>NW_005054326.1:2531898-2554518 GCF_000277835.1 Geospiza fortis | reverse complement strand
CTCAGCCACTAATTTGACATTCTGGCCACCTCTCCCAGTCCCTTTGTCATATGAAGCTTTTATTTTATTTTCCCTGTATGTGCGTCAGTCAGTTTTGTTCCACAAAGATCCTTCCAAAGCAAATATTTTCATTGCTTGCTGCTCTAAATGTGGCTTAGGGTAAAGGGCTTTTTTTCCCATCTCACTGCATACTTTCAGTTCAGTGCATTGAATATTCTAGTAACTAAACAACAATATGCTTAATGCTTCAAAGTGGCTTTCCAGCTGCTAGCCAAAATTGTAGAATAATTAACAGGTGCCAAAGGATTAATAAAAGGAGTAGCATAATTAATAGACACTATACAGAAAAAAATGAATCCCTGGCAATCCTGAGTGTTGTTGTTTCCTCCACCTTCTCTTAATTGTTTCCTGCATTCCTTTAATAAGAAAAAAAAAAAGAAAACTAGTGCCCTTAAAACACAAATGATACATATAAGCAACAATGCATGATCAGAAGAAAAACTGGCAACAAACTGCCTTCAGGTCTAATAAATGCCTTAGTTTAAAGAAACTGCCCAACTACCTGTCCAACTACCCTACTACTCATGTCCACACACAACTTTATTGCACTATTTGGTACAGCCAAGGTCACAAAGATGCCAAACCAATACAGAAGCACTGGACTAGTTCCCACCAAATCAAGAGTATCAAATAATAATACAAATGGCCATGCAGAAAGATCCCTATGAAACACTCACTAAAAACTTAAAGGCCTTTACCATAATCTTTGCAGAAAACTAAACAAATTTCCTTTCTGTCCTTAATGAGGGAAGTAGAACAGACCATAATTACACAGGACAGAGAGATACTAAAATAAAAAACTGATCTCACTAGGTGTATGCGACCAGGCCTGCATTCTATGAAGTTTATCCAAATCAGCTGTGACCTGGAACTTATCACACACTGGAAAACCAAAGACCAGAACCCAAGCCTACACTGGAAACCAAAAGCACTCAGATGATTTTACAAATAGGTTTTCAGCTTTCCCTACCACCACTACACCCCAAAGTGAGTGGAGTCAAGACAACACTGCAGTCCCAAAGTAAAATCCTCCCCTATGAGGTGGTGCATGTACTGTGACATCTCAAGTGTATCACTACACTCTGAACATCAGTGCAGACTGTTGGGGGTTCAGAAAAAAGGCAACAGCAAGAAAAATTAGTTGTTGCCAAGAAGAATTGCTTTGTGTGCACAGAAAAGTATCTGCAAAGTGACTTACTATGACAATGGGCTGCAGGCATATGAAGGATGCCAACACTAAGGAGAGAAGAGTAATTAGTTCAGAGGAACAAATGAACTTGTTTTTATGTTTGTATCAAGAAAAAACTCTGAAATCTTTGCCCATGAGATCACTCTCCCTAAACAAACACACACATGTTCCCAAGAGAAGATGCCCTTCAGAGATAAAAATCAAACAGTACAAATCAACATAAGCATGCAAGGGGGAATGATGTTGCACAGGACCAGAGCATGCAACAAATCCTTTCTCAGCACTGGGATTTCTTCTGTCTCTCTTTTTGAAGAGATTTTATATTGAAGGAAACAAAAGAAAACCATGAAGCCCGTAGCACACATTTACAGTTGCTGTTTCAGCAGGCAAACCACCTTATTTTAATCTTGTGTATTACAAAAAAGGAAAAAAAACCTTCTCTGTGGTAAAATGAAGTGTTTCCCCAGAAATAAGGGGTATGTAAATAGCTCCAGAGGACTTCCACCTATTTCTACATTTTTCATTATCACAATACCTGGGCAGTTTCTGTATTATTTTTCAAAGCATTTAAGAGTCTTTGCACTCATAGGGTTTTTTCATTTTACAGTGGGGGATCTAAAACAAAGTGTCCAAGATCCCAGAAGGTACCAAGAGCAGCACCTTGTGTGTGAGCTGAACTTGTTTCTCTTCAATCCTCAGTAAAAAATATCCATTTTCCAAACACTCCTTCTGATATTAGTGTAGTCCAATGGAGATCATATATGCTGCAAAAAGATCATGTATGTCTGCATGGCAGGCACACCAGGGACAAAGAACAACTGTTTTCTGATCACATACCTGAAGTGTAGGAAAGGATACTCCCCAGCTCCCCACAGGTATTTTGTTGACAATGCCCCCAGTTCTCTGTTCCTAGAGGATGTCGGGCAGACAAGTATGTTTAAAAGTATGGGTCAAAAGTCCCTTACAGAGAAATGCAGCACCAGAGAAAGGTATGTTTTATCCAGAAATGACTCTTACTATCCCAGAGATTTAAAGTTGAGACTGATTACACTGCATTTCTATACAATAGGCTAGCTGGGGAGAAAGCAGCTACTTAGAACAGGAAAGGCTGTGTGAAAAGGGGAAAGTGCCTTCACATCACCACCAGAAAAAGGTGTTTGTCCATATAATTTTATCTCTGTTGACCAAAGAGAAGGATGCTTGTAGCCAAGAGAGGTTCACATTCCACCCTTCCAAACTGCACTTCTTTTTCCAGTCTCTGGATGAAATCAGCACAGCCTACCTGAGGCTCATTTGCTCATTAAGCAGTGAGAAATAATTTATCACACCATAGGAAACTGCTTTACTTATTGTTCTGATACTTTTGCTTGGTGCTCTCAGAGTGATCTGGAACATCAGAAACAGTGAAATTTGTTATCAGAAGGCATAAAACTGCCTGAATCCAGAGAGTGCTCTACATGTTCCACGTGAAACATGTCTCTCAGTCTCTCTTTGGGTCACCTGCACCTATGGCACGGGCAGATGAAGATGTGTGGGGGTGGGACTGACCCCTGCCCTGGTGCTGCTGAACACCATCAGAATGTCCTGGAAACCAAAGGGGTGCAGGCCTGACAACCCATTGGCTGTGTGTGTGTGAGTGCAGGAATTTACCACATCTCCCTGCTCTACTGCAATGATGGAGGGCTGAAAGAAGTTGTTGTGCTCCACATAAACAACAAAAACAACTCTAGGGATGGAACATAATAAAAACTCAGACCTAGAAAATCCTTGGGCTTTGCAAATCTAAACCCAACCTTTACACACAGCCTGAACTAGAAATTAGTTACTTTGCCTGACTTCTGAGGCAGTTCGGATTTAAGATCAAAGCTGTACCTCAGACACATCTCTAAAAATAAACAAATAAACAAAAAATAAATGAGAGGAGTCCATGCAGGAACTGAAAAACCCTATATTAATACCTCTTAAAACCTCATGACACGAAATCCAAAAGGAACTGAGTGATTTCTATACACAGTATTAGCAAGACTATTGGAATATCATCTTCACTTCTGTTGTCTATACACTTTCAGATGGGTGTCTGAAGTGGCAGTCGGTTCACAGAGGTGATATAAACAGAATTTGAAATCTAAAAGCTTAACAGGAAGACTGATAGCCTTAAGAACCTCTCCTTCCTCTACAGTTTAGTCAAGAAGAGGTTAAGAAGTGACAATCTAAAAGCACCTATATCAGGAGGAGTCTTTTGACAATATTTAGCAGGAAAGGCGATAATGAGATCTAATAGTTGGAAACTGAAGCTGACTAATTCAAACTATAAATAGGACACTTAAAAAAAAGCAAATAAGGAGATAATTAAGCATGAAAAGAACATCTAGAGACCTTATATCCTCCTCATCACTTAAATTTTTTACATGAAGAGCAGAAATCTTTCTGCATATGTTATAACTCAGTTACTGGACCTAAACACAGCAGTTACTGCATGAAGTTTGGTAACAAAAGATATACCAGAGATTGTTTTAGAAATTCACAATGGCTGCTCCTGGCCTAGCTATGAAGCAATGAGTGGTTTTAACAGTGTTTGGGTGGTCTGTTGATTGACAACAATGCTTTGTGTCAATACTGACTGCACACTGAGCTACAAAATACTACACTGCCATTGACTACAATTAGTAAGGCTATGTAAATGTGTTCATGTTGTTTATGACCTCAGACACTAACTTTATGGAAGGCTATTTCACAGATATTTCATGATTAATCATCTGTGCTTTTACACTGCAACAAGTCAGACTGGTGTGGAAATACTAAAGGGAAAGAAGCCTTGCAAGTTTAAAAATGTGCCAACCAAAAGAACAGAAAAACCAAAACAAGAGCCAAGGTGAAAGGTTGGATCACATTCTAAAAATACTGTGAGAGAAGTCTTCACTGAGAGGAAGCTTCATAAATTCAACACTATCCAGCATGCTGGCTGGATGGGAAGGAAGCATGTACCACCACTGTCAGTATCAGGAGTCTCTGCCTCCCTGCCTTATGCATCTGCCAGTCACAGTGGGTAGGACAATAATAACTGGAAACCCAGCTGTGATCCTGGCTGTGGAGTGGACAGACAGTGGCTCCCACAGCAGAAGTAAACAGCAACAACTACTGCAATGAGGAAAAAACCCACAAGATCTGGGAATTAACAGCACCAGTATGGAAAAGAACTGCTGGAGAAAAACTCCTTCTGTGTTGGGGTTGTTTTGTGCTTACTTTGGGCAAAGCATAGAAATGCCCTGTGAGTGTGGCAGCCAAGTCCTCCCTGGGCCAGGGGAACAGCTGAGCAGCCACACACACGTGCAGCCAGGCCTGGGAGCTCATGGATGCTCAGGCACAGCCAGAAACACTGCAGCAGCAGCAGCTCCCATTGCCACCAGGAAGCACAGAAAACTGGGCCACACAGGACATGTGACACAGCATGGGAACGAGTGACCTTGGGGCAGAGTAACTCATGGCCAGCAAGGGAGCGAGCACAGGACTACAGAGATGCTTTAAACACAGTTTGCATCCAGAAAAGGAGTGTGTGTGGAAGAAAGTCGAAGACAGGAATGACAGTGTCTTGTGACAAACATGGACTTCCCCCTCTTCCCCTGGTAAAATCCCAAACCCGTTTGTCAGAGGGCAAAGCACAAAGTTTTGTTTGCTCCTGGCCCTCTTCTTCATTGTTGCTTAAGTACCCCAGGAATGTAACACCTGACAAAAGTTTACTTAAAACATCTTTATTTCCATCAGAACTGCTTCCCCTCCAAAAAGGAAAATTCCACTCTTCTTGTCCCTACCCTAATTCACCTCTCACTGGCCAACAGTCCTTGCCCTTTCCTATTTGTCAAACATTAAATCATCTCAGCAAGGAAGTACCTGGCTCTGATCTTGCCCTCAGCTCCAGTTTTTGTTCCAATGTCAGTGATATGTCCTTCCTCCTTTGCAGCATCCTTTTGTGCACAGCTAAGCTCACTCCTCCTTTCCCACTGCCCCTGGCAGCAATCATGCTCTACACTAGAGAGTATTTGAGACCCCTCAGAACCCGAAAATAGCCACAGCACAAATGCATTCCACTTGCCACAGCTGGTGAAACTCTGACCTTGTGCTGCAGAACGTAACTGAGCAATTCCAGTAAAGTGGAAGGAAACAGAGCACTTCCCATCAGAACAAACCCTCCATATTTGTCCCTGTCATGAAAAACAGGCCAAATGCTTGACAAGGAGTGCAGGAGATGGGAGGGGAGATTCAGCATACTGTATTTAAGAGTAATTTTCTTCAGTTAAAAACAACAGCCAGGAAGACCAAACCAGCTAGAGCTTATTAAAACAACAACAAAAAGAAGTATAAAGCCAGGGACTTCCCTGCTCTCTTCCATAAAACCAGAAGCAACTCCTCACCCTGCCCCACCCCCTCCTCAGCCCAAGAGCTTAAGCAGCCTGGTGCTGACACTCACGCAGGTGTGCTGGCAGTCTGACGGTGTCTTCCTCCATCCTGATGGCTTGAGGCACTGGGACATGTAGTGGTGACGAGGTGTAATTTGGTACCGGGCTCGCTGGAGGTGTGTACGAAATTCTTTCCTGCTGTTAAAAGAAAGTGGGGGGGGGAGGGAGAGAGAGGACAACGTGAACTTTGGAACAGAGGTATGAAACCATGGCAGAGGAGGTGGATGTGGGTGGAAGGAAGGAAGTGTGTGCCTGGTGATGTGCACTAGTGGTGCACCAGCTGCCCAGGGAGCCCCAGAGCACACACAGAACACTGGCCAGCGCTGCCCAGTGCTGAGGAGGGGCCAAGCACCTTTTAGGGTGGCAGGATTACTTTTCACGAGAGCCATGAAGTTTTCAAGGGCCTTCTCAGAAATTTGCCAAGGGAGGAACGGGGAAGTGACATGCAAGTGGGGAGACTCCGAGGGCTTTATGTCAGTGAAAATCTGACAGCAAGTCCATTATACATGCGTGAGTACCACTGAAGTGCCAAAACCACTTAATCTTATGTTAACAAATCAGTCATGATCTGAACAAGCTAAGTGTTTAGCACTATACCCCTTCCTACCATTTAAAAGACATTAATCAGTAACTTCTGTCATTGCTGCAGAAAAACACATCACCAAAGACTACTCTATTTACTATCAAGTAACGTAGTACTCTTGTTTTTGCTAAACTAGTTACTATTACCTTCTTTGAAGTAGTTTAACTTGCAACCAAGTACAGTCAAATAGAGTTAAAGAGCAACTTGTGAATGTTGTATTAGTTTCATAACTGTCACAATTAGGTTCTTACTTAGGAAAATGCCTGACGAGAAATCTAAGACTGAAACTTCACGTTATCTGAAGGGAAAATTCTTCCATATTCTAAGCCTCCAATCATAGTACAAAATAAACCCTTTGTAAATAAACACAGCCACAATTTTACAGGAACATAAAAAACTATTATTATATGCTTCCTGGAAGATAATGCATGTTATTCTCCAGAATACTGACACACCAGTGCAAGTATGGATTTACATCCCTGCACATACAGAAGCAGAAGGAGGTACTGTCATTTCTGAGCATTTCTAGGACAGTACAAGTGCAGCCTCTCACCCTGACCTTGATCTCCGGCAAACGGAAAAGACAAATTTGGTGCTGGACCAAGAGAAGGTAATTGCTTCCATGACAAACCACAGCATTATCACAGCCATGAGACAGGAAAATAGACTGAGGCTGATAGAGGCACCTGCAGAATGTAATGTAAGCACCCTTGCCACCAAAGGGAAGGGGACGTTTGCAAAAAACTCTGCAGGCACATTAGGTGATGTTGAAAATAAAGGGAACCCCTAGAAAGTCTTGCAGCCTCCGCTTCAAAGCAAGCCCAGTTCCATCTTTTGCAAAGTGCTGTTTGCTGCTCAGGAGCTCAGGTAGAGCCAGAGGTTTACCCTCAACATCAGGAGTCCCACCACAACACCCTATAACCACATGGCAGAGAAGACTGACAGCATGTGGAGAACACAGTATTACAGGTTTAGACAGAGTGAGAAGACAAGCCTGTTTCACTCCACCATCACTTTGTTATTTCTGCAAGGATGGCCCCAGTGTCTGTCAGCTCAGTACTTTTTAAAGAGAACTTGTTCAATCTTATGCTCCTGTCTCCCACAAACTCAGTTTCTTTCTTCTCATCACTGGCCAGGCAACAGCAACCCATTAGCTAGCATGAATTCAGTTTTGTGCAGTTACCAAACAGGGATGTTCACTGTGATACAATGAAGGACACACCTGTGGAGCTACAAGGCATTATTTGATTTTTCAGCTTCCCCAACTCCCTCCCTGACCCAAACTGGCTGACTCTGTGTTTCCTGTTGCAGAGGTGTGGCTCTCTGTGCCCATCTGCACCTCTGCCCCTGGTGCACAGCAGCCCTGGAGGGGAGGGAGACCCGGCACTTCCCAGCATTTCCTGCTGCCACCCACGGCGCAGATATCGAACCACACTGCAGCCGCTCACTTTGTTCATGGAGACATCCATAAAAAGAGGAACACTTCCGAAACACAGCCACACAGATACTGCCTCTGTTAATGGGCACTGGGAGACCCAAAGTCCTTTTCCTCCCTCCTGAAGAATGCAGGATACAGTCCAAGCTCAGGTCATACTGCATGCTCACTGAATCACCACTGCAAAGACAAAGTGGCTTCAAAGGGTCTCCTCACTACCCTAGAGCAGGTGGAAAATGGAATTAAATCCAGAACCCATCCATTTCCCTAAAGACCCAGGAGGTGCTGTATCAAACCAGGGCATTATGCTTCCAGTACGTGCTGCCTTTACTGATCAGTCTCCTAAATACCATAACTTGATTTATACCATGGCAGTTTCATTGAGGCTTACTGTTTTAAACAAATGCATTTGATTCATTGTTTCCTAGTATTCATAAGGACAAGACAGCCAAAACCAAACAAGATATGGAACTGCAGTTACTTTTCCCACACATCATGGATATCCTCAGTACTGTGTGAATTACTATTTGCAGAAGGCATTTTACAAGGCACCAAGGGGAGTTAGCTATCCAATTCCTATTAGTGCCTTTGAAATGCCCTCTCTTGCTAATCCTGCATTTTTCTGCCAGCACCTTTAGCCTAAATATCAAAGCAATTTACAGACATTAGGTAAGTCTTTCTTTTTATTAGACACACAGACAACCTGAGTTACAGCAAGAGCACAGCTCAAATGAGCTAAGTAATTTCAGAGTTAAGCTGTCTTGAAAAAGGACAGCATATGCCTCTCAAGGGCAATACATTTAACAATTGCATGCTGAAAGAGCTGCCCTGGACAGATTTCCAAAAGGTGTGGAATGGTAATGGCACAGGGAGGTCAAGACATGGGGCTTGTGGAAAAAATGAGCTTAATCCCTGTTTGCAGCATGGGGCAGTAACGTGGCTGGCAGCAGAGCTGCAAGCACCAGTCCAGTTCTACAACCTGGCCCTGCTCTGTGCTCAGCCACAGGCAGTGCTCAGCCTGCACAGTCCATGCACAAGGTCACAGGTGCTCCTCCAGGCTTCCTGAGGCTTTCTAGAGTCACGTTTCCAGGAGGTGCCTCTTGTGCTCACACCACTGAGAACGGACTGCATTAATCTCCACAGTTCCAGGACTGCCCAGTGCTTCTCTCTGTAGAATCCACCAAAAAAACCATGGCTGGTGTCTCATGCTTCTAAGGTTATGCAACCAGATACTCTGCCACTAGGAATTTTTCTGAAAGCATTTCCTAACGAGTCAAGTTTAATATTTTCCTTTGTATTAAGGCCAAGAATGGTAGGCTTGTTCAAGCCACAGCTTGGGAGGAAGGATAGGTAGTGCTGGTAGAACCTGCAGGAACCTTGCATGTTCCTGAGCAAACAGCCTTGCTGCAGCTTAATGTACTGGTAAAAGAAACTAAATCAATACACATTTGATGTGGTCCTGTGAGATTTTTGGTGATGAGTGCTAAGAAAGAGCTTGGTACTACCACATTCCTTATTCACCACCTGCCAGGGGACTCTATAAACATCTAAACCTACAAGAGACTGAATGCTCAGCCCCAAAGAATTACCAGCTAAGAAATTTCAAAACAGCAACTCCTGAGCATTTTGCCAGTAGCCACAAAGAGGTGACTAAAACAGATGGCACACTGCTTGCTGTCATCATTTTTGATCAGTTCCTTCAGCTCACAGGGAGTCAAGAAAGTTTCACCATGAAATTTCACGTTGCTTACAGTAAGTGAAGAGCTAAACTGAGTCAGTTTTTATGGAAAGCCCTCCCTGGGGTTTACTCTGGTGGCTGGCGCTCCAACAGGGCCACCTGGACAAGCAGCCAGGTCTGCTGAGAGTAGGACATGCTTTCACCTGCCCAACTGAGCAGAGACAGGCTGAAACACATGGCCAAAACTCAAGAGAATCTATGGGTTCTTTCTCTTTACTAAATATTCAGCTGCTGAGAATGCCACAGATGAAACCATCCTGTGTAAATCAAAAGCTACTGTGACTATGTAGTAGGCATGTATCTAACAGCTGACTGGACTCCCAAAGCCATCAAAGCACACACTCATTTCAGTGTGGAGAACTAGGGTACATCCTTTACTGATAAAAACTACCTGAACAGAATTTTCTCTGTCATGAACACAAATAATTCATATTGCTAAAATAAAAATATTAATAAAAAAATCAAACTATCAATATTAAATTTAAAAGAAGTATAACAGTTGAAGATGAGGCTGCAAATAAAAATAACTTCAGGATTTTGATATAATTGCACCCTTCTAAACTGCAAAGCAACAGCCTTGCAATCTGATAGTCCTTTTGTCCCTTTACTAAATTCACTCATATGGCAGGCACAAGGAATATACATGTTTTTGAAGAAAGGAAAATAAAATATGTAAGAAAGTTTGCTAAGCAAGCTCTTATGTTGTCCCAATGACATGATTATTGCAGTAGTTGGATAGATGGCATAGTAAAACTACTTTTTTTAATTGATAAAGCACAGAAATGCAATACCTATGCAGCAGTTTTCAGGAAACCAAAACAGGCAATGTGGTCTGCAAATACCTTGTGCTGGACAGAAAAGGCAGCTGACCTTAATCACTGAATAAAAGCTTTCTCCTATACTGCACATAATGATACCACACAGGGAGAAAGGAATTGAGAGTGAAAGCTGACACACATTTGTGTCCCAGGGTGCTGTGTACCTGTGCCATGAAATGAAAAGCCAGGCCAAGGGACCAGGAGCCAGGGGGAGCCTGGGAGGGTCTGGTTTTCCTACTGTGGATCCTCACAGGAGTAGGTGGCTCAAGCAAAGCAGAGGGGGGAAAAGGGGCCTTAAAGATAAGGGTGGTTGGGGGGAAATGATGGGTTTGCAGGAAAAATTCAGAAGGTCCTGAACATCTGGGCACCCAGCAGGACAATGATAGCAAACCAGTCACAGAGCAGCACAGGGAAAAACAGCCAGAGAGTCAAGTAAATCAATCCTTAGGGAAGCAAGTGAAGAGAAGGGGAAAGGGAAGGAAGATAGATGCACTGTTCACCAGTGGTTTGTATGCAGTACCACAGCTGGACATGAAAGTCCAGAAGACCACTGTGAGATGAGTTACATGGTCTAACTTAGGGAGCAGGAAGGAATCAGAGCCTCTAATGGACTGAATAGCACATTTGGGGACTTTGGTCAATGTTATAGTTTGCAAACTCCAACTTCTGCCAGGGACAAAGGCTCGGACCCCAGAATAAGCCAACTCGAGCTCTGCAGTAACGGGATGAATTCAATTCTCCCCTCCCCTCCCCCAGCTGCTGTCGTCTTCTTAATTTCCATGGCAGACATCTCCTAATTTTGATCCCATTAATATAGCAATTCACGTCAAATCTATAGCAGCATAATCAGCACACCATCAGTAATTAGAGAAATTAAAACAAACACAGTTCTCTGGAATGGACCTTATGCAAAGCAGCACTGGGAAAGATTAACATCTCGTTTCCTGGGCAGAAAGCAGAGATTGTGTCAGTAACCTCAGCAATTTTGTGAAGTTCAGCTCCTCCCTGACTCCTCCTTCCAGCCTGTCCTCCCTGCACAGGGGCAGGTGATGACTCTCCTCTCATGCCTCAATCCTTCCTCAAGCAAATAAAAAACACACACAGTGGTGCAATGGTTCATCACAAAGGGAAGGGGAAAAGAGACACTGGGGAAGTTCATGCTTCTCCCATAGTGACTACAGCCACTGTCCTAATTAAATTAAAATCGTACAGACAGCAATACCAATGCACTTGAGTGCTATGAAAAGGCAGCTTGAGGAGGTCAATGCTGTCTTTGAAAATGCCATGATACAGCTGCATTATTGTACAAACACTCCAAAATATTTCAAATCAGCAAGTATCAAAGCAGCAAAAAACTAGCTTAACCACATGCTTAAAAAGTATTTTTTGCTGCTAATAGAGAATAGAGAATAGAACAGGCTATGTGAAGACAGTATCAGGTAAAACTAGAAGATAAAAATGACGTAAAAAGCTTAGTGCAGTTCATCAAAGGAGCAATCATTTATATGTATAATAAAGAATTTTATCTGTAGATATCCCAGCTAAGCAGGAGAAAATACACAAGAGGCAGATTCTGGTTCAGAATTTGGAAGCAGAATCATCACAGTCCAAACAGGGGTAAAGCCTTATCTATGCACCCACCCTCCTGCAGCAAGGCTCCAAGAAGAGGTAGCAAAGCTGGGACTTGGCCCCCCCCAACCTACTAGGCAAGAAGGCAGAAGTCAAACATGGATTCAGCTGCCTGACATTAGAAACTACCTGCTCCCAGCCCTTTTCAACACGCAACTCCAAAATTTGCATCCTGAGGTTGTCACTGCAAAGCTCCTCTGAAGAACTTGCTACTGACCTGTGTTTAAGCAGGCATGGAAAAAGCTGGGCCACTACTGCAACCCACAGGGTCCCTTTGGCATCTATACCATGAACTGTTGGTACACTCACCCCACACAAAGCACCACAGAAGGCTCAAGAGAGACAGTTAATTGTATAGCCAGGGAAAAAAAATCCCACATGAGGCTTTGAAGTACTGTGGCCAGTGAGTAAGCAGCAGGGAAGCAGGGAAGGCAACAGCAAGGAACTTTCCAGGCTTAGCTGCATGTCAGAGATATTTCACTGCACTTTTTGTGTTCTCTTTTCTAAAAGAGGCAGGGCTGGGAAGCCTCATCTCTGTCACATACGGTGGTTGTACAAGCCTGCCTGTGTGCGTGGGAATGAACACCCTGCACACTCTTGCTGCTGTCATGTGCTCATTTCAGGGCAAGGCTCCTGCAGGCCATGAAACTGAGATGGGAAGACTAAGGGGAAACATGGTGTACAGGGAGCTGCCCTCTCATGAGTTATGGGAAAGCTCCTCTTCTGCATCTCAGGGCTGGCATGGCACAAGTGTTTTTACTTGGTTGCATTACTGAGCTGTCAAAGTTGCAATGTTACTGTGCATTCAAACACATATCCAAGGACAATCAGCATTTCTGATCTTCCTACCATGGCTGAGCATTGCCTTCTGAACATTTCTACTGAAGCTACAGTTACTGTGAACAGGGTCCCTCACAAAAGAGGATATCAAATATTTACATAGCACAAATCACAGGTCAGAACTGTCACACAGACAAGGTCAACTTATTCACTGTCCTGGGATATCTAATTGCCCATCAGTTAAGTAGTGAAAAAATCATGGGAGAGTAATCCACATAAAAGTCACAGCTTCTTGTAACCCTCAGTCACTGATGGAAACAGAATTCCTGTAGAGCTGCAAAGTCCTGAAATACACATTTTGGAAATACCACTTACAAATATAAGAAATTGCCCTTCTTGGTCCAAATATACAGCTGGATCCTGCTCCCATCTGTACCTGCAAAATTCTTCAGTGAATTTGATTTATTTATTTATTTTTAAACAGTGTTTCTTGTCCAGATTTACACTGGTGGAAGTAAAATCCACATATGTGCCTCAGTCTCTCTGTAACTTAAGCTTACTAATATTGGCATACACAGCACCCCTGCATTCCCACCACAGCATTTCTCCACACTTCAGACTTCTGGCAGACTTTCCATGAAGAAGGACAAGCCAAATGTCCAGAGAAACCTGGGAGTGCCACGCCAAGGTCTAATGCTACACCTTACAGTTTGTAATCCTGAAGATTCAAGTAGTGCCACAGTAACCCAGCACACACAGCATGGCAGGGAAGTGTGCCACATCCCCTTGTTCCAAAACACCTCTAAGTAGGTAAAAACAATTTTCCAGAGAGAATCTAGGCCAGTCTGGGAATAGGACAGCTATAATAAGGGCTGCTGGTGAAAAAAAATGGGCATATCTACTTGAGTAAAACTAAACAGAATCCTCAACAAGAGAAGACAGCCAAATAAAATACCCATTCTCAAAGACTGTCCTAGTAAGCTAGTCCAGAAACAAGGGATCATGGATGATTGCCACTATAAAATATCACAAAGATTCAGATTATTCAACTCCCAACACAATAAATGCAGAGGGAGTTCCTAGAAAGGGCCATACACTCACTGACCTTGACTACTGTATAGAAACTGCAAATGGAAGAAACATCAAATTACAATCTTCCTCTCCCCCTATTCTTTCACCTACTCACTTCAATGTGAGCAACATTAAGATCAGTGTGACTAGAAAAGGAAGCTCTAGCTGACAAAGGAGAGTATATAAAAAACAGCTGGTAGGATTTCAGAATATTAGAATAGAATACTGCATCCTGCACATTTGCAGGCTCTTCATTCTGCATCATACACACACAAACCCTTACGTGTGCAAGACAGGCAAGTTTTAGAAGAGTCAAACAACCCAGCTTGCAAGGAAGGAATAAAGGAACTACTGAGATGGACAGAAGAAAGGACAAATACAGCCCAACATCCAAAAGGAAATACAAAAAGAGGGAAGAGAAGGTAATCTGGAAGACATATTGCAGAAGGATAAGCTAGTAAGAAACTGTGATCAAAACATAACAATGCTTTGGGAGACCACTGAAAGAAGCCGAGTTACATAAAGAGAAACAAAATCTGCAGCAGGTCAGCCTGTAAAAAAATGGACTTTTTTTTTTAAACAAGGTATTTAGCAGCTTTTGTAAGGTCTCTCCAGTCAGCAGTCTAATAGTATGAGAATGCAAAATAGAAGAAACTGAACTTTTTGCTGATCATCAGACCAAAATACTACTTAGAAAAAGAAAACAAACCAGCTGGGGGATAGCATGAGGCACAGTAAAATCTTTTATTTCCTATAAAACATGGTCCTTTCAGCACAGGACCATCAGGATTGGCAGCACTTTAAGGGGAGTTTTTAATCATATTTGTACAGAAACAGCTGGTCATGGTACTGCATATGTGATCCAAAAGAATAGATGTGCTTTCATATGTGTTTGAAGAGAAGCTGAAGCTCCTGAGCAAGACATCTAAAACCTTTAAGAAGTGGTAGATGACAGGCAAAGAGCAGAGCCTGAATTCAACAATATGGTCTGTATTCCTTGGACAATGACAGGGTCAAGTGATGGCTCTTTATTAAATGCTTTCTCTTCCATTAATGCTGCACACTGTAATGATTTGACCATTGCTATTAACAAATCTGCCATGTCCCTGCCTGGAGCTAATAAGTAATTAACTAAGCAGGTGAATATTCTGTTGCGTAAGGAGAGCTATTAGCAATCCTTTCCCAATTGCTCTGAAAACAAGAGATGCCTTCCAGGTATGACCCGTCCATGTGACAGGGTACACCCCACACAGACCTTATTCCTTCACTCTGGAAATTCCAGGGGCACTCCCAGCACTCGGCAGAGGAACAAGAAGTGGATCACCTCCTGTACAGGGGTGCTGCACAGGGCTGGGTGGCAGATGCCAGGATAAAACAAGCTCCACAGAAGAGGTTTGGAGAGAAACAGTGAGGACACAAGTTGGCCTGTTCCCAGACCTGCTGTGACTCTCCAAAACAACTTGTGGCACTACCACAGCCCTCACTGCCTTGGTTGTGCCAACAGGAGAATGGGATAAATGCTGAGGCCCACAGGTGTGTCAAGTCCTGTGACAAATGTCAGTTTAGCTGCTTCCCTTCTGCCATAGCTTTTCCTGTTCATTAAGTTCCCCAATTGTTTTAATTGCTCCTTTCAACCTCTGCATCACTTTTTGTTCTTCCTCAAATTATTATTTTGTTTTAGCTCATAATCCTGAAGCATTGGTTATGATGTTGTTCCTGGCAGAAGAGAAGTGCTGAAGTTTTCACTCTGGTTATCTTTGGCTCGTTTTCACAACCAAGCATTGCTGGTTCACCTCTGAATGGACACTGCAGTGAGAGCCACTCCACCCTCACCATAAGACTGCCTCTGACCTGCAAATATTGCCTCACTACAGAAGTGAGAAGCTTGGGAACTAAGCCAGCTGAAATAGAGTAAACTTCAGACTTATTTAAAAAAGAGAGTAAAGTACAAGTCTTAAGCCCATTTTAACTCAATCTGAAGGCTTCTTCATGGTCCTTATTACTACACTATTTAAATATGTCCTGTAATACCTTTAGCACTTTCTTGCAATGAAGGGAAGTGTTATTACACTCACCTTTACAAGTGGAGGGACCAAAACACAAGCAGATTAGGTAGCCTTTTAGGGTACAGAGGCTGAGGAAAAACCTACTTTGACACCTCAGAAAACAATATGTTCTCCCAAGAACTCTATTTGGCTGTGAACCTCACTGTTAGGACTTGACATTTATACAGTGACAGCACTCAGAAGCAAACAAACACAGCACCATTGCCCAAAATATTCCAGAAATAGTGAGCAGAGGACAGCCCTGATGAGCTCAAAGCCAAAATACTCAAGATAGTGAAGCACCACAGGAAGGGCCTGTTTGAATCCTAGTTTAGGAACAGAGGTGCAGGAAGAAGCAGCAAGTTACCTAAATCCCAGTTCAACACTCTACCCACACGACCATGGTTCTGGGGTTATGCTGCTGCTCTAAAACAGAAGGATGAACTACAAGAGAAATAAAATGACATGGACAACTTGCAAAAGCTCTCAGAATGCATTTCATTTTGCATTTTAGCATTGATTTTAAACACCCTCCTCGTGGGAGAGAACTTCTGATTTCTAGCGCTCCTCCTTGTCAACGCATTGACTGAAATCTCTCAGCTCACAAGCAGCAGCAGAGATGGCCTAAATCAGAAGGAGCTTCAAAGCTGTTCCAGAAACACATCCCTCTGCCACAAGAATCAGGACAGAGGCACTCCAACCCTTCCCACGGTTATGCAACGGCACAGATCCATTTGGGAAGGCAGGTTTCCTCACCCATCCCAACTCACAGCTACACAATCTTAAATACCAGCACAGCTCTCTCCTCTACAAGCAAAGCAAAACAGGGGGACATCAATCACCCCCAGTTAATCAAGCAGGGTGTGTTTAACACCAGAGCTGAGCTGTGAGACTGTCAGAGGAAATGGGGGAAGGAAAAAAAAAAACAAATCTGCTTACAAGAACCATGATCAAATGCTTCTTCTGTTCCTACAGCCAAGAAGGTGACTGAGACAATATTCCCAGCATCTGAGGGAATGTTCCTTCCAGTGCCCATCCCCACAGTCCACCTCACACACAGCAACAGCTGAAGTTTTCATTAGGAGAAAATTAACCCTTTTTTTTTTAAGCTGGCAACAAAGACATAAGACTTTTCCTGGCATTTCTCCTGTTTATACAGGACCTGCCAAACCGGTTGTGTGATTTTTATACTGCTTTCTTTTCCACAAAGTCCTTCGAAAGGCAGAATAACAGAAAGCAACTAAGGAAAAAGTTTGGTTATATTGGTCCAAAGATCAACCCTTGGTAACACAGCTGAAAAATCAAAAATTAACCAGAATCCTCCTAAATTTATTTGGACTATCTGAAGACCATAGTTGTTTACATTTATTATTAAAACTGTGTTGAAGCAGAACAGCTGTTTTGAATAGTGGAAGGCAGTCCCATTTAAAATTGTTTAACAGCTAAAGAGATAAGTTACATGGCAGATTAAATGGGCAACTGAGTAGTTTGAAAAAATAAACTGACAAATAAAATGAGACACAGAGTAGTCAAATGAACTGCTCAAGGTAAGCTGAGGCAGAGATCAGGTCTTCTGAGCAACCAGATGGTTTCCTGCATATTCAGTCTGTCACTCTACATTGCACATGTCTAATTCCCAACCAGTGCTGGGATATGGATGCCAGAACTCCAACAGCAAACAGTTCTGAACCCCAGAAACTGATGCCACTTTATCCTCCTGTAAGGCAGTAGGCAAAAAATTGTTCATCATTGCCTGGCTCTAAGTGTGCTGCCAGAGGTCTGAAGACCAGAAGTGGTAACAAATGTTAGTAAACATTTCCCTCAATACATGCAATCTGGCTAAAATCAAAATGTTACACCAAAAATAGCCTTTTCAATTGCTACATAGGGTTTTTTTAAACATTGATGATTGTTGTTTTGGTTTGGTTTTTTTCAGAATAACAATCTTGAGCGCAGCAGTACTCAAGAGTACACTTTCCACTTGGCCTTTGATTCAGAAGAAATTTCTGGTTTGATATTAATTTTGCTGTCCACTTGCACAATCCTGAAGCAAAATTCAAAGTAAAATGCAAGTTTAGCTTTCTGTTTGGAGCGCTCTTGCCCTGCTCTAATGTCAAAATATACCCTCAGAACAACAACAACAACAAAAAAACCATAGACATTAAAAAAATTAAAAGAAGAAAAGAAAGAAATAAATCAGTGGAGTGTAGCAAAGCAGGCATGTCCTGTGATGGCTCATGAAGCACAGCTTCCCCCAGAGCAGCGAGGGCTGCGCTCCCCGGCCCCGCCTGAACTGCCACGGCAAACACGCATTTTCACTGGGCTGCACAATAAAGGATGAGATAAACCCCTGAGCAAATAAACGGGCAAAGTTCGAGCCTCCAGCTGCTCCTCACGGGTAACTCTGAGCTGACACACCTGCTGCTCTGGCAGCCACTTTAGCTCCCTAAGGCTTGGGCTTTGCAGGGCTGGGTGATGTGCTTACACAGGATCTGCCTGTCAGCCAGAGAGATCCCCAAGTGATTTACAAACAATTTATGAGGGATATACAATCTCACTGCACAGCAAGTGAATGGGCACCACTCCTTACACACCTGCAACCAAAGAAAAAAAAAAGGAAAAAAATCAGAAAGCTGCTGAGAGTCTTAAAATCATCTTAAATGAGAATAACCTCCTGACACTGGCAAGCCCCACAGAAACACCACCCCCAATGTCTGCAAACTGCCTGAGTGTCCAGCTCCCTCAGTGGCCACCACAGAGGAATTCAACAGTAATATCTGCACTCATAACCACACAGCAGTGCAAAAAAGGATCCCTCAAAACAGACTGGATGCTTATAAATCATGTGCATCAGACTTCATAGGCATAGTGAGGCCATCCCACAGACTCCTCCTGTACAGCCTGCATCCTTGAGCTGCTTTCAGGCTCACACAGATGGACATCCCACTGATGGCAAGTGTGATTCTTCACACCAGGAGAATCCAATCAGAATTAGACACTGGGCACATGATGGGATGATATCCATGCAGCAAAATGCAGTCATCATGCAGTCAACTATAGACCACTCTGTTTGCTTCCTGCCTTCAATCCAGTGCTAAAATTACATAACTTTGTGAGCCACAACAAAAAATACAATGTATTTTTAAATTTATTTAGTTTCTCCTCCTCCTATCCTCATCCAAACTGGAATCATAGTACAATGATCCAAGGTTCCAGAGTGGAAATACTAAAGCTACTAATACGTTTAAAAGCAGAGTAAGCCTGGTTTGGATGGAAACCTAAAACTTTTTACAGGCTTAACTGATGTAGGTGAAACAGTGGACAGTCTCTCAAGCAGTGCTCTTCTATCTTTCAACACATGTACGCTATAGATGCATGTTACTGCATATCTCTCTTTCAACTTTAATCCTAATGCCAAAAATTATAGTATTAATCAGAAACCTGTGCTGAAACTCACATCAACCTGCACGTATGCAAAAATAAAAGCAAGATCTTAATATTCGATGTTGCATGAACTAAGGTGAAAAAACCCCTGTGAGCAAGCATGTACATTCCTACTGACAAGAACTGGAGGTTTTGCTGAGCACTGGAAATTGCAAACATGGAAAACAGAGATACTAGAATTTTTAGGGAGCAGAACTACCTGCTCCTATTACTTGCAATACCTGGCTGGTGACATAGTCCGTGATACCTTGCAGCATGGTAATACCCCTGGCCATAGCTAAGCCTGTAATTACAAAACAGATGGGGGGGAAAAAAAAACCAAAAAAACCACAAAAACACCCCAAAACCCCCAAAACACCAATCCTGTTGGGAGATGCACATACCACCCTTGGCACATCAGAAATTATTATCAGATGTACCCAGAGCTCCCAGTTTGGAGACAGAATGAGGAATCCTGTTACTAAGAGACAGGTGGATGTTCAGGGGCACAAATTCTCTAGTGCATGGGAAAAAAGAAAAATGGGAAACAATGCTATCTCACAGATACAGCAGAGAACATGAAAAAGAATCAGATCTCACTGCTGAGGAAAGGAAACACAGGACACCCATGAGAACAAGTGAGAGGAAACACCACAAGTCCCCTTGTCTGTAGAAGCAGCAAAGAGTCTTGCCTTCAAGAGCTGTGAATGTCAGAAGAAGCATAAACATCTTGTTTTTGTTGAAGGTGGTGGGGCTTCTTCCACCCCACCTTCCCCCCCATCGTGGAAATACAAATACTAAGGGCAAGAGCTATGCAGACTTCAGAAAAAACTGCAAATCCAAATACCTCTGCAAGCCCTAAAGAACAGTCCTAGAGATGAGAGGGAGAGATGGAGTTTTCACTATCCAGAATATAGGTGCTATTAACACAATGAAGGCAGGGGTTTTTTCCTAAAAGAAAATAATTTTATTCCACCCTCACACCCCAGCAACTTTAATCCTTTTGATTAAAGCAAAATTGCAAGATTTCTTTTGGTCAGCCAACACCAGTGCATCTAAAAAATTACTTAGATAAAGCCACCTCCATTCCTTACAGAGATGCAACTCAACACTAATCTTGTTATAAAACTCACTGCTATGCAAGGGGCCATCTAGAAGCTCCTCTGTCCTGTATTAATTTGAACCAATTTATCTCAATACTCATGAGAGCAGACATCGCACCAAACATACAGCATGGCATTGATCTCAGGAGTGGTGTATCAGCCCAGCACCACCCAAAATGGTCATTCTGAAGTCACTGTTGGCTAGTAAATAGTACACCTGTGTTAGTAAATGGGAGTCAGTTGTAATGGCATCCTTTGAATGCACCCTGGACCACAAATTCCCATCCAGCCAAAGCCCTGGGTTTAATGAACAACTGCAGGGATTTAACTCGTGTTCCTTACTGCCCTGTCACCAGGAGCTACAATCCAAAAGCATATTAGGCAAAAGGGAATGCATGAGTGCTCTTTACCTGCCCCAGAGCAAAGTCCAGGAGCCACCTGAAGCCATTGGGGCTCAAACCTAGGCAAAAGTGACCCTCAGGTTAAGCAGAGACATTTGATTAGCTACACACAGCTGCTGAGTTAATGGAGCTGGGATGGCTTACACTCTACTGTTTTCCTAACTGGAGCTTTGGAAACAAGGAGTTTCAACCACTTCAGCTCAAGAAGAAAGCAGCACTCTAGTGGAGGTAAGGATGGGTATGCAAACAGGAAGGGGAGTAGTGGGGAAACTGGAGTTACCAGGTGTATTGACAGAGCAGCGAGGACAAATCTTTAGTGGTCAGTCTCTCAAGGTGTTTGGTTTTTTCTCACTACCTACTAAATGATGCTACTTAAGGTATGCAATCTAGACCACTATTCAAAAACAACCAAAAACCCCACACCACACTTCCCTACTCCAAAAAATCTAGCACAGGTGATATAATCTGTGTTTTCATATATTATGCGCACATTTGACATATCTATGTTCCCCGTATCCACAAATTATTCAACTTCTGCCAGCCAATTTGTACAGCAATGAGGATAATCCCAAGTGCAAGTTCCTTGACACAGATTTACAGGGCAATTGTATCATTAAAGAACATTACTATCCACACAACTATCTTTTTCTTTACCTATAAATTTCAGACATTTGTTTCAGAGAAAAAGGGAAGAACAAACAAAAAAAGCTTTACTCACTTACACAAACACTAAATCTAGGCCAAGAGTAAATCCTCAGCATCCAGAGACAGGATTAATTTCTAAACATAAAACAGTACTTGCCCATGCTAACTATCACTGAGCCATCCCAGTATAGATAGCAAAAGCCTAAATAAGCTTTGATGGCTGAGAAGCAGGACCTGACTGAACCTTGAGACCTGACTAGAAAAGGCCCCATGGATCCTCTCTGCACTGGAGGTTATGATTCTCTGATGCATCTATACAATCTTTGGCCAAAACGCCAACTCTGTCTTCAGAAAACTTCAGGTCTATATATAAAAAAAATTCATACCTGATTATTTCATGTGATACATGAGCACATCAAGGATGACTGTACAAACTGTAGATGTCACGTGCTGTTTCATTGCCTTTGTTCAGCTAGACTGCAGCAATATAATTCTTTATTCAAAGACCTTGGAAGCCAAGAGGGGAAATCTTACAGGAAAAAAAAAAACCCAACCAAACAAACCAGAAGTTATTTCTTCAGTTAAATTTTAATTGCACTGAAGCAAGATTTCCTTCACCGCTGTAAATCCCCAAAGTCTACCTGAACCTTGACCTCATTTTCTTCAAGTTTCATGCAAAAAAACAGGCTTTCAGACAACTTGGACTCTTCTTAATGTCCTTACCACGGGAATGGCTGTTCACACTTCTCTTCATGGCTGCTGAAGTGTGCCTCATGTCACCCATGTTAAGATTTCAGGTGGGGAATTAGCAGCAGGGACAGATAGATTCTCAAGAAGTGAAAGATGCTGCTCTCATGATGACATGATAATGAAAAGTCACAGGAGAAATTTCCTGCCTCTCTCAACTATGTCAAAACAGAATTTTATCAAGTACAAATCCTGTCCAAAGTTTCTCCTCCATGGCTCTCTGGAGGTAATATTACAACATCTTTCCTTTTAAACCAGTGTCAGCTGCTTCTGTCAAACCGCAAACATTTGATCATGGAGTCCTTAATAAATGTTCAGCATCAGGCAATTTGGGAGGCAACTAAACCATGGCACAAGAGAATGATTCCAGCACTGAAGGAAAAGCCTGCTGTTACATGACAGGTCACAGCTACCTGCCTTTGGACAGAGTTGAGAGAGAACCAGCCTGTCTCTCCCTAGGGTCATTCCACTAACGCCCGTGCTCCTTGCTCAATCCTGC
>NW_005054326.1:2506574-2531851 GCF_000277835.1 Geospiza fortis | reverse complement strand
GGCTCAGGGACTGCACTGTGCTGCTGCCGAGCACAAGCCTGCTCACGGCCACAACAGCTAAATTTAGCACAAAAGACAGGGCCTGGAAGAAGGGCTGCTCTGCACCAGCCCATTTGCTCTTTTCCCCCCTCCCTTCCCCTGCCCTTTCAGGAAGCAGAGTCACTTCCATGGCAGCCAGCGAGGGGTTGAACAGGGAGCTGAGCAGATGTGGCAAGCGCCTGACAGAGGGTAATGAACATGAACACCCAGAGAACGTGCTGGAGCAGCACAGGGGCCGTGGTTCGAAGGGGGCCACATGGTGACTTTGCCCAACTGAGCTGGGATCACAAATGCACCGTGGCAATGAAATCACAGATGATTCAAACTGCTGGGGGCTGATTTCAATTCTCTGAACCTGGAACCCAGTCCATAGGCAGATGGGAATGGCCCCTCAGCCCTACAGCACCCAGCCCAAGCCCATGCCAGGGGTGTGTAAGTTCACAGCACAATTTAGGCTATGAAGGAGATGAGTCTCTTTGTCCCCACCTACTTACAGAACAAAGGACCCTCCAAAACAAGCCCTCTTCTACCAACAAATAAAGTAAGTTCCACTGTCGAAAATTCTCACCATCTGCTTTCCATTTTTTTCCTTTAATGGAAAAATACATTCTTTGCTATATTTAAACAGAATTTGTTTGCAGTCCTAACGCCTTTGCTTTCTAATAAACATCTCTACCTCAGTATATAGATGCCACTAAAAAAGTAGGCTTCAGAGACAGGAAAAATGTGGCTCAGGAAACCACAACAGACCCCAAGTTCGCTGAGAGCTAAATCTCACTAAGATGGGAATCTCAGCTTCCCAGTTTCACCATTTAATGAAAATGACAATGTTCTAACTTAAAATAAATCTGCCATCCAGAATACATTAAGGAAAAAAAAATCCCAAACTGATAATTTTGATTGAACTGGATTAGGAAGCAACTAGAGAGGCAAAGCTGAGCAAATAAGCCTTTTGTAGGCAGGCGGAGCGGAGGTGGAAGGGACAAATAATATGGTGATACATACTTGAGGCAGCACCTCTTTAGTTTGGATTAATTGCAGGCAGAACATCATGTCTGACCAGGTCTTCAACCAGATTTCTCCAAGTCCAATAATGATAAGCTTTTATATCTGCTTTAATTGATACGAGCTTTTAGGACAGACTGATAGCAGAGATCTGAAGATAGGAAAAAATACAGAGAAGTGGTAGATTTTCTGTTTGTGGGTAACAAAATATGTCCTTATATTTATGGGAAAAAAAGTGTTTCTCCTGAAATCAGATATAAAACCAACTTTTTTTCCATCATGAAGGAAAGATCTATTAAAAAATCCCTTTTTTGGACATTTTTCATGGGAAATGCCATGTTCTATTTCTATGTAACATGCTAGAGAGGTAACAGCACATGTGGTTATAAAAAATGGCACAGAAACACACTAACTCATCCTGCTATTTCCGTATTTGTACATGAATTTATGTATTGCAAAGAAGGGACTGAATAAATTCCATTTTAACTTTTTTTTTTTTTGCTTAACTACTTCTTTATTTCTGAAGTACATGCTTTAAAGTTAACGCATCATCGTGTGGGTGAATGTCTAAAAACTGTCTTATGAAATGTCTGGAATTAATATTGCATCTGTGTAGTGAATTTGCCAGTACTCACATTAATAGAAAAGTTAGGATGTTAAAGGAACAGCTAAAAAGACAAGAGTAACACGGCAGTTTGGAAAATGAGCTCAAAATGCTTAGACCTGCAGGTCTTGTTAGATCCATTAAAAAAAATAGAAACTGTAAAATCTCAGCCTTAAAGTCTGCTCCAAGTCCACTCACAGGATCTGTACACACATTATAAAAAGAGTTCATTTACTGAGTGCTTTGATTCATCTGCAGCAGTGGGAAAAGGCAATGACACATGGCTTACTCCAGCATCTCTATATGGGGCTCCCATTAAAACTTGAGAGTGGATAGGTTTGATCCCTAAACAAAAGGCAACACTTGTGCATCCCTCCTCCTGTGGGGCCACAATCCTGCCATCAGATCGGTACATACAGAGTGTCCCACTGGAGTCACAGGCACAGAACTGCACCTGCACAGACCTGAATGTGGGCTCAGGAGCGTAGCCAGGGCCCACAGTAAAGACTTCTGCACACCTGGGTCTGGGGAGGATGGATGCTTTAGTTCCATTTCATAAATCACAACAACCACAATTCAGGGAAGATTCACAGCATCTGGCTGATGTAAAAAGGGATTCACTTTAGTGCTTTTCACCTTTGTTTAAAACACCTTGCCTACAGAAAGCAAGCAAGAAGCACAGCTATTGCAGATGAAGTCATTGCTTGATTTTTATTCCAGAGTTGCTCCCCACATGGAGACAATTCTGGAATTGAAGTATTTTTGATCCAGAATAATTATGTTGCTAGTAATGTGGGCAGTCTATCCCATGGTAACTGAAGTACAGCAGGACAGCCCTTCCCAGAAGAGCTGAGATGGTTCCACACCCCCACAGACACTCGCAGTAGCCTAGGCCGTAAGGAACACGTAGAGATAGATCTGAATGCCAGCTAAAAACAGTGGGAGTCTTCCCAGTGACTTCAGTGGGCTTTGGCAGAGGCACCATGTAAAGGAAATTGCTTAATTCCTGTGTATTTTTAAAAAGGATTCTAAAAAAAGCCCCCCAATCACATAAAACTGAGCCGCAAGCCTGCAGGCGTTCAGACACCAGCGCGTTTGTACAACTGCTCCCGGTGTGTGAGCACCACTTCTCTGCACCAAGAGCTGACACTACAAACCATTAACCCTTGGCTTGCCCACTGACAGCCAGCCCAAAACTCCCAAAACTTGTTTAAGCATGAACTGCACCTTGCTTTAAGCTACCATCCTCTTTTATAACTTGAATAAAATATGAATTAATATGAATATTCAAAATCAATGTGAATTAACAGTGTGAACTGAGAACATCAAGGTGAGAAACACAACAATCAATTCCTTAAAAAAAAAAAACCAAAAACCAAAAACAACTCCCTACCATGTTTTGTATTTCCTGAGGGATGTATTTTGCAATTGTTTAAGTTTCAGCATCAGTGATGTATTTTTTTTTTCAGGATAAAATCTTTCCATCTAAAAATTCTAACCAGATGTGAATTTCAGACTTCCAAATTTGGGAATGTTCAGATCAAGAGCTGTTGTTCTAGTCTTTTAGCTATAATCATCACTGTAAACACTGAAGTTTTCGATTATTTCACCCTCAAGTTATGAAGATGCTCAACTTATATTTGGCCAAAATTAAGTTCAGCTCCAGAAAATCTCAGCAGACATTCACAGGACCCACAGAACCTTAGATCACAGAAGTTTTGTACAACTCTGGTAATCTGTTTATGAAAGTTTAACAAAAATTTTGATGCAAATCTCATGTATGGCAATTCCCTGGGTGAGCTAAGAGTAAGTTTCGAAATTGGTACATGTGCCTCCCTTTGATTTGCATCACAAATTGTAGGTTTCTAAGGGGGAGAGGTATCTTCCTTTCTTTCTTTAGCTGGGCTCTATTACTCTACCTTCTGAGATATTGCAGAGATGAGCAATCCCTTTCTGAACCACCAGTTCTGTCTGCCCTGTGCATCTCCCAAAACAAAAGAGAAAAATGAGAAAATACTCCTTGTGTTGTGGCTCTAGCTTTCTAGTAACCATTTAATAAATTTAATTCAACCTTTTATTAAATCATTTAGCCATTTAAAAAATCATTATGCAGATGTTATTTACCTAAATCTTAACCCTTCTGGTTAAGGGATTAGATGTTAACTCAATGCCTACTAATTTGGTAGCACCTTTATGGCAGTGACCAATTTTTGTTCTCATTCCATACAGTTGCTCTTTTTAGGCATCTTTAGACATCTATTCACTCCCTTCAATCCTTTACAGAACTTGCTTCTCTGTGAAAACAAAGTTATCTGCATGTTCCAAACATCAAAGACAGCATCAGTCTATTGTTGCTACTGGCTTGTGCCTAAGATCTGTGGTGTAAGATGTCTGAGGATTGCTGAATGCTGTACAAGACAACAGAGAAGTATTTTTCAAATCAGATTTTTTTTCTTAAATGCAGGGATTATTGAGGCACAGGCAAGGAGTGTGCAGAGAGCTAAAGGAGTCACCCATAAAAAAATCTAGTTGTCTCCAGGATTGGACAAAACCAAAACAAAACAAAAAAAAATCTACTTCAGACTAACTCTTCAGACAGGCTACAGTAGTCTCTAATTTTAGAAAGTAACATTACTTAAAAGTAAATGTAGCAAGTAACAACACATATTGCATATAAAATTATTTTATATGTATATATACTATATTGCACTTAATGCAGCATATTATAATAACATAATACATTTTGATCCCTAATTTATGAGTTGGAATTTACGTCAGTGGCAATTACTAATGGAAACTCCCATTGGTTCTAATCAGAGTGGATTAAGTCCTGATGCTAAGATTGCAACACTCACAAAAATCCTGGATCTATAGATGGAAAGAAACAAAAGTATATAAAATCCTGGGATATGATCCTGAAATTTGTTCTCTCATAAACAATCTCACTGAGAAAATCCAACCCAGATGAAAGTTCTGAATCATATCCTTCCAAAATCAGTGGCAAAGGCCCCAGAAAGATCAACATGCCCAGAGGGATATAGTGAACTGAGGCTGGTCTTCAGAGGAGAAAAATGGAAGGTGTCTCATGTGATACATGAGGAGAACACAGCAGCAAATGGAGTTGTAATGCTTTCTAGGCACTGTAATCCCACAACCTTGCAAACAGCTCCTGAGTTGAGAACCTGAAAAAGGTAATTTTCTTGAGATCAACAAATTGCTGTTCTTAAAAGAGGGAAGTTGGCTGTCAGACCTTGGGGCTCATGAAAGCAGCTTCCAGGGCTGACACAAGTCTGCCTGTTAGCACAATCATGAAGCATTTTATGTCAGGATAATTGCAAAGACTGAAAGTCGCTTTGAAGACAGACAAGCAGATGTATTGGAACTGTCACTGCTCGTTTGGTTTGGGGTTTGGTGCTGGTTTAGGTTGGTGTTTGTTTTTAAACAGAGGTTCTACACTGCTTAAACACTCAATGCATGATTAACATGGGTCATTACACTGCTGCAATAAAGTGTTTGCTTGGTGACCCTGTGCTGTCTCTGTGTGATTGTTCTGAGCTCACCTGGAGATTCAGGAGCTTCTTTTCAAGTCAACTGCATCCAAGAGCCACCTGCCAAACAAGCTTGTTTCCATCTCCTGCAACCCAACCACTACCACTTCCTCACTGTTCAGATGACTCTTTGCTCCACCTTCTGCATCCTTAATGATAAGACAGGTTCTACAGGCCAGATGTTGACACCAGCTGCGTCCTGGCTGACAGCTTGGGTGATTCCAGTGGGTTGGCATGAGTGGGCACAGCCCTGCAGTCCGGGTTCAGAAACAATCACTGTTTATGATGCTCTGAAAAGAGGAAATGGTAAGGGAGCTATTGCCATGCATATCATTAGGCATATGCTAAAATGTTTTGTTGAACAGGTGCCAAAGCACCAGGCTAAAGCAAAACAGGTTGCTATTCCCATATTAGGATTGTAGGTGCAACATAAGCTGCTCTCTTCTCACCCCCGCTCCTCTCTGCCTCAGCTTCTCCATTAGAAAACCAGGAAATTCCACTGATTTACTTTGTAAAGCCTTTGGAAACAGCAGCTAAAGCACAAAACAAAATGTTTCCTTGTGGTAACCCAAGGCCTGGTTACCACTCACTACAATCTTTCAGGTAAAGAGCTGAATTGTTTTCAGGAAGGACATTCTACAAGCTGGAGGAAGGGCACAAACACCACTGCAGCAGTGATGAACCACACACGTTACAGACCTGCAACAGAACACCCAGCCATCTCCTCCCAGGGGCAGAGCATGTCACAAGGCATGATCTGAGCTGCTCCTCACATCACCTCCATAATTTTTCTAAGAGTTGCACGTACACTACTGACACGTGCAGACTTATCAGCACTCACCAGGTCTGACTGACATTAACACAGCTGTGTGAGCAGAATGTGCTGTGATTCAACCACACCAGTAAAACTGCACTCACACTGCAAGAATTTGTTTCATGGACAGCATGATTTCTACAGCAGTAACACTTTGCTATGCAGCAACACTTATCCTCAGACCACTCTGTCAATACTCTCTGCCTGCTATTCTTGTCCATGGAAAGCACTGATACAGCTTCAAAAAGATTTCTCTTCCTTTCTCTGGCCTGCACTCCCACACTTTCAGGAAGCTCTTTGAGCCTACCAACCTCTCATTTTCTAATCTGCTATTCCTACACACACACAGAGTCCTCAGCAACTCTGCTTCAAACCACACAAGGCAAAAAATCCACAACCACCACAGGAGTCAGGAGTACACAAAAACACACAGCACCACAACTAGAGATGTAAGTGGTGAGCAAGACACAGTTCCAAGAAACGCAGAGCAAGGTGCATTTGTTCTCACCGCTAAGTGCATATAAAGTACAAGCAAAATTCCTCCAGGGTCCCCCAGGGAAAGAAAAGTCTTCCAGGAACTGATCCCCTTGCCCTTTCTCAAAGCATTTAAGAACCTGCAGCTCTTCACAGGGATACCCCAAAGGCAGGCAAGATGCTCAAAGGGAGCCCGTGCTCTCTCTCGGCACACTTCAACAATCTTTTTGTAAAGCTTCTAAGTGAAGCTCAAATTGGCACCTAACTTCCAAAGGAAACCTTGTATCACCAGAAAAACATGCAGGAACACTCTTTGGGAGTAATGGCAGAGGAAAGAAGTGACCACTGAAGAGTAGGAGATTATTATTATTATTATTTACAGGACTGAAAACCTCCCACACACATACACACACACCTTTCTTGTCTGCTGTACTGGTCCTGAGCAAAAATTGCACAATAACATTGCTTGAGCTGATCTAATTCAAGGATGGATACAGCAAAAACAACTCTCAGGAACTTAAGTAAGCCCAGCAGGGGCAGCTCCAAAATCTTCTGTGCATCAGCTCAAATAACCTAAGAGGAATATACGAACAGCTGCTGCAGCTTGGAAAACTGCCTGATCTCAGACAAGGTGGCAAACATGGATTGTTTCAGCCTAGGAAAGGAAAAGGAAGGGAATAATGCCCGGGAGCTGCCTGTCAGGGCAGAGCTGCTGTCCCCTAACAGAGCTGAGAGCCCACACCAGCAGTGACACGGGAAGAGTGGCAGGACTCAGAGAAGCAGGGAGGGCAACGCACGGACATTCAGCAGGGTGACTGTGGAAGATACATTTCTAAATTGAGGATTTCTAATATTACATAATTTGTTTTCACCACTTCCCCTGCCTTTCCTCCCACAAAAAAATTAAAATCTCACTTTTGTATATTTAGCTCTATCTACAAATTACAATGTCCCAATGGATAGATAAAGGTTATCTATTTACAGGGAAGGGTTAAGCTATGGGTTCTTTCCTTTACAAAATTAAACTCAACAAAAACATTCAGCATCCAACCTTTTCATTGTCTGATATGCACTGAGTCCATGCTGAACAAGTCTACAGCACTACTTGTCTGCACTCCTACCTTGGCACCTCTTTGTACTGTGTCAAGTGTTCAGCAAGGAGTAGCAGAATAAAGAGGAAATCCCCACCTCTGAGATGGGACAAGACACAAAACCGAGAGAGACAACCACTCTAAACAAACCTGAAAGGGATTTAACAACTGGAGAGTTCTTCCAGTTGTTACAGTACCCACAAGGAGATGATAATGTAATAATAGCCAGATGAATAAAAGACACATGTCTTCTACAGCAGTCAACCAAAGTGATGAGGTAGATCCTGCACCAATTTCTTATTTGTCAGAGACCTTCTGATTGTATTTTACTGGGAGGGAGAGATACAAACCTTCCCTCAGTACATGAGATGATTTAAGTTTTCCAACTTTGCAGGCAATGCAGAGGCTCAGGAGAAAAAAAAAAGAAAAATAAATAAATACCATTAATTCCTATTTCTGCTGCTGCTCTCATCATCTGCTATTCAGAAATTATCTTTATTAGACAACATATTGTCTGTCTATATTTGGAGGGAAAGGTGTTCTTTCAGTCAGCTTCTTCAAGCTGAGTCAGGAAAACACAAATTAATTATTTGAGTTCTGAAATGCTGAATTATTCTGCTTTCTATGAGAATACCTCAAAATAAAAGCAACAGTAATTAAACAGACAAGTGGAGTTTGCTGTTAATAAATCCCTAGGAACCTACACAACTTCTAAAGGTTTGTTTTCTTGAAACCAAAGGCATTCCTTTTTCCTCATATTCGAGCTTTCAGAAAATGAATTAGAACTACTGATGTTACCTCTGTGACAACATCTGTCTCTTGTCCTAACTTTCTTTACAACCAGTGCCACTGACTAATAAGGAGTTTCTCTTATCAGTCATCTCTTGCTCAGTTATCACTACAGGCTTCAGCCAAATCCTCTTGAATTCAGTGAAGGCTAGAGATCAGGTCCAATAAAACACAATTGTCTTATAATCTCTGTGTCACAAAGAATGGCATCATTTCTCCTTTAGCTGCAGAATCTTCTTTAGCTTTTCAAGTAACTTTGGAGGGAGGAGAACTTCTCAAGTCTTCACCACAACATCATCTAAACTGCTATCGGCTGGAAGAAACTATTTCATTAAAATTTATACAAATCAAAAACCTTGGTGTAATACAGAATTGGTAACTTAAGTCAGTCCCACACTGAGCAGATTTCAATATTGATCTTCATTAAACTTCAAGTTCATTATCCTAGCCATGATTCAGGCCTTTTGTGCATTAACCAACACAGCAGCACAGTGGCATCTACAGAGTTTTTCAGGTAAAAATTCACAACAAAAGTTTTATTAGGGGGGACAAAGAAAAGAAGGGCTGAATTATCCAAAATCATACCCCAGTGCTATTAAACCCTGAGTCCTACTACCAATAATTCTGCAGCATTAATCTTCCAGCAGGAGATTAAGGCAAGATCTTATTCATTATCTGTATAACAGAAGCACAAGCAGTTTCTACCACTCATCTGACTTCATTTTGCTAGGTGTTAACACTTTATGAAGTGGCAATCACATTAAATGACTTCAAGGTCACAGACAATACAGTGACAGAGCAGGGCCTGGACTAAAACTTCCTGTACCTCCACAGAGTGACCTTCACCTGAGCCTACCTTCCCTGTCCAGGATAAGGAGAAGATGCACCAGGCATCTTATCTTATAACCATCTTATCTTATAACCATGTTGCAAGGCCAGCACAGAAGACACAAGAAATGTAAAACAAGATCGGTGAGCTGGCCTAGTTTTCTATCCAAAAGCTGTCACAGATTCCTTGCACACCAAACTGGGCATTTACACCAAATTCCCAGGAAAGCTGTGGTAAGCACAGCTCAAGGACTGAACGTATCAGTGCCACGTTTGCATGCTTTGAGGACATCATTTCAAGAGGTAATTGAAACTCTGTAATGCCCTCTAGATTAGGCACCTGGGACAAGCTTCCTTCCCTGACCTAGAGAGGCTTCACGCTTTGCTGCATGGTTAAACAGGTCCAGACTGTCAGTCAGCACCAGTGGTACAGAACAGACAAATCTGCAATGAATGCAGGGAGGTTTGGCTTTCAGCGTTCTCAGTCTATCTTAGAAAACTCAATACATGCCAGTGCCTCTTTTTATTAAAGCATTAAACTGAAACAGCTCAGCCACGGCGTGCTCAAATGCAGAGCAAGCCACAGGACGATTGGGAGGCTGCAGGTGACAGTGGCAGAGCCTCACACTGATACCACAAGGCTCATTCAGACCTCCAGGAAACAGCTCTACCCTTCACTCTCCAACAGCAAACCATGCTGCTTCAGATGCCTGGTGTATTTTTTTTTTGAAGCAGAGATGGCGTCTCAGCAAAAGAACCATCAAGTTTTCCTGAACCCCCAACTACTTTTCCTATATTTAATCTACTTAGCCTGAAGGGACAGCTTTTGTAAAGAAAGTAGGCGTGAATCCTTAAAAGCTTCAGTTCTGGTGTCATGTAACACAAAGGTTTATTCAGAGTTTCATCAATGCTTTAATCACAGATCTGTTGGCACCACCACCAAAAAAACCATGTCCTACCCTCCCCATGTTCCCACCAGGCTGTGCCTTGCACTAGCACAAGCTGTCCATTTTCACCCAGACCTGCTGCCCTGTTATGCACACATCCACCACAACATTTGTGCCAGCCCTCGGCAGAAGACAGGGGAAGGGTGGAACGAGATCCTTCAGGGTGCTAACACCTTACCTTGAGAGCTTCATCAAACTTTAACCTCAGTGAAATAACAGCGGTGCACTTCTGTAGTGCCTTTAAAGAATAGTTAAAAACTTATGGAGAAGTGATCAATTCAAAGCTGGATATAAGCAAATACTCCTTCAGAGACACTGTCGGGGCAAGCAAGGATGGTGGGACAGTATTGTACAGCCACGCTGTATAATTCAGGAATTGGCAGAGTCAACCTTTAACAAAGACCCAAAACCTCTGCTGAAGTTACAATTTTCACATGCCTCACCATATTCTTAGCAGGACTCTTCTTTTCATCATGGTCAAAGATCCTCACCTCTTATGAGTAAGAGGAAAAACAAGAGAAGGCCAATCACTAGTTAAACAAACATCCCAGCACAAATGACTTGTGCCTGGAAAAATGTTTGGGTTTCAGGGTTTCTTAACAAGCCCAGAGCCAGAATAATTAACAATGAACACCAGTGAGACCTGAGACTGAGAAATGGAGGGAAGGAAGGCCCTGTGAGCCCACTACATTTGTACACTGGTATCTGCACACTGCCTTTTCCTTTTAGGCAGATGCTGTGCAACCCAGGAGCAATGGGAAATCAGTCTAAGATTATCCTTTCATCTGACACACAGTTAAAAAGTCAAAGTACTTTCCATTAGCAGTCTAAATCAGTCCAATTCTAGGACCATATTGCCATATAAATTAGCAAATCCTCACCTTTTTTTTCCCCACTGGAAGGACAAGATCAGATAGAATACTTCTGCTTTCTAAAACAAGACTCATCATTTACCTCCCATTTCAAGTGATTTGAAAAACAAACACTTCAGTCTCCCAGGGTGGTGTTTTCCCAGTATCCTCACCACCACCCCTTTCAAGGACTGTGGCTTCAAAAGTATGAAGGGTGAGGTAAAACTTGAGGTACAAAGCTGAAGAAAAATTCAGCATGACTGTGCAGGGCTACCCACTTGTAATGGTGAGAAAGGGGTGGGCTGAGCACTACAAAAGGCAGGTATGGTAAAATTGAGCCCTGCTTCACCACTCTAAAGTGAGCTCTGCATTAAAGAGTGCACCATTAACTGCTCATCTGTCACTGATGGTACTCCAGCACCACGAACCACAACAGTGCCCAAAGCCTGAGTGGGAAATTCAGGAGCTAAGTAGTTGGGTATGAGTTAGAAATGCAAGATTTATCTATGAAACCTGGCAAATAATACAGCTTCTGGTCATGTTACTGTTGTGCTTGCACAGTGGCTTAGGAAAATGCCTGTCCAGACTTTGCATGGGATACACACACATACTTCCATTTGCTTTTGTATGGAATGATAAAATTAACTTCCTTGTGTTTAACACTGGAAAAACAGAATTTTTTTTCAGCTAACAGCATATTTTGGGACTTTCTGCTTCTCTTTTAATGTGTTGATAGCAGGTGTAATGTCTTTAGACACTGAAGAGGCTCTGCAGCCAGCACGTAGAGCAGCAAAGGAAGGTCCCAGAGATGACTCCAGGCTGCTGCAGTGGGACAGGACCTCAGGAGAATCAGAGGTGAGCAAGCTGTGCTTCACAGGCATCACAACTCAGTCCTACCTAAAGCCAGGCAATGATGCACTGTGTGAGAGTAGGCTGTTATAGTGGGTATGTCTGCCTGCTGTAGGACACACATTCCAGATGGGGGTCCTTGTAAAGGACACACAAGCATCTGCAGGTTGAGCTTTTTCCTTTTTAGCTAGCTCCCTTCTCTAGTTCTAACACAGGACAAGCAGCATTTGAGAAACAGCTCAACTTGCACTGAAGGAAAACATTTGGTGCACACACAGTCCCACAAGAAGGTCCTGTCTGTTGGCTTGATCATTTTTTAACAGTTATGTGTAGAGAAATGAAGTCCAGGTACCCTGTAAACAATACTTTCTTTTCAATTTTCCCAGCTTTTAGGAACTTGAAAAGAAAAGTCAGGGATTGAAAGGTAAAAAGATTGAACTATCAAATCAAGATAGTCACTCCATGCAGGTTTCAGGCATGCCAACTGAATAAATTATTGGAAGTGCTGGAATTGTCCCTGTATTGTATAACACCTGTTCATCTGCCACAGTCATGTGGTTACATGTTTGTGCCATCTAAAGAAAAGTTCCTTGTAAGGAACTGTGTTCACTTATCAGACATGAGAAGAGGTGTGCCTGACACAGCACACAGCATTTGAATTATCTAACAATCTAATTATTTTTTCCACCCTCTGTCAGCCAAATCTTGAGAAAAACCTCGAGAAATAAAATAGGTCAAGGCACTTTATGCCAATAAATAGCATCACAGCCCAAGAGGAGCATCAAGGATAGGAAAATCCCCAGAAATTTTCCCAAACAAAATTCATTTCATAGTCTGAAGAACATTCCTCTCATGAATTTCAGATGGTCAGGTTACTTCTGCTAAGGAAATAGCACAACAAGATGAAGAAATAGAGAAGGTCTGATTCACATGAGAGGTTTTCCTGTTATTTTTCCACTTGTCAGAGGCATCTGTACAGAGTCAAGCACCAAATATGAAAGTCCCAAATTAAAATGGAAAAACGCAGTAGTCCTGGTCAGCTCAAAGGTCTGTCTAAGCTAATACCACATTTCCAGCACCACCCAACAGGAAATGCTCAGGGTAAGAGCACAAGGAATAAACTATCTGCTGCACACACCCACAGAAATCCACAGGTTAGGGGCTTTCTGAGCCAAGGACCACAGCTGTTCTCTTTGCAGTGAATGGTCCTGGATAAATCTGTGTAGAACTGTCTTCTGAAAACAATTGCCTGCTTGGCCCTACATTACACCTGCTGGCAGCAAGTTTTGGAACCTCACTGCATGTTGTATGAAAACAGACTTCCCACTCTCCTAAACTGCCAGGTGCTTCCATCTGATCCTCCCATACAATGAGAAATAACCCTTTCCAATTCAGCTTCTCCCTGCCTCTGCCTCTCATGAATAAAGCAAATGATTTTTAATTTTTTCAATGATTTCCACAGGCGTCTGCAATGAACCTTGCTGCTCATCATAGCAAACTCTTCATCCTCACTTCTCATTTCTTCAGTTTCAAGCCCACTCTACTTCTTTGGTTCTTGTTTTCCTTCCTACAACTACCTCCAATCCCACAGGCTAGAGTAAGTGTACAGGATTACAGATATCAGATCTTTGGTTCAAACAGCTCCCTCTCTACACATGTGTGGAGAGCCTCCCCATGCTTCACCTCGCAGCAGTGCCACAGAAAACCTTTAAATTTCTGTCTGTCTGGCTGTGAGGTGGATGGGCTGAGAGCAGCACAGCCTGGGAACTTTTCTAGAAATCAAGACAGAAGGTCCAGCCCTGAAATGCAGAACTGCCCACATGGGCTCTTACCATCAATATGTGGCTACAAAAACGTGCAGGTGAGCAGTGTGTTGGAACTTGGAAGACTGTGGTAAATTTTCACAGAAAATCCACAGGGACAAATTCTGAACAAAAATGTCTGTTTTTCAAGTAGATGTATTTATTTCCAGAATAAGACAGCTAGATACTATAGATACTAACTAAACCACTTTTTTTTCTAGCAAGTAATTTGATAAAAGGTATTTTGAGGACCAGTCAGTGCAAAGTGGCTCTGTTTCTCAGCTGTTATATAGACAGCAACCCAAAAATAGTACTTTCTCCATCCCCAAAAGCTATCACTCTAGCCAACTCTACTAATGAAATCCTTTAATTTATTTTGGGGTTTGCTGGTTTTTTCCTCTTTAGAAGATGGAGATTTAAATATGCATAGACTCACTGCAATGTTTCCATGTAAATATGCTCTAAACCTCCCTCCAGGCCAGCATTCAGTGTTCTTTGCAGGCAAATCATGGAAGGGGCTACCTCCATGTCTGCAATCTATGGCTTTCACACCTTCCTCACTGCTGCGCCAACCATCTGCCAACAACCTGGGTCTACCTATGCTCATCTTTTACTTGAGGCTAAGAAAATGACAGAATCTCAGCTGTTATTTGGGGAAAGACTTTCTCTTCTTCAACAAAAAGGAGGCTGAAGCCTACAGAGCTGAACAAGCATTTTTCATATGACAGGGTGCTCTGTGGACCAGTGATGGGAAACAGGGAATTATGAAAGCCCAATCTAGACTGAAGGAAAACAGACCTCTCTTTCATCAGTATTTAGGTTCACCTTATAACTCCACTTGTTGAAGTGATGGTGACATCAGCCTTCACCTCCTGGGGACATGCAGCAGGGCCATGAGGTTGTCACCCCAAGCAGGAAGAGCCAGCAGGAGTGATGGAGGAGCACAGCATCCCCTGGCCAGCCAGCAGTGAGGGGGGACCCTGGCAGGCTGCAGGCAAAGGGCCTGGGGACACCCCTGTGGTGAAGCACAGGGTCACTGGGCTGCAGCCCACGGGCACCAAGGGACTCCAGGAAGCCACACTGCTCCCATGTGTGAAGCAGGACAGTCCTGGCTCCCTCCCTCATGGGGAGGGACAGCACAAACACGGAGCTAAAGGAGACTTTTGGGTATCACACCCCTACTACAGGACATGAGCTAAAACCTGTTTTTTCTGAGCCTTTTCTTTCCAAGAACACTACTGCCAGAAGGGAATTGGAACCAACCAACCATTGGTAATCTGGAACCACCAGCCTGTTCTGCAGCTACCACAGCTCCCCTTCTTACTTGCAAAGCCAAACCTTGATGCCAAACTGGAGGAATCTCTCTCACATCAGCTGATTTCCATTGCTGCAGCACTCTGTGGCTGAGAATAATGGAGCTCACCACTAAAGCATTAAATGAAAACAGAGTATAGAGGGTAACATGCAGAGGAGAGAAAAAGATTCTGACTGGCACTGCATTCAAGGCATTATGTCTCAACAGGTACAATTTTTCCAGGCCACTTCTTTTAAAAACTGAAATTTTAAGGGGTTTGGGTTTTTTTTTCACATTTAATACAAACTAAGAAACATGAAACTAAATTGCATCGATATCCAGGTATAACAACAATAGCAGAAAATCATTTTAAAGATAGATAAATTCCAAGCATAATACTTAGTGCCAGAACACATTCAAACAAGTGGGACCCACAATTTCACCTCTAGAGCCTGAGCCTGTCAAAGAGCAAAGCTTCTGGTAACAGATATGGAGAGAAGATTTTCTTCTTTCAGTTCAGTCAATTGGTTCATTACAATGACTAGATCACCCAAAGTTGAGAAATGCTTTAGGGCTGCAGAAACAGAAAGCTTGTTTCCTTCCTCCAGTCAACAAAAGGTGAGAGGTGAGGGTACAAAATCTATTAATACTAAATCAATGTGGCAGAAAACAATCAGTACAATCAAAAAAATTAAAATTCACGTGCTTAAGAAAAAAAGCTTGTTATTTATTACATATTACCTGAAAATGCACCCATTTCATGTACAATTTTAAACCTTTCTTTCTTCTTAAGAACTACTTTTAATGCTCAGGCTTTGATGCTGGACACTGCACTTGCAATTACATTTCACTGCAAAGCCAATCAAAACAACATGCAAAATTATTACAAAAAAAAAAATCAATCATTCAGCAAATAAAGTAATTTTTTATTTGCCAAAATAAAAACCTAACTAAATCTTTATGAGACTATCCAATTACTTAAATAGATATTTGTGGACATTGTATAGATTAGCAGAGAGGAAAACTAAATTTAGGTTAAAAGCCATTTTTAGCTGCACATCAATACATTTTAATGGCCATCCAACACTGTGAATCACTCTCTCTTTAGGAAAATACCTTAAAAATACATATGCAAAATAACACCAGAATTGATTTTGTACAGCCATTCTTCTGTTTGCCATTTAAAAACAAAACAAAAAAACCACCAAAAACACACACAGTCAAAGCACGAGGCAAAGTCTGTACAAATGACAGCATTCCTTAGCAAGTGACAGAGCTGAGTGAATGTTTGCAACATTTGGCCAGGCAGTGAAAGCAGCAACCAACTCTGATGCCCATTGCTACAAGCTCCAGTTGGGACCCCGTTTGTCACACAAGGGAAAAGGAGTTAATGCTTCAGCAACACATTCCCCATGGGTGACAATGGTAATTAGGAGACCTCTGGAAAAGCATGGGTAACCCACATTTGGCTCTTAGAAGCAATCAATTGCCTCTTCCCCAAACCCAGAAAACTTTTTCAAATCCTGAGCTGTAATTCCAATTTTGTGCATCCCCTCAAAGTTTTCCCTTCTGGCATCTGAATCTGGGTAAATACAGAAGCAAAGCCAATCTCTTGCTAGTCCAAGCAACCTTGATTTCACGAGCCTCTGAGTCACAGATACCAACTCCTCCTTAGCTCTCTTCTCACTAACAATTAACTAATCTTCTTGAAATCAAGACTGCTGGGGCTGAGACTTAGAAAAGAGCCTGAAGGAGAAGCATATTTAAGACCATCCTTCCAGGATAGAAAATTTTATATGGAAGCATCTGAATGCCTACAAAGCATCAGAGCAAGCCTATGATCTTACCCCCAAAAGAAGTCTCTGTTTTGGGAAAGGCTTAGCACACAGAAAAAGCTAACTATCCCCAGGGTAAATAGAGGGAGGTTCCCCCACACAGAAGCTGTTAGTCTTACTATCTTCCTCACGTTCATCTACCCTCTTTTTTTAAATCTATTTGCACTTTTAGCCTCCACACCACCCTGCAGCAGGGAGCTCCAAAGCTCCACAGATGGAAGAAGTACTTGTTTTAATCTTCCTGGCTAGTAAGGTCCTTGCCTGCTCTTAACTATGAACTATCAGGAGTTGCTCTCCTTCCTACATTGCTGTGCAATTTTACAATTTTCTATTATATCTCCCTCAGCAGTCTCCTTTCCAAGCCAAAAAGTCCTAGGCACTGCAGCCTGTCTTCCTAGAGAAGCTTCCCCAGGCAACCCCACTGCACATTTTTGTATATTTTTCAGTAGTCAGAAAGGCACACTGTAATCAGAACTGATAAACAGAACAGATTCAAACTGCAATACACTGATAATTTCTATTTTACTCCCTGTTGCTTTCCCACTATGGTTTTATTTGCCTGTTTCACCCCAAATCGAAAACTGAGCTCAGCTTTCTCTTTCATTCACTAACCAAACCATTTCCTAAAATATGATCCCAGGTGCCAGACCAGTTCTGGGACGTCTATCAGCAATCATCTCAAAGAGACCTTGGTGCTTCTGTTAAGCAGGAAGTTTTGAAAGTGCCCCACTCAAAACTACCAAGGAAAAAACCTCTACCCCTGCACTTTCTGCCCACTTCTCCAAGCCTGCAGCCACTGCCCGTCAACATGCTTCACTTGGCTGTGCTAATTGGCTCTGCATACACTATTAATTCACTCTCTTCTTACTTTGAGGTTGTAATTTGTCCCCATTGGGAGGTAACAGAAGCCAGCACATGGTCAGTCATGGATGGCTCTGATGACTCAGCTGAGGTGAGGCAGTTTGCTAGGACACGATCTCCAGTGTATTTGAGGCCAGTGTTTACTGTGCAATAGGTGATACATATCTCAAGCCACAAGCCATGAAACATTTTACATCCCATAACCTTCTCCTGGAAGCTGCTCCCACAGTCTTCCCCAAGTCCTCTTCCAGAGAGCACATTTGCTCAAGTCATGAGACAGCGACACAACCACTCAGTCTGCCAACTGAGAAGGGAATTCATACCCATCAGCACTCCTGTTCCTGCAACTTGGTGCCCTTCCTGGAACCCCTGGCAGCACTGAGTGCATCCTCATCCCTCTGTGAAAGCAGCCCAGCCCTTCATTTCCTCGCCTCCAGGGAGATGGTGGGCCTGCCACTCAGGTGTGCATCCAGCATGGCATGGGCATCCATGCCAGCTGGACATCCAACACCTGCACATCTCCCCACCAGGCTGCCCAACCCAGCAGTGGTGCTCTGAACTGCAGGGAGCCATTCCCATGGAGCTGGAGTGACACTGCTGGGACCAGAGCCACCGCAGGAGAAGGGCAGTGGCACAGGTGACAGCAGCCTATCAGCACTACCTCCTTTGCTCTGCAGGCTTTAACTTGCAGCCAGTCTTTCACAGTGGTGCCCACTGGAAACATCCAAGCAGCTTTTCACAGATTTGGCAGGAAAGATCCATCTACTGAGGAGTGTTTTTCCCAGTAGCCTCCAGTGACAAAGGGAACCAAAAGCCTCAGTCCAGAACCTCAAGTTCCTCACACTCTACCAAAGCTCAGCTTTGGCCAGGTCAGAAAATGCTTGGCTTTGCCTGTATTTTAAAGCACAAGGCAAGTAGGAAGATGAGAACAAGCCATTCAAGAGGGAACGTGGTGAAACAACTGTCTCCAGTCCTAATCCACGAGGATAAAAAACTGTTAGTTCTGTCATAGAGAAGGGAAATCACAACACAGAACTTACAGAAGGTCAGGAAAGGGCTCCCCAGTACTGCTGTCAATGCTGGGATCACTGCATTTGACCTCCAAGAGTATCAGCAAAGCTTCATGAGGCTCCACCAATGATGGAAACTACCTTTATGTGAAATCCTTTGTAAGCAAAAAAGGAGGTGGATAAATGGGAAATGTGGTTTGCAGCTACAGAATGCCTTGTTGTGGCCCTACTATCTGGATAAATCCATCTCTGAATTTTAGTACTGCTGTCTCTGGCACTGTTATTAGAAATTTTATTTACCTAGTAGAGCTCCAAGTTCATAGACTTCCACAGAACCCCAGACCAGGTAGAAAACATTCCTAGTTTCTGTTAAGAGGTGTTTTGGAGGATACCACTGAAGACATAATGAAAAAAATCACTTCAGCTACACTCAGTTGAAATTCAAACCATATAAAGAACCTCACTCTGCTTCATTTCATCAGTTTTAAGGATAGTCCTTAGTTCTTGCCAGTTGGTTTTGTCCAGAATAAACTCCTAAAACAAATAATTTACAATTTCTTGATCAGACCCTACTTGAGCTGGCTAGAAAAAGCCCAAAACAAAACCTGCAAAAAAGCAAACACAACTAACAAAAAACCCCAAGAAATCATTCATTGTCCCTATTCATAATCATATTTAATTTTAGTTTAAAATTAAACATCCAAGCTCTGGATTTAATATTGGGCAGCTGTGAATAGTTAAATATGTGAAATCCAGCTGCCACATCCAAAGTACTTTTTTGGAGTTGTATTAACACATCTCTTGCAGTTACACCCAATGCTACTCTTGGCAATAGACACATCTTTAAAATTATTTACAATGCTATATATTTCTATGTGCATACATTCCATAGAACACCAACACACTCTGCAGTGAGAATCTCCTTCAGACCCTTCTCCTCTCCAGACTGGCTTAACCACGACAGTTTTTGCAAACTATACAAGAACAACAAGGAAGCAAAGACACTGCATGTGGCTTAACAAGGAATAACCTTTGGAAATTCATTTAGATGAAGAATCATTTATAGCTTTCCTTAACTGCTGTACCCAGTTCACTTTAGAGCTTCGTAGCATTACAGCAGATGATACCATCTATCAGTGAAAAACTTAACCCTTTTCAAAAATCCTTTATTTACCAGTGCTCCTGGACATTCCACAAACAAGTTTAACTTTGGCTGGAGTTTTCTGCATTTATTTCCCTGCTACCAAAGGCATTTTTGGAAAAAAAAGGAAAAAAAAAGAAGAAAAAAAGAAGAAGAAAACAAAAGCAGTCACTATAATCTAGGCTGGAGTCCCCCATGTTACTAAAGAAGTAGATGAAGAGTGCAGTTCTCCTCTGTGCTTCAACAAAATACTGCCTGAAGACAACTCAGCAACATCACAACCAGTATGGTCTAAATTTGGCATGGGTTGTAGACCTAAAAAATAACCCACACTAGCAGGAATCAATAGGCACAACTGCACTGTTAAAAGCACAGAAGCTTTGGTGCCTGGTCTCTTTGCTCAGGCTGAACATACCTGGGTTTGGCTTGGCTGCTTCAGGACTGCCTAGAGGAACATCCCACCCATGGGCTGCTCCAGGCAGCCTCCTTCCTTTGGGAGGCACAGGGACATAGTGCAACTTAAAAACTAACTGTTGTGGCAGTGCTAGTAGTTCATCATCGTCCTGTCCTCACCAGGCAGTCCTCCCTTGCCAGGGAAGGAGTAACACCTGGAACAGCTGTGTATGGAACCTGCTCTGCATCCAGCTTCGGGGAGCCCTGGGAAGGGCGGTGGTCCGGGGAAGGTGGTGGGGATTGCTCTGGCAGCCACATCTGGCTGCCATCCCTCCCAGGTGCTCCTGCCCTGGGCCAGGAACAGGATTGTGGGAGCAACACGAGCCAGCCTCCTCCAAAGCCGCCTTCCATGTAGGCTGTGGGCACAGAAACACCACCCTGCCCACGTGTGGCTGATCCAGACCTCGGGACACACTGAAGCTCCAAGATCTTGCTCTGACTGCTCAGCAAAGCTAGGTGGCCCACACCAAAAAAGCAAAAGCCAAACAACCACCACCAAACTCCAGCCCCCAAAGCACTGTGAACTAAAAAGCCAGGTACAAATCAGATCATTGTCCCTGATTCCTGTAATAAACACTGTTTGTTTCCATGCTGCATCACAAATACTTAGCCCTGCTATCGCCCTGCATAGGTACATTTATTATTACTTTATGCTTGTTTCACAGATGGGGAAAGCAAAAGACAAGGCGATCACTTTCAGATCAATTCCAGCACTGGCTTTTGAGCTGTTGGTACTCTGGGGATGCCCAGCTGAAGGCAATGAACTACAAAATACTCCAAAACAAACATATGCAAAAAGAACCCAAAAACAAGTTAGCCAATTTTTGGACTGTAGGTCAAAACTATATTACTGGCCAAAACCACCAGTTACCTCAGCTCTCTCCCTTTCCTGCAGTAAGCAGGTTATTAGGAGAACTTTAGTCAGAAGAATTCAGAACCCAAGCACTCAAGGACTCAGATAACTTTTCTAAAAGGCAGAAAGACTGCTTCTGTGTCACTGTGGAAGACTTCGTGTCCCTCTTATCATCATTTCTATCAGCACAGCACCGTTTAGTCACCTCCCTCCAAAAGGCACTCTGGGATGCACGCTGCAATATGCATATAAATTATCATTAAAGTGTACTCTGTTTCACTGGGGCATTTCAGATTCAAGATGCTCTTTTAATGGGTTGCCTCCCAGGAAACTGACTTCACCTGTAATGACACAGTGAATGCTAATGACCACTGCTTAATTGGGGCAGTGCTAGTAAAATTTTGCTTCAGAGGGATTCAATTTACTTGGTGCCAAGGAGTTAAGTGATTAATCAGGTGTTAAATAGTATGTACTTCCAAACACTGGTCTTCTACCATTCAATCCTCCACCACTGAATTTAATGACAGCTTTGTCACTGACACTAACAGAAGGAGGATCCTCCTCCCTGTACACAAGTAAACACTAAGGAACACGCTCTGCACTGACAGATACTCAGCCTTGGCTGAGGGCAACAGGATTCTGGCCATGTGGAGCTGAACAGTCCCTCAGCATGAGAAGCCTTCAGTGAGAGAGGGCTTTTTGCAGAAACAGCATCAACGAGGTATCAGGAGACATAACCCACCACCCAAAAAGTAAGTCAGTCAGGGGAAAAAAATTAAGATTGAAAACTCAACCACTACACTGATTCTGTGCCCTTTAGCTTTTTCTTTCCTCTTCCTTTTTTTAAACTATTAGAAAGTAAATCCTTCAATCCAGAATGAGCACTCTATGAAGCCGTTCAGCTACAGGATCCCGTGCTGAAGGATTCCTGCAGCCACCCCCATTGAGCTCAGCACAAGAGAGAGCACCTATATCCACCAAGCTTGCACCTACATCAAATCTGCACTGAAACAGTTGTGAACCCTGATTTCAGTGAGGCTCTGTGCCTCCAGTGCTGCCCACAGCAAGCACTCTCAGTTCAAGCATCAGCCAGGGGCACACAAGGGACCCTGGGCTCTGAGAGGTCCTGCTCTGCAAGACCTGAAGCAGCTGATCTGTCCCCATACCCAAATTTTAGTTCCCACACAACTTCACACTTGTGCCAGCACAATTGTATGGTCACATGGTAAGTCAGACTAAGCAACTGAGACTGTCATATTTATAAAAAATAAACAAATTAAACTGTGCCCTTTGGGAACCTTCCATTTGCCTGCTGTATTTTGAATCTCCGTGTGATATTCTCAAGGTATATTCATTTCAGGCAAAAAATTAAGGAGATCCTGACAATCAGAAAGCTCCAAGTGAGCTTTTGAACAGAACTTATTACCAAATAGACCTTAATTAATCACAAAAAATCAACAGTGCCTATACTGCTAGTCCTGTCTCCCTTTGAGCTTTTGCTCCCGTGTATGTCTTTGCCAAGATGTTTACACTCCCCTGGTGCCTCAATTCTCCCATCTGTGGGAGGAGAGGTGAGGCCTTAAGGATCACTTGCCAATACTGTAATGAGTGCCAACATCGTGGCACTATTTACAACAATATAATCAGCTAACTACTGTGGCTCAGGATCAGAGAAACAGGTTTACTACCAACACAGATATTCCATCTATGAAAAGAGCCTGACTATCACAACCACACCAGGTGCCCCTTGCCAGCTGACCTCAGAGTCAAAAGCCTTCAAGCCCTTGCAGATTGGAGCTCATCACAACCCCAAAGCCTCCCAGTCAACGCAGAGTATGCTGACACCCTAAGCTCTAGCAAAAACTGAGGGTCCAACCTTCACGCTCATCTCTCACCCCTGAGATTTTACCTTCTAAACCCCAGGATGAGTTCTCGCCACAGCTTTGGACCCTACACATGCCAACCTCCCTGCCACAAGTGCACAGTGGGTCTGCTTGCCGTGAGCCAGGCAAGCACACACCCAAGTGCTGGCAAGGTCTGGCTATCAGCAGGGTATTTTTCATCTCCCAGAGGAGTCAGCCAGCACATGCTTGCTGCAAAGCAAGCACGTATCAATACACAATCACACACACATACTGATAACTACTTAACACAATCCAAGATATTACTGCAAGCTTACACTGATTACCAGTAATAAAATATAAGCCAAAACTTCACCTCCTCAAAGTTTTCCCAAATCTGATTAGAGCACTTCTCTAACGATGAGCTAGGAAGACTGTGCACTGAGCAGCTCGGGCACAAACAAAGCACCAGCCTTCACCTTCTCTGCTGAATCTTTCCGTGCTCACCACCCCAGGTGCCGTGGCATTTACTGCCTGCACCCTTGTCCTGAATTGGAGGAGGAAGGGGAAGAAAGAACACCAACAACAAACCAAGAAAAGAACAAGAAAACAAGAAAACACACCCACCAGCACCACTGCTTCCCGTTCACAAGCTGCTAGAGAAACTTGGTGACACCCATGTAGCACAACACTCCCCTCCTTTTCAGAACAAGGTAGCGAAGTTGGGGTACTCTGTGTAGCTTTCTCCCCGGCCTCAGTATAATATTCCATGTCATGAGCCAGACTGGAATACTGAAGAAATTATCAGTTGCATTCACATAATCAACTACCATTTAAGCAGCTCCTCTTAAATCCAGCTGCTGAACACAATCACCTTTATCACCTGGTTTAAACAAGTGTCCAAAACACAACAATAGTTAGAAAAGCTGAAGGGAAAACTACCCAGAACAGTTAGACTGGTGAAGAAAAGCTTTCATTTGAAGCTCACACTTCTGTCTGCAAAGTTTTAATTTTAAAATTTGAAAATGCTAAAACAGCCAGGAACAGAGAAGCCTGTAACAGCAGTTTCTACATGTAGACAAAATGCACATTAAAAAATAAGCTCGGATCATGATGTTTACAATCAGTCACTTCAAAAAAAAAAAAAATCAGTTTTCCAGTAACTGTTGAAATGTAATGGAAATGTAGCATTTGTTAATGTCAAGACTGAAGGAAAATTTGTATCTCTCCAGTTAGGAAATTGATTACTTACTGTCACTAAGGTATATTACAGAATCATACTGTAAGGACCAGTTTTACAGTTCCTGAAATCAACAGGATGGCTGTTGATTTCAGTAAGAGCAGAAGTAAGCCTCCTATTTTCAAAATGACACGTCAAAAACAAGGAAATACAGCTCATATGACACCACTTTTTCATGACATTTGTGTTCTTTGATCCAGAGAACACATCCTATCTTTCCACGGGGTTTACCAGAAAAAAACAGCAGCTATATCTCATTTTATATACCTTTAGGGAGCCAATGAGTTAATAGAACACGTTTTGCCTGCATTAGCATTTCACCATAGAGTAACACACATACAATACCCCGTTATCCAGTTTGCCTGTCTGTGTTACGAAAAGTCAAACTAGACTCTAAGCCACGGGACACAGGCCCGATTGCATTTAACACAGCAAGAGAAAATACACCCAGAAGTTTTCAAATTGTGCTCCCACCATACAGAATGCAAGACTCCCCCGTACGCACACGGGACAAGCAAACAAAAGAGCATCATGCTGAATAAGTGTTTATTCCAGGCTCTTCCCCTCGGAGAGAGTCTGGAAGTCACCTCTTCCTTCTGGGCAGGGAGAGACAACCACTAAAGATCTCTTTCTTACTCGGGCACAGTTAGTCAGGAGCAGAAGGGAGATTCCTGGCTTGCAACAAGACAAAGCGACTCCTAAATAAAATGCAAAACCGGAGAGTGAGGGAAGACGAGAGGAAAGCAGTGGGCTGCTAGATAGGAAGGGTCTGGACAGAAAAGGAAACTCAATTTTGTTTCCATTGTCTCAGCTTCATGCCGCCTCCACTTGAAACGATAAACTTCCCGGGGTAAGCCCTTCTCCAGCAGGCCAGGGCACGGGGAAACACATCCCCCAGCCCCTGCCGGAGCGGGACTGGGCTGGCAGCCCTGGCTCTCCTACCTGCCACCGGCAAGCGATGCCAGGAATCGCAACCACTAAAATAAACAGCAGTAATACGGATAAGAAGGGGAAAAATATTAAAATTCAGTAAAGACAGGGAGAAAGAGACAGAGAGAAAGACCCACGACCCACTGTAGGCGGAAGCAGGAGCGGCTGCATCTCCCCG
>NW_005054326.1:2474211-2505393 GCF_000277835.1 Geospiza fortis | reverse complement strand
GGTCCCCGTGTTCAGAGCCCGGCCTGGCCCGGTGCCCGTGTTCAGAGCCCGGCCTGGCCCTGCGTTCGGAGCCCGGCGCGGTTTCAGGGATGTGTCTGTATCACCCGCGGCGGGGGGACACAAGCCCTGCAGTGTGTGTGATTCCCATCCGCGATGGTTCTGTCTGGCTCCTGCACGGTGCAGCCCCAGCCCTCGTAATGGGAGCGAAAAGAGCAGGGGGAAAGTGAAAAACACCTCGGCCATCTCTTGGTCCATATCTCTCTGTGATTTTAGGGGCAGTTTCTGGGGTCCTGACTGGTTTTTAGATGCACCCACTTTATTGCAAGGCCTGAAGCTGCCTGGGAGCAGGGCACTGCTCTGTACCCGTAGGACTGCAAGGCAGAGCTGCCTCTGGAGTCTGCTGGAAGATGCTGTGCGCTGCCAGAGGGGAGGCTCCTGTAAGCGATTTGGTGCGACCAAAAATGGCAAACGAGAGGGAATCCAACCGCGGTGCTCTCAGAGCAAGGCTTAGTTCATGTTCCATGGTGCCTGCCTTAAGCGCGGTGTGCTGGCATTGAATGCAGAGCTGGTTGATCTGTATGGCCAATAGGCCAGACTGCTGTAGGCACCCCTTGGTCCATTTTGCAAACCAGGACCCAGCTTCATTTTGGCCTTAAACTAAATGAAGGACGGTACTATCCCCTCCCAGCCTAGCAAACAATGACTCTTTTTAAATACAGGACCAACTCAACAGTGAAGGATTCATATTTACTGTCTTCCCTCAGCACAGATGAATGGCTGAAGTAGAGCTGTTGCTCTTCAGAGTCATGGAATCATCAAAGTTTGAAGAGTCTTTCCAGATCATTCAGTCCAGCTGTCAACCCAGCACTGCTGTATCCCCTAAATCACTAAACTGTATCACTTGGTGTCAGATCCAGATGCCTTTTAAGCACATCCAGGGATGAGGACTCCACTGCCTCCCTGGGCAGCCCCTTCCAACGCCTGATGCCCCCATACAGTGACATTTGTTTTTTCTCATATCCAATTAAAAAATCCTGAGTCTCAGCTTAAGGTCATTTCCTCTTGTTTTCTCACTGAGGGCATGGCAGAAGAGACTGGCCCCCTCCAGCCTCCTGCCAGGGAGGTGTAGAGAGCAATGAGGTCTCCCCAGAGCCTCCTCAAGACTAAACCCCAGCTCCCTCAGGCATTCCCCATAAGACATGTTTTCCACACCCTTCACAAGCCTTGTTGCCTTTCTCTGGACATGCCACAACACCACAATGTCCTTTTTAAAGTGAGGAGTCCAAAACTGAATGCCAAATACAGAGCTTTGCTTCTATCTTCCCTCTTATCCTCTCTGTTTCATCACCATGACATTTTGCCTTTTTACCTACATGAGATTACCGCTGGCTTTCCCCGAGAGCTGGGTTATTATTCTCTGTCTCATGGCAAGTTGGAGGTTTTTGAGATTCTTTATATCAAATATAGAAATTTGAGGTGGAAAAGATTTGTTAGGTCTTCTACTCTGCTCCCTGATGGTAGAGGATTTACAGCACTTGCATGATTTTTCTTGTAAATGCCTCAGGAACTGGGGCTTGCACCTCTTTCTTTTCAAGTCTATTTCACAGTCCAGAAAGTCCCATGGTCAGGAAGATATTTGGTCTATATTTTCCTTTATTCAGTTTCACCCAATTACTTCTGGTTACACCCACATTGTATACTCTCCTAAACAGTTTTTCTCCTCGATGGTTGTTTGTGTTTTACACACAGGCATCACTTATTTTCCTAGTTGTTACCATCCTTTCTTTTTCTCTCCTGTCATTAATCAGTCCATACAGCCACTTTATCACTTATGTCGTTGGTCTTCTTTGATACCCATTCGATTGGTCATCATTTCCTCAGCCCATGGATACCCACATGGTGTCCCATCGCAGCTTTATTTGTCTCCAAGCTGCCTCAAAGGCTTGTGCAGAATCTGTCACCCGACATGGCTCTGAATCAGATGTGTTCCTTCTTGCAGTGCCATTGCAATCTGGTTTTCTCCACAGACATTCTGGTGAAGATGTGCATCCCAAGTTTCAGTTTTCTGCCTGGAGTTTCAACATCTCTTCCTTCTGGGATCACTGATAGCTGCTTTTCTTCACACTTTGATTAATGGCCCTTACAAATACAGGCCTTGATCCATCCCCTCAAACCTCTCAACCAGAGTGGATGGTTGCAGGTGTCTGTCCAAGACCACAACCTGATTTAGAGCTTGTAGGATGTGGGGTTATAGTTATTAAAGTTTCTATGGCTTATGGTCATGAGAAGTCTCCACAGGAAAGGCAGAGCTGCAGGCTAGATGGTTGGGAGTTGGATGAGGGGTGAGAGGCCATCATGAGTGAGCAGAGAGTCAGCTGGAAGTGAGATTGTGATGGCTGCAGGAATGTGTGGACAGAGTACGAGCAGGAAGGTGATTAGATGGGAGAACATGTGGAGAGCAGCATGGCAGCTGAGCCAGCCAAGGGTGCCTTCTTTCTGTTCAGTTCTGTTAAATCTCATTTTGTCAGTTGAAATTAAGGTATAAAAAGGGGCCGATTTTCACAATAGAGAGATCTCCTTCAGATGCATAAGGGTGTCCATGTCACTTTGTTCCCCACTGCTACAAGAGCTATTCTCTCTCAACTCATTCTGTGTGTTTTCTCCAATGCTCCACTAAATGAGAGTTCAATGGATGGAAACCTGAAAGGGTAAGGATAGAAATGGTGAACAAGGCCACAGCCATGGTTGGAGCATCTCTTCAGCCACCAGTCAATCCCACTGAAGTTGCTGTAAGAAAGCTGGGAAGGAAATGTGGCTGCACAAAACACACCCCGCCCTGTGGTGTGCCCTTGCCAACAGAAGCAGGTTTGCCTCAGCCATGCTGGCTAGGTCCTACACACTCTGACTGGAAAACACCTTTGAACCCTTTGAACAAGGAGGGCCAAACCCTGTGTCATGTGTTAGCTTTTCTGCCTGGTTCTGCCTTTGTTTCTCTGCCCTGATTTCTTGCAGCTCCCCTCATTAGTTGTGTCTCTTGAGACCTCAGACTTTCAGGTCCTGCCTGCTGCTCTGGGCAGGAGAAGAAAACTGCTACCAAATCTCCTGGTGTGCAGGGTGGTCCATGGTTGCAGGACAGTGGTTCTGGTTTAAAAGTAAGAGGGAGCTGCTCGAGCTGTCAGCTCCCCTTTAGATCTGCGCCACGTGGAGATTGCACAGAGCGGAAAGGAAGTCCATTAGCTCGTATTTAACCTTGAACAGGCTCCCAGTGAGTTTCTTTCCCTCTCACCTAGAGGCTACTGCTTAGCTTATCTCTAGGGAGGACCCATTAGTTAGGATTTATGATCTGGCAGGGCCACCTGTCATCAACACTCCAGCCAGAATTCCCCTAAGTTTTTGTTCAGATGGATGTCAGCAACACTAATACAGGCAAAAGGTACCGTGGCCTGTGAGGTGAGGCCAAGCTCCCACCTTGCTGAGGGCTCTCTCAGAAAGGGAAGGTGGGTGGTGTGTTGGGGGACAGCAGCAGGATGAGAAAATCAACAGACTGAAGTATGTTTTTCTCATAGTGGTCTGAAAAATCTGGCTCTAGGTTGTATTGGTATTGTATTTTCTGGCCTAAAGATTGTCCCTGAAAACAGAGCAAACCCTGAAGTAAAGGAGACAAACCACCCTTTCATTGGGACTTACAATTTTCTGTCCACAGCAGTGATCTGCCCAGCAGCTTCTACTGATTCTCTGCCACCTGGGCCTCTTTCACAGCCATAGGACTCCCATTGTCTTCCTACTTGCACTTGCTCAGCAGCTAAACCAGGGGCTTTTTCACATGTCCCAGAAGGATGTTGAAGCCTTGTTCCCAAAGGAGTTAGACACCTGACTACCTACATCGAGCTGAAAGCCAGGTTTTCATTCCTTCTTTTGTGTGTACTGTTTGTGTGGTTTCAGCAGTGTACAGCAACGCCCCAGATGTTTGCAATAATCATTGACTTTTATTAAGGAGACTTTGTTCATTGTAGTATTTTTCCTTTCCTCTTTTTATTTTCAAACCAGTCATTACTTCCCAGTGCCCAGTTATCATCAACTCATTCTACTGCTTCTCCTCTGTTATCTTTTCCTTCCCTTTATCTTTCCCCAGCACAACTTAACTGACTCATTTAGTGCTCACTTGTTTGCCTCACTTGTATTACTAGTTTTATTTTTGTCTTCCAGTGTGTGAGCAGATTTAAATGTGACTTACTGGGCCTCAACAGAGATGATTCTTTCAAACTGAGGGACAGAATAACAACAAAGCACAGGAGGAGACAGGAAATTCACTGAATATGCAAGGACATATTCATGTTAGAATGCAACTGATTTTTTAGTCTTGAGGGCTAGAGGGAAATCCATGAGGGCTGGTACACAGAGGTGCTGTGGAAGTGATTCCCATTGCACATTTAGCTCTGTGATTCCTTTCCCTCTTACCAAATCGGTTTCTGAAAATAAATTGTGTTTTATGGCCTTAATATGCATCAGTCATGCTGCCTTTCATCATTAGCAGTAAGACTAGTCTTCCCTTCATGTTATCAGGCAAGTCCTTTTTCCAAGATTCAAACAGGTTTCTTGTAGTAGAAGTCGCAAATCCTTGACTTTTTAGAAATAGTTATGAAATCCAGTCTGTACTGTGAGAAATGCTACATCCATTTCATTTGCATTCTTGCAAATTGGTTCATTTAAGATTCTAGTCTTACTTGAGATTCCACAGTCTGGCTCTATGAATAGGATTTGCACCAATATAATTATTTTGATAATAAGTTTGTTTTGTTTTGTTTTGTTTTCATTTGGTTTTAAGTCAAAATAGCTGTATTTGTGCATTCCCCAAAGCTGCAGGCACTTTGATATAAAGATACTTGAGTTTTCTTAGGCACTCACATAGCTTTCCCATTTCAGAAACTCACAACAGCCAAACTAGAAATGCAAAAATGCTGGTATGACACCTATTCATCCAGCAGCAAATAGATGTAAAAAGAAAATAATGCTGAACATCATTCTTGATGGTCTAAGCCACATCATCCTCACACATTGTCACATATTGTATTATTTTGAATCATCTAGTGTATTGCTTCTGTTAATAGGAGAAAAAGTTTTCTACTGCTCCAAGTGTGACTCTTGTGCTCGAGAAAGGCAAAGGGAAATTGAGAATTGTACTGTTGTTCAGAGCAGTGCAGCATTTTCTGAGAGACAAGTTGGTAGTTGTGTTTGGGAAGCAGACTCCATTGCACAAGTCCCTGCTTAGACACGTGCTGACAATGCTACTCCTGGAACACATGCTCGAGTTGTAGCACATAAAAATGAGGCAGTGAGTGGCCCTGACAGAGCTCCTGAGAGCATTGACTGCAGTGACACCAACCTGGCAAAAGCCAAACCTGACTATCAGGTTAGTCCAAACTGCTTGGCACCAGGGGCCCCTCTCATGCTGCTGTGGAACCATGGCACCATGAGCTGGTTACAGCCAAGTCCTTTTCTACCTCTCCTAGTGTTTTGGTTGCTGTGTGGTGCCACAAAGCAAAACTTCCAGGGCTAAGAGTGTAAAAGATATGTCATAGATATATCTTTTATATAAAAAGATATATTAAAGAAAGATATAGATATAGATATAGATATAGATATAGATATAGATATAGATATATAGATATAGATATATGGAGAGAGAGAGAGAGAAAGAGATATAGATATATGTAGAGAAAGATATAGATATAGATAGATATAGATATATAGATATATAGATATAGATAAAAGATATATAAAAGATGTAAAAGTACCCCATCCCACACTGCTGTGCAGGTCACAGCACACCCTCCTTTGACTGTGCCAGCAGCTGCCTTTAGTACTGTGAAAAGGCACAGGAATACACAATCTGTATGTTTGTGCATGTGTGTCCCTGTGTTTAAAGCCAGCTCAGCTCCCCTGACTGTGGTCTCCCTCAGAAGGAGACTGACAGGGATACCTTAAACTGGAATCTTTTGGCTCCTCAAGGGCACAGATGCAGCTTGTCCCCTCAGCTCGTGCTGGCAGTGTCTCTTCCTCACCTCCAAAGAGTCAAGAGTCTTGGCCAGGTGCTGCTCCTTGCCCTGCCACTACAGAATCTTGGCCCAGAAAAATGTGTGGAAGGCCCAGCAGGCATGCAAGGACCAAGGAGTAAAGCAGGGTACCTCTGCCTTTGGCTGGAGATGGACAAGGCTGGGCAGGCTGTATCAAAGGAGGGAAAGCAGCCCCTGGGTCGAACAGGGAGGGGAAGGTCAGCAGGAGGGAGCTATAGAGAAGCTGGGGTAAGAGGCTGGGCTGCACCAGGCAAAATCTCCCCACTCCACCTACTTTAGCAGGGCTGGTTGTTTAAATGGAATTTAAATCTCTGCAGATATGTGAGGAACTTCCTGGCATCACCAAAGACGCGCAGTGACAGGGGCAGGGCTGTGCTGGCCAGGGTCAGGCACGGGCACAGCCAGAGCAGGGACCACAGAGAAATTGCTGTGGGCATGGGCTCATCATTTCTGCAAAGAACTGGTAAGGGAAAGCAGAAAAGTTACCAAAACCGGGATTTTTGGAGGACAATTCTGCAAAGCACTAGATGACCAGCTCCCATTTTCAGGCATAAGAAGCTATTACTTTTGTGTTTGTTTTTTTCACAGTCCAGAACAGTGAAGAGTGTGTCAGTTTTTACAGCTTCTTGAATTCAAAATAATGAGTCAGTTGCATCTCACCTCAAAATTACAAGATTTTCAGGGGAAAAATTACTTTGGAAAATTCCTTGAATTGTATGTGTGCGTATTTCATTACCTGCCTCCAGATTTTGTCTTGTAAAGTACATGTTTTCAAACTTCCCCCACAAATTCTGAATGCTAAAAAAATTCTTTCTTCTCTTTCATTCCTTCTTTCTTCCCCTCTGTTATTTTTCTCTATTCCTTTTTGCCTTCCTTTCCACCTGCCTTTTGATTTCATATGTAATAAATTATGTGGACCAGGAAAATTAAGAAGAATTAAGTTATATGATGTAACTCAAGGTAACAGTAGAAAAATCATCAAGCCATATTTTGTTACTGTAAAACACTTTCGACAAAAATGAAGAAAAAAAATAGAAACTGAAGGGACAGGGTTCAAATTCTGTGTCAGGTAAGTCCAAACTGATTTACGTTTTGCAGGTACTATGGTTGAGTTTTACTTTTCCAGTTCATTCACCTCAGCTGCAGAGGTGAAGCAAACTTTTCTAAAAACCCAATCCTCTCTATTAGTAATATTTTTCCCAGTCTCACCCCCTCCTCCCTCCTTTTTCAGCATCATTTTCTCCACAGGGTGACAGGATTACAGCTGTCGTGCCAGTTCCAAGTTGTGGTGTGCACTCTGTCATCGATGTCATTGTAACTCTGTATCTTGCTGGCAGTAGAAAAGTGACACAAATTGTTTTCCTGCCGGATAAAAATTGTCTAGTAGATTTAATGCTCATAATCTAATGTGAGGAATAATATTGTATGAGCAACAGCAATCAATCTGCCCATAATGGTATTGTGTCCCCTGGTATTGAGGGGAAAAATTGAGCCTGTGGAAGCTCAGCACCTTTCTGAGCAGTTCTGCAGACTCTGGGGCCAGGGCTTACAGCAGTGTGACCACACAGCTGCAAAGCCAGTGGGCTTTGTGAAAACTCAAGCTTGGAAATAGAGAAGGAAATGGAAACTCGAGGCTGAGAGTTGTGTATGCTCAGCAAATGGTACAATGAGACCCTGGTAGATGAAAAAAATAGCAACACAAGTACAGCTTGTTGCACAGAACTGTGATTTATCTGCTTTTATTTTCAATAGTTCCAGTGGCATCATGATGTAGGATTTTATAGCCTATTAAATCATGCCTGACATTTATGGATGTAGTTTAGAGTGCATGCATTATGGAGAGTTAGTAGCCTCTCCCTGGCTGAGCAGCAGTTTCCACTTACAGGTCTTACTCCATCCTCACATCCTAGTATACCTTGAGCTCAGATACAGACAAATACACTCCAAAGAAAAACATGTTGGTGAAGAATACAAAATATAAACAACTTTTCTGTTCCTATTGGGTTTGGACTGTCCTAATCTGAAGTGGCCTTTATTTCTGTTGTTGTCTCCCATTCCCAAAGGCACATCTTGCACCCAGAAGGGCTGACTGCAGCTTCTGCAGGCACTGCACATTCTGCCACCTCCATCACAGCAAACAACTGCCCCCTCCCAGGAAAGAGGCAGCAATCAGCCCAGGTTGCTGATGGTTTTCTTCAGTGTGCGTAGGGAGTGGCGTAATTAAGACCGGAAATTTGAGCTGACCCCAATATCAGCTTGGCAGGAGGTGCTGAGGTGGGTGGACCTGCATGCCAAGGCCTGACCTGGGTTGTTACTCAGACAGTGGTGGGATAACCACTGCTGCCTGCCCAGCACGTGGTTCACTGCCCCTTCCCACCAGAGCTGTCCCTGCAGCTGCTGCCCGGGAAGGCAAAGGCTCCATCCTGGGTTGTACCCATCAGGGCAGGCTGAGAGGGCACCCAGGAAGGAGGAGCAGGGAGGGCACCTTGAACTCCAGTCCTGTCAGCTGCAGAGGAAGGGAAGAGCAAAGCAACTGGTGAGGCTGGAAAAGGCAGCTGTGATGAGGAGCAGGATTTTTGTTCAGAAGAGCACTTTCAGGGGGGCAGAGAGAGGGAGAGAGTGATCAGATAGTGGCTGGATAGGCTGGACCTTGACTGGATGGAAATTCAGCCTCCTTGCCTGTTATCCTCACAGCCAGGGAGACTCCTCTGTGTCAGAGGATTATGGCACAGAGACCTTTGTGAGCAGGAGAAAGGAAGGCTTTAGCTGCCTGTGGAAGATACTCCCAGATGCCAGAGCCTGAACTAAGTGCAGATTGCAGTGGTCACAACTGCCACAGCAAGAGATAAAGTCACGTTTCACTCTTAGATACCATCTTACAAGTGGTAATTAAGTTTTTACAACATCCATGCGAGGTAAGCACACAAGAACTGCTCCTGTTTTAAAGCTAGGAGAGGAGAGAGGGTGAGTGCCATGCTGAAGGCCGGGTGCTGACTCAGTGGCACTGCCACCATCACCAACCAGGAGCTCCTGGTTCCCAGCCTGGCTCACTGCAGCCTCCCTGCCAAGAGAAGGAAGTGAGCTGATTTTTCAAGCACTTTGATGAGAGAAGGAAGGCTGGAAATAGCCTGGGGCTGTTTCTAGAGAAAGTGTCAGGGCTGAAGGAGAATTGTGGAGGAGGGGAGCAGGAAAGGGGATGGTGGTGAAGGAACTGTTGATACAAATGGTTATGAAGGGAAAGGCAGTGACAAATCAGAACCCAACAATAGGAGGAAAATGGGTCCATAGATGAAGTAGATTTTCTTGAGAGAGGCCTTTGGGATAGAGGAGAGGTAGCAGCAAGAGGAGAAAGAGCAGCAGTGGAGAGAGAGAAAAAAACACAGTGAGGGCGTGCATGGCAGCATTTGGAAGTGTCAGGAGACAGATAAAAAAAAAAGCCACCAGACATGGGGTCTTACAGTGCCTGGACAATTATAATCACACTATTGTCTCTTCCACAGCAGCTGGAGATCTCAGAGCCCTCCACGGAGCATCATCACCTTTGTTTCACCTATGGGAGAACTGAGGCTCAGAGCAGTGAAGCCACCTGTCTATGGTCACACAGCAAGGCCAACACATTATTCTGCTTTAAACTATTACAGTAAATGCAGCTGGAAATGGCAGTAAACAGACAGGGGCACACAGTTCTCACTGGCACAGGAGAGAAAAAGAAGAGATGACTGATGTCAGCAGCCCAAGTTTATTTTTATAGCGCTAAAATACATAATGTCACATAAAATGACATTTGGAAGCTGTGAGCTTTGGATCCTCTATGCTTTAAACGACAAGCTAAGCAACACTAACAGTCACACACACCACTATATGCACAAGCACATGTGCACACAATAGTTCTGATGTTAGCATTAGTGTGATTTCTGCCCTTTAACAATTAATTTTCTCAGTTTTCCAACTTTCATAAAAATTAAGGTAACCTACAACTGCAAAAATGGAGAGATATGTATACCAGAAGACTTCCACCACACCAAATATTGTTACATTCCCAAAGTCCTTATAGATAGAAGAGAACAGAATGGAATAGAATATCTCAGTTGGAAAGGACCTGCAATTGCCTGGAAGCTGCATATGACCACTCTCATGGTGGGGTCATTGTTTATGGTAGTTGTGTGCCATGCCAGAGAAACTGTAAGTCTGACAGCCTGTGGCTGTCATATCAAAAGGAGCATTCTCTGGAAAAGTAGAAGCTCAGAAAATTGCCACCAGCCCTAGTCTGAGCTAGCATCATGTTTTTAGGGCCTAGGAAAAGGACATGTTTTTGTAAAAGTTCCTTTTCATTTAAAAATCCCCACCTTTCCTCGCCTCTTCTTTTCCTGACAAGAAATGAAGAAATGCAGCTGTTTTACTGTAGTTTGAGGAGGATAGAGTAGTAGGAGCTGTGCAGTGCTACCACCCTCTGGCCATTGCCAACAGCACCATCCTCCACCTGCAGGACTGCTCTGAGCTCCATCATCTGCCTCGCACACCCAGGGGAGATAAACGCTGCTTTTCAGTGCACCCAGTGAAGAGAGAGAGAGATTTACACCTTCTGATGCAGCTCTGCTCAATGCCTGTTTGGGCTGCTTGCTTTTGTAAAGAGATCTCATCTGGGTGAAGGATGCAAAGGTCAAACACTTCCAGATGTGTTGGTGCTCTGCAGGTCCAGCTCACGTGGCCAGTGGGTTCATCTCCTACCTGGTCATATGCAGATTCCAGGCAACTTCAGGTCCCTTCCAGCTGAAATATTCTATTCTATTCTATTCTATTCTATTCTATTCTATTCTATTCTATTCTATTCTATTCTATTCTATTCATCTCTAAGAACTTATGTTCCCATAAGTTTCCAAAGCTACCCTTTGGATAAAGAAGTCCAGAAGTCCAACAGCATCTCTAAAACTTCTCAAAAACAAGCTGGCCCTTCTTTTCCTCTCATCTACCCTCCTGTCCATAACCAAGTGCTCATTTATTTAAAGAACAAAAAGCTAACAGGAAAAAACACATCTACTATGCCCACAATTTTGCTACTAAAAATATGCTTCCCAAAATTAAAACCAGCAGCTCTTGACACATAAAAACTCACTTTTCCTACTTCCATCTACAAGAGAGATCCTGGCTATCTGGCCAGATGAAGAGGAAACCACAGCAAACCGTGGCATCTTGCATCACATTCTGCAATGGCCAAAACTGGCACGTCACAGGGTGTGAAAGGGAACGGATTCCAACGTCAAAGGAACTTCCCACCAAGGCTGTACTATGCCTGTGGTTCCTCCCTGGACAGTAAACATGTGTCTTCAGGTGACAATATTTGTGCAAGTAAATCTACTGCCTCTCAATGCCAAGGTTGGACTTTGGGGGTACTGCTGCTTAAGCCATTTTCTGATGCTGATGACATGATGCATTCAATAATAATGATAATTAATAATAACAAACAAAAAAACCCCAAAGCAAACACAAGAAACCCCACACACAATTCCCCCCAAACGTGACCAGCCAGTATTGAAAATGAAGTTCACCAGTAAAAGACTTCCCATGCTCAGCTTATTTGTTCAGAGGATGTGTGTTCCTTTTGGGAGATGAATGCATCACATTCTCTGAACCTGAGAGAAGCAGTGAGAGAAGCAGAGAAAAGAATGATCAAAACAATTCTTATCTCATTAGCTGCTCCTGTGTGGTGCCAAAGTAGAATGCAATGTGGAGATTGTTTACCCAAAGTGATGGGGTTTTGTTTCCTTGGCCTGTCAGGGCCTCGTATGCGTTACTTTGGTTTTTTAAGCTTGTCTAAGCTTTTTGATGTTAACATTCCTGTAGTGAACTTTCTCACACACTTTCTGTAAATAACTCATTGTTTTGCATTCTTTTATAGAAGAAGAGAAAGTTGATAGACTGTTAGTTTGTCCAGTGTCATTGGAGAGGTGGCACTGTCACCCTCCAATCTACTGTCACTTTTAGAAAACTATAAATGTTGGAGTCAGAAAATAAACTTCTTTTTTTCCTCACTTTGAGAACAGCAGTCTGTACTTGTGTTCTTTCGTGTCCTGTAGTGACATCGACTGTCGATCAGGAGACAGTCACGAGATTTTGTTCAGTTGGGTGCTTGTGCAGTTTCAGTTTAGATGTAGGGTAATATACTATAGAATAATACAGTATAATAAAGTAATTAATTGGCCTTCTGATATCATGGAGTCCTCCTCATCATTCCTCCCACCAATCAGGCGAAATTTCACCAATACCATCTCATTTATTATATTTGATGAAAACTCCACCACTTCTTCGTAACCAAGGTAAGGGATTGGATTCTCTCACTTTGTGATTCCAAATCTCTCACTAGCAGAGTGGGTAAAAACATGCACAAGGCTGAATCCTTGTGCTTCACAGGTAGAAGTGTCTGCCATCAAAACCTGCAGAGAAGGCAGAGATGAAGAGAGCATGTTCTAGATGTCCCTCCTTGGTACACCTTCCAACAGAGAGTCCTTTCTGAAACCTTCTTACAAGCTGGAAAACCTCAAAAAATCTTTGCAACATAAATAGCATAGTTGTGGGGTTTTTTCCCCCCTGTTTAGTCTCTACAATACTTCTGTCTCCAGAGATCCCAAATGAACAGTCTGGCCTCTATATTGTTTATTAAGTTCCAAACCCTTCTAGCTGACCACCAGCCAGCAAGTCCAACCGACAAGATAGAGGAAAGGATGGGGAAAAAAAATCAAAAAGTGTTATGGTTGAAAGATACCAAATCTGTAATGAGGGAAAGTGAGGAAAATCACAAGTTCAGGCTTTCTCCCTGAAAACACTTGCCACCAGCTGTCTCTATTTAAAATGCCTTGTTTGATGCCAAATGCCACATTATTTTACAAAGAAAAAAGCTGATTGAAAAGTTGCTTCCTAGTTTGTGTAAGAGAACTCAAATCACTTCAAACTCTAGAGGTCAGTGCCATGAATGCTTGATGAGTGACAAGACTTTCTTCAGTTTGCTTAAGAAAATGTATTTTTCTGGATATGTATGAGTGCTACACAAGAAAGAAAAGCTTCACTCCAAATAAAAATCAGAAACTGTTTTTTATGAGATTTTTCACCTCTTTTCCCAATCAGAATCAATCACAGAATCACAGAAATTGCTGATGTGGCGTGATGAAGACAGACAGACATGTCTGACAATTCTATAAAAATACCAGAATTCCTTGGATGCAGTGAGCCACCATGGGTGAAGTGCCCAGCTGGGCAATTGTCCTTCAAATGGCAACGGGCAGCTGATAAAAGAGACAGGAACAGCTCCTCAATCCTTTTAAACAGGCTCATGATTTTAAATCAAAGCTGCCACTTTGCCCACTGCTGATCATAAATTTGCCCAGTGTGCCTGGAGGCGTTGGCCAACCCCAGAGTGCCAGACCTACAACTGTCCCAGTGTCATCAGCAGTGATACAGCAGTGCCATCCCCACCTCCAGAGACCAGAGAACACAAAAACCTGGGGTTTAGTGCCTTCATGGGGGAATTTGCACCTGAGTCCCCTCTCTGTTACAGCTTTCTCACCAAACAAAATTAAAGTAGTGGTAAAGCAGCTGAGCGTGGACAGATGAAAAATACAGCATGGGAAGTAGATATTATCATAAAGCAGGAGAAAAGGTTTCTTTTTTCACTCAATTCACCACCCTCAGAGACACAAATTCAGAATGCACATAAGCCATAATAAAACCAGGTCACATGATTCAAAAGGTGAATGTGTTTGTATGGATATGACAGGTGTTAATGGTGATTTTCAACTGAAAAAGGAATCCTGGAAGACAAATTGCTTGTTAAACCAGTCTAACAGCATTAATGTTTTCTAACAGCATTGCTTTCTGGAGCCAAGTGTTGCAATATATAAAGTGTCATGCTACCCTTGTTTAGGAGAAGATCCTTATGAATGTGATAATCTTTTAAGGTCCAATTTTATCCTATAATGTGCTGCAGCCCATGTTTCCTATGTATGGGTCATAATGAGATTAGTACAGTATAAATCTTCGTGCAACTTAAATAAATAGTCTCTCAAGCGTCTCCCATTAGAAATACATTGTTCTGTATTTGCCTACAGGCAATGATGTTGCATCCCATAATTGTTAAGTATTTATCTGTGTCATATTACAAGGCATTTGATTTAATTTTAAATGGGAGAGATTAATCTTTTCTTTGTTTTGACCATGATATAATTTGGTTAATTACCATTTGTTGGATTCTTTTTCCATTTGCCATAAAGCCTTTCAGTTAGTATTTCAAAAGTAGCCCATACAGAGTTGCCTTTGGCATAGTATATGGAGCAGTCACTGACTCAGTACAGAGATCACTGTTGTAATGTCAAATTTACACTCTTAATCTTTTCTCTCCAGAGTTCAATTTATATAATTTTCCACTCACACAATCTGAATTATTAACTTCCATATTAATATTCTTACTTTTTGTTCTGATACCTGGATACTTCCTAAGTTTCCTAACTCTATGGATTCATGCAGTAGTGGACCATACTTAATATGGCCACGGAGAATTCCAGGTAAAAAAATACAATACAAAATTCAGACACCCTTTCCTTCCTCAAACAGGGCTTAATTCTGCTCTCACCTTTGCTGATGGACAGCAAGAAAAAAACATTAATTGTAATCAACAGAGCTGGGGGTCCAAATCAGTTGTTCTCCTGTCACTCTGAAAGGGAAAAATTTCTTTTTAGTGACTGAAGTTCACCTCATCCTGTTGTGGGTGTCTGCAATGGGCCATGGGAACAGGTGAATTATCTCTTTATGGCCACTGACTGCAGCAGGAGTTTAGGCAATTAGCCAGTGTCATGCAAACACATATTCCAGGCTGTCCCATTTGTGCTTGAAGTGTATTTGCCTCTGCTCCATCACAGCTCCAGGGCAGTGGAGGACATGGTGCTGTCTGGCTCTCCCTGGTGCGAACAGTTACAGGATCATAGCATCTGTTCTATTAAGACCAGTAGCTCAGCACTGAAGAATTTATATCAGCATAAAGCCAAAGCAAGCTCCAATAACTTCATCAAACCCTACCTTTGCTGTGATTATCTCATCCACCTCAATGTATTTCACAGGACCTACAGATTTCCCTTGATAACTCCCGCACCGAGCTCCAACAGTCTGAGGCTCAATAACACCAAGGTCAGAAAACTGATATCCTTCTTGGTTCAGAGCCCCTCCTGTGTGTGTTAACCCTTTCACATCCCAGGTAAGACTCTCCTATCCTCACCACTCCCCTATTAAACACTCTAATAGTATCATCTTGATTCCCAGCAATATTCTGCTGGTGGAAGAAAGAGGCATGAAGTTTTTTTTATAGATCTCATTGCTAATATTGAATTTACTAGAAATAAGTAAGAACTGCAAAGGCATTGTCCCACATTACAGAACATACTTTTTCTAAGCACTGCAGTGATGGGTTTAACAGTGTTACAAGTCCACCAAACATGATAATGGTTGATCACTGATGAAAGGCTTGCTCCCCATGTAGACACTTAAAATCAACAAGCTCTAAAGCATCACCAGCAAAATTTCATTTGTGGTGTTGCTTTGCCAAAGGAGAGACCTGTGATTAAGCCACCCTTCTCTGCCTCCAGCTGCCTGCTCTCAGTGCTTTAACCCTTCAGCTCAAACCCCAGCATCACCACTCTGCGTGCACTGGAGCCAGACCAGCTGGAACAGCCAAGGGAGAGGAGGAAGAAGAGACCTTCCTCTTTGGGTGACTGGGTCCCCTCACCTTTGGTGCAAGGCCTGGCAGAAGGGATGGTGTTCCTTTTGCTCCTTTTGTATGACTGGGTCTGGCATGGGCACATGAATTGATGCTGAGGTTGCTCCTCATCAGAAGACCTGGTGTGGGGACATGGCACCCAGGACATGGCCCAGCCAGCTGCCATCCTTCCTCACTGCACATCCATGCATCTGCCTCTGTTGGGGCTTTTTAGCCTTTCTCATTTTGCCTGCTAGAATCAGTAATTCCATGCCTTTATCTGCAGCTATTATTATAACTTATATTAAAGCAAGAATCAAGTTTCCCATGTGATTACTGGGCTGTAGAACCTGAAGCTTGAAGAAAAGTAAATAACCATGGCAACTGATTGACAGAACCACATGCAGTGCCTGGGGGACAAAAGGGCCAAAAAAACCCTGGGGTGCATCAGGAAGAGCAGTGCCAGCAGGTCAGGAGTGATCCTGCCCCTCTGCTCAGCCCTGTGAGGCACATCTGGAGAGCTGTGTCCAGCTCTGGGATCATCAGGACAGGAGGGACATGGAGCTCCTGGAGTGGGGCCAGCAGGGGCTGCAGAGATGATTTAGGGCCTGGAGCATCTCCCTGGCAGGGAAAGGCTGAGGGAGCTGGGGCTGTCCAGCCTGGAGAGGAGCCCCAGCTGAGAGGGGCCCTCAGCCCTGGGTGTCCCTGTGTGCAGGGAGGGGCAGAGCAGGGCCCAGGCTCTGCTCTGGGGGCCCAGCAATGGCACCAGAGCCACGGGCAGGAACTGAGCCCAGGAGGTTCCACCTGGACATGGGGCAGAACTTCTTCCCTGGGCAGTGCCCAGGCACTGAACAGATTGTCCAGAGAGGGTGTGGAGTCTCCTCACTGGAGATATTCCAGACCCCTCTGGACACAGTCCTGTGCCCTGTGCTCTGGGATGGCCCTGCTGGAGCAGGGAGATGGGACCAGATGACACCACTGTGGTCCCTTCCACCTGATCCATCCTGGGATTCTGTGAAGACCTTAGAGGGCTGGGGTTTTTTTGGTTTTTTTTTGGTTTTTTTGTTGTTGTTGTTGTTTTGTTTTTGGTTTTTTTGTTTTTGTTTTTGTTTTTGTTTTTTTTTTTTTTGTCTTTTTTTCGGGGGGGGGGGGGTTTTTTTTTTTTTTTTTTTTTTTTGCTTTTTTTTGGGGGGGGGGGTGTTTTGTTTTTGGTTTTCTTTTTTTTTAATTTTCTGACTCCTCATCTAAACCAATTACAAGTTCTCTGAAGCAACACTTCTTGAGCACAGCCAGTTCATTTTGCCCTAGAGAGAAAAGGCAGGGCCAGCTGGGGCCACCACAGTGGCAGAGTGGGACAGTTTAGGTGGTGAACTTAGAGAGATCTGTGCCCAAATAAGATCAGATAGGCAGGGCTGAGGAGCTCCTCTGCATGTGACTCCTCCTCAGCTGGAAAAGGCAGATGCTAAAGAGACTTTGCTAATTTCCCCTGCCTGGAAACCTGTAATGAACTCAGAGCAGAACATCTGTTAGCTTCTCCTAAGCTGGAAAGGGCTGAAAGCCAAGAGACATGTCTTGGGGCTAATTTGCTGGCCTGTCTACAGTGTAGGGGAAAGTCTAAGCCCAGGAGAAAGGCTGGTGCACTGTCTGTGAGCAGACAAAGCTGGCAAGTGTCACTGGGAGCCCAGGGGTGACACAGTTTATGGGACAGGAGAAAGGTTTCCTTCATTCATGCAAATGTTCATGAAGAACTCCAGTCAATCATGTCACACACACATTCCATACTGCAAAAGTTTACATTTGTCCATGGATGACATGCTAAAAAATATCACACACCTTGGCATGTGGCACAAGTCATGAGGGAGACTGCTGGATGCAAAGCCTTCCTGCCCACTGACAGGCAGAAACAACCTGCATCTGGCCAGTGCCTGTCATGAGGGACATTTAGAGATGCCCAGGGCACTGCAGGTAATGGAGATGCTGCAACCTTGTTACTGTAGTAATTTAACTGGGATTAGATCTTCCCTTTCCCAGCAAGGTTAATCATCCAGTGCTGCAGAACCCCAGAAGGGGCAAATGCGTGTATCTCAAACACTGACAGCCAGATGGCTGTGGAGCCAACCAAGGACTGTTGGAAATAGCAAACAATAACATGCTGTGGGAAAGAACAAAGTGGGGCTGGCAAAGGGGGCCATGTGGAGCAAGGGCACCATTTCTCTGGGAAAAGCACCCTTGTTCTAGTTCCTGGAGATGAGCACAGCACAGCACAGAGCAAGCACAGGGATGAGGCTGAGAGGTGGCCATGGAGTGTAAGGAGGAATCAACACCACCCAAGACCCCCTTAGTCCTCCTACCCATTTCAAGAAAGAAGGGACTGTGCCTAAATAATTTGCACAGAAAATAAAACCCTGTCTTCAGGGTAGGGAAAACTTACCTATAAAATGGTATCCCCACCAATCCCAGGCAGCATGCCCCAGGACATCCCATGGGCTGGATCAATGCCAGAACAAGGACTGGTGTTCTCTTCTTCTCTCTTTCCTCCTTTTCCTCTTACCCCTTTATCCAACCCTCGCTGACATGTGCTTATATAATAGGTCAGGGACTAACCTACCAATTTCCATGCCAAGGGTGTAACTTACCAATGTGTTTTTATGTTTTTGCAGACCCTCTGATTTTTGTTGTTCCTTTTGACCACGAGCATCTACGAATCTTGGGTGCTCTCTTCCCCTGAAGGGGAGGATGTCACAGGTGCATGCAAACTGTGTCCCTCACTCCCAAGTAACATCAGTAAAATCAGGTAAACACAGTGTCCCCAAGACACTGCTGGCATGGCATAGCCAACAACATTGTTGTTAAGATCACCCCTCTGAGCCAGCCTGAAAAAAATCTACAAGCTCTTGAGATATTTAGCTCTATAAGCATACATAAAAACCTTTCCAAGCGACGATAAAATCTAAAGGAAAATTGTTGGAAAAGTAAAAACTTCAAATGTTGATTCCAATTTTGGGCTGCAGGTTTAACCTGGCCTACATTACGCTGGCTTGTGATTGTCTATGTGCCTGAAAAACATCACTGCCTAGTCCAGAGTTAAACGCTGGCAGCATGTTCCCGATCACTTCAGCTTTCCAAGAAGAGAACATGTTTCAGGTAAAATGCTGATTACTGCTACATCATCCTCAGATTGAATTCCTGTATCTTGGAACAGTCAAGATGTTTCCAGGAAAGGCTTGCAAACAATTATCACACTCTTGTTCTCCATCAGCCACCATAGCATAGCAAAACTCGTGAACCACCTTTTATTTTTTATGATATCCAATTCAGACCAAAACTTCCAGTTTTACCTTTGTTAGTCAACTATACTTCATATTTGCCCTTTCCTGGAGGCAGAATTATTCCACAATAGATGGAATAGGATTAAACAAAATGTAGAACCTTTATCATTTCTGAATGTTGCACATCAGTAACTTGTACCCTCCTATAAACAAATGCCTGAATATCACAGAAGATTATCAAGCCCAAAGTCTAGGAAAACTGTCTCCAGCCAAGACCATGGGGATTTTATTATAAAGCACAAATTGTGAATGTGTTAGTAGGTATCAATCTGGAAGACCCTATTTCTGCATGGTCAGTGCAAATACCTTTATAGAAGTCAAGGAACAGCTGAATGGGCATTTATTATTTACTCTTAGGAGGATCAGCAATGAGTTGCTAAGTGTTAGTTACTGTTTTAAAGTTTTGCTATTTTATATCATGCTAATAAAGTTTAGCATTACAAACACAGTCTCTTATATGCCAAGAGTGCTAGAGCTTTGCTAGTCCCCTTTTACAAGTCAATTGTTTCTTAATTTCATTTATGTCCTTATTTCCAAGAATATTGCAAAGTCTCTGGGGCAAATTGCTTCTTCCCTAGACCAGGAGGATGGATTTGTTCAGTCTTTAACATTTGTGAAATAGAAGAAGTGCACTGACCAAAGCCAGGAAATTCAGAATTCACGTGCAAGGCAAGACTCCAATTAAACTCCTCATCTACTTATTCTCAACCCAAGTACCTCATTTGACTGACCTTCTTCTATTGAGAAAGGGTTTGTATCTTGCTTGAGTAACACCACACAGACAGGAAGAAATGCCAAAAGTGTTCTGCAATGTTCTTAGCCTGGGTCAGTGAATCAGGAGGAGCTTTCCATATGGGCAGTGCTCATCTTCTTTCTTTTTCTCTACCTTTTTTGTGTGACCCCACCTGGTAATGATTTCTCTGGAGCTTTACTCTCCCACTTAAACCAGGAAACTTCACTGGCTTCAGGTTAGGTTCTGTGAACTGCTTCTGTTAAACCTCCAAGCTGAATTGGGAAGACTAAAAGCCTAAATACTGTACAAACCTTTAAATTACAGACTTGGATTGTTCTGCTATCAATTCATGTATTTCACATAATCTATCAATTAATTGATACATTAGATTAGGAACTAACTTCCCTACCACTTTCCTTGCATGCTTTGGACAATCAGCAAACATAAGAAATCTGTCTTTTCTTTCTCTGAAGGACTGTATATCAGAATATATCATTAATTTCCTACTACCAGGGCAGGTTTTCCTGCTCCATTTTCAATATTCTGATGACTTTCACTAGTTTCTTGGTGTTTATACATACAAATTGATAAAGAAGTCTTTTTCTCAGAATAGTCACCATTATTACTGTTCCTTTAATTTTATTTGAATGGTAAAATAACTATTGAGAAATATTTTGGAGCCTCCCATGTGTCTTGAGAAATCAAATATCTCTGCATTGCTCTGAAGTATATTGCTACTATTAATATAATCACAGTATCACCTCAATGCAGGTGAGGAAAAATAATCTCTATTGACTTTGAAGGTGGCTAATGCATTTGGAACAATATATTCAATTAACACACAACCTACTTATCTGATAACAGCTAAAGACACTGTGTTTGCTGAGAAAAGACAATACTTAATCATTAAGCATTCATTTAGAATAAAAACTATTTTAAAAATTTGTTTGGTAATAGCAAGAATTCTACTCTCCTTCCAGCTGGTACTCCTTTAAAACAATTAATTGCAATTTTTCATTCTCTTCTGTTTCAGATCTGAACTAGTGTTTCTCCACATTACTCTGTGCTCATCTAAAATCCCAGCTGGACTGAATCCCACACAAGCTGTGTGCAGTGATGTTTCAGCTGAGTCCTTGAGCAGCACAGTCTGAGACAAGCAAGCCACGCTTCCAGGGGCTGGCCAGTGGGGAAGCAAGTGCATGAAAACAAAGCCTTGTGATCAGGATTTGGAAGATCTGGTTCAATTCTAGGCTAGGCTTTGAATCTGATATTAAGAAAGACACTTCCCCTACCTGAGATATCCTCAGCACGTAAAAATTGCAGTAAACTCACAGCATCTGTTGTGCTATGCCAGCTTTACACCAGCTGCTGAGCTACTCTCTTACCTCTGAGTTCCCTCAAGTCAACTGATGGCATTTTTTGCATTTGCTAGGGCACTGCTTGCTTTCTTTGTCCCCAGGTACATTTTTTTCTGTGAAGACTGTAACCTGCTTAAGGGAAGGAATTCCTTTTCCTCTGTTTGTACAAGGCACAGCACAACACAGAGCTGATCTTGCCTGGGGCCTCTAGGCTTTATAATACTGGTTATTCTTTAATTATAATTAAACATGCTTAGCCTTTAAGAAATGAACAGTAGCTGTCCTTTAGTTTTTTTTTTTTTTAATTTAATGGGCTGTAAGAAAACAAAGCTGGAGTCTCAGAAACTGGAAGACAGCAGAATGTAGGACTGGTGTTGTAGATGACTGCATTTTTGTTTGCCACTGTATACTGGCAAGACGTACCCCACCAAGGAGTATTAAAAAGCTTCAAGAATAACATATTGGATGCTCAAGCACACTTTAAGGCAGACAGTTTCAAAACTCACTTCAGCAAATGGGGAACCAAGCCACAGCCGTGTTAAATGACTTACCCAAAATCATGTGCTGGTGGTCTGTCTAAGGAATGATGTATGTCAGTGCTCTCCATCAAGTCATCAGTGCCACTCTGTAGGTGCCAATAACATTACCTTGGTTTAGACATAAAATATTCAGTATTCCTGCTCACTAGAATGAATGAATTAATTAATTATTCGCCCATATTTTAGGAGCTCTTGCTCTATTTCCATAAAAGGCCTTTGCTACTGAGCACAGGTGTTGACATTGAGCTACCAGATCCACAGCCTTACCTAAAACCAGGATGAACTCCCTGCAGATCATCAGTGAATCAATGCAAAGTGTTTGAGTTCCATCTAGTGGTTACAAACTCAGCAGCAGATGGTTCAGCCTGGTGGAGACTAAGGGGAGACCTCATCATGGTCTTCAACATCCTCCTGAGGAGCAGCAGGGGCACGGGTACTGATCTTCTCACTCCCGTGACAAGGCTCAAGGGAACGGCTGGAGCTGGGTCAGGGAGGGTCAGACTGGATATCAGGAAAAGGTTCTTCCTCCAGGGCACTGCCCAGGCTCCCCAGGGAATGGCCACAGCCTCAAGGGTGCCAGAGCTCCAGGAGTGTTTGGACAATGCTCTCAGGCACAGGGTGGGATTGTTGGGGTGACCTGTACAGGGCCAGGAGTTAGAATCCATCATCCTGATAAGTCCCTTCCAAATCAGCATATTCTGTGTCTCTCAAATGGGTTGTTCCTATCCCATGCCTCTCTCTCAGGACCCCAGAAGTAGCTGGGTTGCCAGGACATAATATGTTTTTTACTATGTCATCATGACCTATTTGTCCTTTGATTTCTGACCAGTCTTTTAGCCTTTGCCTTTCTGAGGCATTGACACCCACTGATCTTCTGCCTACCAGCTCTCTTTAGTTTTGTTCCTACTCTTGGGGCTCCTGGGCCCAGAAGCATCACAAGAGGAGAAAAGCTCCAGCCTGGTGCCACAGCTGTGGCCCTGAGAGTGGGAAAGGAGAATAGGAAGATCCAAGTACTTTGCACTGACAGCATGAAATGTGGTGGGTCTGATTTTAAGCAGAGAACAACCCAGCCTTCCCTATTGCTCCTGACAGTTTATTTCTTCATTCAGCTTCCATCTCTTATGACTAAAAATTTTGTGGATTTTTTTTTAAATAATCTAAGCATTTACTCTGTGTTGGAGTTTTGCTTCATTTTCATTACCTTCATTTATCCTTCTCTTTACACTCTTATAATTTTCCTCTATTGTTAGTTTTCTCCACAGGCTCTAAATCACAGTAATCTTTCCCAAAGAGCTGCAGGCAACTCCTGCTGATTTTCAGCATCCCACTACATCACAGCAAGGAGGATTACTGGAAAGTAATCCAAGGGGCTCAACAGACTCACCATGCTGTCTTCACTGCACTATCAACTCTTGTGAATTCAGGCTTGTGCTAACAACTGCTGCATTTTAGGTAATGCTTGTAAAGACTGCCTGGGAGAATGAGCCACTGGTAAAAATGGTTGCTGAAAAAAAAAATCTCCATCCTCAGTGGGAAGAGTTTTTACCCCATATCTAACTGGAAGATCTTTTGTTTGTGTCTGTTGCCTCTTGTCCTTTCCTTGTGCATCCTGAGAGTCTGGATCCTTTTTCTGGGTAACCATTTGCTTCCTCCATGCTTTTCATATCAGAACACACAGTAAGGTCTCACCTTCACCTTGTCTGTTCCAGGCTGGTCACACTGAGCTCTTCCAGCCTTTCCTCACTTGTCACATGCCAGAGCTTCAAACAGCTTGGTGGTCTCCCATCACTCTTGTGCCAGTATGCTGTTACCCTTCTCATCCTGGGGAGCCCAAAACTGGGCACAGAACTCCAAAAGTGGTCTCACCTGTGCCAAGCAGAGAGGAAGGATCATTTCCCTGGGTCTGCTAGCTACATCTCACTAAAACATCCCAGGAAGCCAATGGGCTTTTTTGCCACAAGGCCACACCACTGGCTCATGGGCAACTGGTTGTCACAGACATCTTTTCTGAAAAATCCTTTCCTTAGGATTTTTTCCTCCTGAAGAAGCTGAGAAACCTCAGGAACAAAATGTAAACAATGATTATCTGCTGCTGTGGAATGCAACAGACGGATCTGTGATTGGTCTCATGTGGTTGTTTCTAATTAATGGCCAATCACAGCCCAGCTGGCTCAGACTTTCTGTCTGAGACACAAGCCTTTGTTATCATTCTTTCTTTTTCTATTCTTAGCTAGCCTTCTGATGAAATCCTTTCTTCTATTCTTTTTGTATAGTTTTAATATAATATATATGATAAAATAATAAATCAAGCCTTCTGAAACATGGAGTCAGATTCTCGTCTCCTCCCTCATCCTTGGACCCCTGTGAACACGGTCACAACTGGTTGCTCGCTAGGAACCTGTGGTAATCACATATCCTCTGAACAGAGAGAATCATAGCGGTCCCAGGATTTTCCAGAGAAGCTGTGGGAAACTTGGAGAAAAGAATTAAAACAATTATTATCTCTCTTTCTGTAACCATTGTTTATAGATATGGTTCTCGAGTGTGTGCTATTCACAGCTCACCAATAGTGTGAGAGGTTTTTACTTTGAGACCAATCAAGTCTCACCTTAGCAAGTCACATTATAAAAAACCTGCTACCTTCATTAAATTGCCCTCTGATCCACCTTCTGAAGACTGCAGCCCCAGCCTGGATGTTTGCAAAGGATTATTCTCTTCCAGGTGCAGGACTTACAGTCACTCCTTCAAACCCCCTCACAGGGTTACTGTCAGCCCATTTACCCACCCTGTCAAGGTCCCTGTCAGCAGCAAGCCTAATTCTCTGCAGCACCTGCTCCTCCCAGCTCCACACAGCTTGAGAAGGGTGCACTCCTCATTTGACAGGATGTTAAACATGATGGCAAATGAATTGCCAGGAGAATTTGTTCCATAATCTTCTAAAAGGCTGCAGTTAGAACTGAGGTTATAGCCACATTCAGTGTGTCAACATTACTACACTTGAAGTTTTGCATTAAGTTTTCCCCCAGTAACTCTGCTCCAAAGGGTTGAGAAAAACATTACCCAGAGCTGAATATTTCCCTTCACTTTTCCTACTACCACCAATCATGAGAATGCTACTTGCATTGAAAAAAAAATTGCTTTTTAGTTTAACTTTCTCAGCAAGGTCTTCTCTGGCTGACCTATGCTTACCTAAATGATTTGCACTCCTAACTATGACAGTGAGGTCCTTTCTGTGCTTGTGTCCAGCCTTGGCAAATGACCCAAAGCAGCACTCCTGCTAGAACAAAAATATGACTGCACACAGGGAGTTGTTTGGATCAAATACATAAATTATCTGGGAGGCAGGTGCCCCAAATTGATGATGTTAAAGGACATTTTCACCATCACCTGTATCAAACAGATTTCAGGGAGCCTTTCTGAACAAAGCAGCAGCACGGAAAAAAAAAAACAAAAATAGAATCATGAACATTTGTAATAACTTCTTATTACAATAGCTGTAAAAGGCTTCTGTAAAGACATGATCCCCACACCCTGCTCTATCAATTTGAGAGAGATGGATTTGATGAGTGGGCTGTTAGATTGGGTAAGAAAGTGGTTGGATGGTCAGATCTGGAGGGTTGTAGCCAATGGCTCAGTGTCCCAATGGATATTAGTGGCAGCTGGTGTCCTTTAGGGCAGGAAGTGTCCTTCCTTCCTGTGCACTACTGATTTTGTCATTTTTACCTCAAAATATCCATTCTCTATCCTGAAGATAATCTCAATTTTATCCCAAAATTTTTCCCTAACTGTCCTCTACTGATTACCTCAGTTTACCTCAGTATTTTCATTCTCTCCCAAGAGATTAACTCAACTTCATTCCTAAAATATTAATTTTATTCCCCTCTGCAGATTATGTAAGTTTTTTGCATTCTCTCTCCTACACATCACCTCAGTTTTTCCCTAAAAAATGTCCCATACTTGTCCCCTGTAGATTCAGCCAGATTCTGACCCCAAACCCTTCCATACATTACACCAATTACCTCAATTTTCCCTGCAAAATGCTCATTCTATCCATTACACATTACCTCAAATTTCTTCTCCAAAATATTCAGTCCCCTACTTTCTCTCAGAAAGGCTCTATTTTCTCTCTAAAGTGCCCCAGATTCTGCACCCATAAAAGGCTGATTTTGTTTCATCTATATTAATTCAGCGGTTGCCTCAAAAATGTCACCTCTGCTCTCCCTCACAATCCACCTTTGCTTTTCCCTCAAAAATGTTCATTCTCTCCCTAAGAAAATTCTCTCAGATTCTATCCCCAAAACATCCCCTGATTACCTCAGGTTTTTCTCCCAAGATGTTCCCTACTGATTACTCCAATTTTACCTCCATCCCCTACTGACTACCTCACATATTAAATCCAAGGTGTTCATTCTGTCCCTTATAGGTCACCTCACTTTTACAGAAAAACAGTTCATTCTGTGCCTTACTGATTTCCTCAGGTTTTACCCCTAGGTTCTCCCTACCTGTCCCCTACAAATAACTTTAATTTTACCCTCAAAATGTCACCTAATTGTCTCAATCTTTCTTCAAAATGTCCCCTACAGGTTAGATCAGATTATCCTTCCAAAGTATTCATTATGTGCCCTGTAGTTTAGCCCCAATTACCTCTTTTATCCCCAAAAATAAATTTATTCTGTCCCTTACAGATTAGCTCAACTTTTACCACCGCAATTTTCCCGATATGGCTCAATTTTTACCCCCAAAATGTCCTCTACTGAGAACTTCATTTTTGCGTTTGTTCTTTCCCCTAGAGATTACATCAAATTTTACCACCCAAACCTTCCTCACTTCTCCATGACTACCTTGTTTTTATCTCAAAATAAAAACAAGGTAGTTTTTCTGTACAACACAACTTTTATCTCCCAAATTTTCCCCACCTGCCTCCCACAGATCACCTCAATTTTCCCCTCATGACACTCAGCAACTGCTCCGCTCCTCCCCTGCCTCACCACAAAGAGCTATTTCTATTTCCTTCACAATTTCTCACATTTTTCGAGCCCTTAATTCTAGCTTCACTTATATATAGAAAAGTTTTATTTGCATTTTCCAGCCCTTTGGATCTATTAAGGAGTTCTTATGTTCTAAAAATTTGTATGTAATGCGGCAGGTACGGGGGTGTGTGGGGGCGTGTGTGTGTGTGGTATTTTTAACCAATTTTTATATAAATTATTATTATTAGATGTTCATATATATATATATATATGTATATAAACGAGAAATTTAACAGTATTTAGCATTTTACACACACACCCCCTCCCTAAGAATTTAGGAATTTTCAGGGATTTTTGGGCGGTAACCAGCCGGATCACCACGCTGCCGTAAAGCGCGCTACCCCCTCACGGCGCCACAATGCCGTAAAGCCCGGCCACAGCCCCGCCGTAAAGTCCTCAGGAAAAGCCTCAAGCCGAGGAAACCCTTCAAAATTAATATTTCCCTTCAAAATTATGGGGACCCCCCCCCAAAATAACGAAGACCCCACCGAATTATAGGACCGACCCGCCCCCCAAATGATTAGGGACTCCTCAAAAATGATGGGGAATCTCCCCAAAATGACGGGGGAACTGCCCAAAATTACGCGAGCCCTCCCCGCAAATGACTGCGACACCCTAAAAATTATTTAAGACCCGCCAAAAATTATGAGAGAGCCTCCAAAATTATGGAAGCCCGACATGCCGGGCACCCCCAAAGCCCAGCTCACGGAGCAGCCCGTTGTGGTTTCCATCGATTCCCGCCGCATGTTCTGCATCCTGCCGGGGGATTTTAGGGGTGAAATAGGGGAGTGTGAAAAATGCATATTTTGTGATTGGCTTTTCGCAAATATTAAAATGAATATTATATGTGTTGTGTTAGAAAGTTATGCTGTATTAATTCTCTTAAGTAGTGTGTTAAATATAGTTTTAGGTCATAAAAAAATGTTAAAATAGAAACTATGCTATGTAGGATACTTTTTTTAAAGAAAGGACTCGCAGCGAGATAGCAGCCACGGGATACCTAAATCTTTCAGAGAAAAAGAATTTACTGCTCACTCATCAGAAGAAACGAACTTCATCCTGCCTTGCTCGGCCCTGAAGACGCCGTCAGGATTAAGAGGAAGAAGTTGTCAGAAAAAAAACCCGGGAAAGCCGGTTCGACAGCATCATTCCAGGGTGCTTCTGCATACTTTATTTATGCCCCGCAGGGAAAAACTGCTGATGCCCTCAGAGCCAGCAGGCTAGCGGGGCTGCACCAACTTTAGAGCAGGAAAAGCCTCTACTTCACATAGAGCAGGCAGCTCCACAGAATCCAGTGTGTGACCACATCCTGCGCTTCGACTGCAGATACATCAGACAAGGCACATTTTTTGCAAAATCCATCTGCACCCTGCAGAAGTTGCATTTAGGTATGCATTCATTTCACTCAGTTCCCCAGCTTTCATTCACATTCATTCCATTTATCCAACTCTGCTCACACTGTCAAATCCCCACACTCACAGCCCCGGAGGGGTGCTGGTTTCACCAGGATCCAGGTTGCAGGTAACAAAAGGGAAGATGGGCACCAATCATCACACCCTTTTGTTATTGCTTGTGTTATTTTCACTGGCAGAGGAAAATTGCCTGTGAAAGCTTGTGGGACCCAGCACTGACTGTGGTGGCATCCTTGTGCTTCACAGTCTGGCTACTGCTGCCTCCATGCACATCGTAGAACTTCTTTGGTCATTTTCTGTGTTTCCACGTTCTATGGTCTGCTCCCAGTTGAACCAACAGGAAATAAATGTTATTTGTGATGTGCTGTATCTTCCTGTCCAGCACGTCAGATGGTAGGACTGTAGGATTTTCTGGTGACAAGTCCTCTGTGCTACAGAAAGCAAAGCAAATTGTTTTTCCACTTTGAGAAAAACAATTCATTTCTCGATTTTACTGCCTGAAGCTGTGCTTTTCGTTATTTAACACAGGTCATTCTTTTAACCTTTGCTCCGCTGTTTCTTCTGGTGCTTGCATACAGCCACTTCCATTCATACTTTGCTCATACCAATCAATATTGCAGTTTCAAGTCTCTGAAAGCTGATTTTGTTTCCTACAAAGTCAGCTGAATACCAGAGTCAGGGCAAATCAGGAAATACTACAGCTGCAAGTGGAGGACACCAGAGAGAAAGATTTACAGGGTAGCAAGAGGTTACAGCAATCCAGCCACACTGATTTCTAACTTTAAGCAAAGGGCTTGATACTTGAGGTTGGAATCACCATGAAAATAACACCATTTTGGGACTCCTTCATACAGTCATCCCTTTTGCCTCACCCAGTTGTTTGTTTCACATAAATTGGTTCTGTTGAAGTTGCTAAGGAAGCATTTGGGCATTGGCATTTGAAAAACATAGTAACAAACAGGATAAATCCAGCAACGTTTCTTTGTTTGCTTTTACTCAGGCCTGATCCAAAACACTTCTTGAATGTATTTAAGTGGAGAATAGAACCTGCTTGCCAAGACTGCATTTGTGGTTTCTTTCTGCTTGCAGTGCTTCACTTTATTGCTCCATAGTGTTAATACTGTTCCAACAAAATATGCAGCAAAACTCCTCAGGCCAGTAGTTCAGATTTTTGAATGGATTAATGCAGAAATGTATGTTTTCACTGAAACTGGATGGAAAAAAAACCAAAAGAAAAATAAATATAAGCAAATTACTGTACAATTTGCCAGACTCATTATTATTATCTACTGTTTAAAGCTGGCAATATATTGCTGACTCAATGTTTGGATTATTTTCATCCTTATCAGTCAGTCCTGAAGCTACCTTAAGTATGGATCTGAGTTTTATTACCCTCCTGATCTGTTGACAACCTGAGAATTTCAATATCCACACCTAGAACTATCAATTTACTTCTCTAAAGCTATGATGTGGCAAACTCCTCCTCCTACCTCTTCTTTTCTATTGCTTTTTAAAAATCATTTCATTGGTTTGATTATCAGAGAAAAGGGACAGATATGGGGAAATATGCCCGAAGAAAAGGTTCTTACATAGCCTTCAACAACAAAGAAACAGCATACCACGGGCAGTACCACCTTGGCCTTATTCCTGGAGGTGGTTCTCTCTTTGTGACCTAAACAGTGGCTGTGACTTTGTAGTTTCACATGCCTTTCAAATCAGGCATCAGCAACAGGCAACAGAGGCCACTTGCTTTATTTTCAAGGTTAACTTCCTGATCGAGAGGGAGCAGTTGATACTGTCCCTGAAACTTCCATTTCCAAAGGGTTTCAGTATAAAACTTAATCTCAAATGGATTTAATCCTCAACCCTCTTTCAAGCCAGTATTTGCTGGGCTTCTTCCTCAACCCACAGACCCTCTCCAGCTCTACTTCAACACTAAGAAGAACTTGGCACTTCTGTCCTGGTTTAACCACAGCCAGCAACCAGCCCAGGCAGCCACTCGCTCCCCACCAGTGGGACTGGGGAGAGAATCAGAAGGGTAAAACCTAGAAAACTCCTGTTTATCTCAAAGATAAACACAGTGTAATAGGGAAAGCAAAGGCTTCCATATACAAGCAAAGCAAATCAAGGAATTAGTTGCCTGCTTCCCAGGGGCAGGCAGGTGTTCAGCCCTCTCCAGGAGACCAGGGCTCCATCACATGTCACCATGTCCTGGGAAGACAAATGCTGTAACTCCAAATGTCCCAGCCTTCCTCCTCCCAGCTTCCCACGCACCCCAGCCCCTCCCCAGTGCGGCAGTACAAGGCGTAGAAAAGACCTTGGCCCTGTGCAAGCACTGCTTGGCAATAATGAAAACATCTCTGTTATCATTCCTGTGTTTGGGACAAATCCAAAACACAGCCCCACGGCAGCCACTTGAAGAAAATGAACTGGACCCCAGCCAAAACCAGCACAGCTTCACAGCTCTACCAGGACACTGCCATAACCAGTGCTAATCAGCAGCTCCCTGCCAGCCGGGAAGAAAGAAAAGTAATGGAATTGGCACATAAATACCAGAGTCATTTGTGCATGTTATGTGTTTTATCCTGCTTTGTATGCTTAATGCTCTGCACTGGATTCGAGTTAGTGTAGAGAGTGAGCAAAAGTTAGCAAGGTGAGGAAATGTGGCTGCCTCATCTTGGAAGTGTTCCGGGCCGGGAGCAACGTGGTCTAGTGGTAGGAGACTCTGCCCAGCGAAAGGGGCAGAACGAGATGATCTTTAAGACCTTTCCAACCCAAACCACTCCGTGATTCCGTGATAATAACAAGGAAACCTCACAGTCCTTTCAATCACTTCTTGCATTATTTACTTCCCGTGTGACGTTCAGCCAAGAAAGCCTCCATGCCAGTCAGTTCCCTGACCCGAGCCGCCGGCCCCGCCCGTGCCTTCGGTTTCGATTCCCGTCGAGCTCGGTCGACGGGCGGGGTCGCG
>NW_005054326.1:2430282-2473691 GCF_000277835.1 Geospiza fortis | reverse complement strand
TTTTTTTTTGTTTTTTTTTCCTTTCCTTTTTGTTTGTTTAAATCTGTTCGTCTCCGCACGCGTCGCTCAGCGCTCCCTGGCATCCGGGTGGAATTGTTTACACCCATTTCTCAGAAAGCAAAAGCAAAGTGCTGACATGCCCTCTGGTTTCACTCGAGAGAGTTACCAAAGTTTTGCTGTAAGTCATTGCTTGGCTTGTGGCCCTTTCTTTGAGAGGCGCTGTTAGATCATCCAGGTGCATCAGTCCCAGTTTCTGGAATAGGGACGACTCATGGGATGGGCAAGCCTGACAGCCTCTTCTAGCCCCAGGTGGCCAAAGGAGGTGCCTGGTTTAAAAAACATAAAGGAAACCAAAGGCAAATGCAGAAGAGCAACTCACCTTTGCCAGTACAATTACTGATGGAAGAACTTTGTAGTTTCAGCTCCCAAGGCCCAGGTCTGGTGCTGATGCAGTGTTAGGAATGTGCATGATCCCACTGGATCCTTCCTCTTCTGCCCCAACAAAATGGATCACTATGCACTAAGATCTGGGTAGCAGGGAGGGGAAAACCATGTCTCTCTCTCTCTCTCATCATTAGGATGATAAGATTTTCTTATTTTTTGTAACATTACAGACAATGGAGTAAGCTCCCATGGGGTTCACTGTTGGAAGTGCCTTGATGTGTGCAGACACTCATGATGGATGACTGTGTGTGAATTCAAGTTTGCAATGAAGCCATTCCCTTCATAACGATAAGCCATCCTGCCCTCCCAATAGCACAAAGTATTTAAAGTCACTTTGGTATGCGTTAAAAATCAGTAAACACAGACACACCTTGGACCAGACACACCTTGAGGTAAAACTGTCATGAGGAGAGCTTCAGGATTTAACTAGAGGCTGAAAGAGTAAAGGGATAGACTTGAACCTGGTAAATTAACAGGTACTTTTCCTGGTTGAGTATGTCTGATCTGAAAGCTGCATCAGATCATGTGTTGAAGAGCAGGACATGAGGAAGCTGCATTTTACTGCATTAAATTAATGCACAGGCTGACTATGTATGTGTCTCCTCTCTGTTAGTGATTTGCAGTAACATTTTAAATAGATGTAAAAAATCTGCAATCTCCCTCTCTAATTCATACTCATCCGACTTTTGGCTTTGTACGTGGCAGCACTGACTTCATTATTGTAGCTTGTTTCCTTAGTCAAAACTTATAACTTAAACTTTCCTACCTGTTTTTGATTTTTTTAAAATAAAACTTCACAGCCACTGAAGATAACAAAATGTGTTGTTTTCAGCTTCACTGTTGCTTTTGTTTCATGCTGACTCTTGCATGTTTCTTTACTTGCCATCCCTAGGACAACAATCTTCTATGTTTACAAAATGAAGGCTGTTGTAACTTCTGGCATTTTTCATGTACTCCTTTAAAATTAACTTTTCCTCGGGTTGTTTAGGTCATGTGACTTGACTTGGATCTTCCCGGAGGCAAAGAATGCCTGGGGTCAGGCTGCACTGAAGTTTAAAATGAGGAGGCTAGGGTCACCACACTTCACAGAGGAGTTCTGCTGTTTGTCCATCCTCTGGCTCATTACAGACACCATCTAAATGTTCAGAGACTCTCACCAAGCCACCTTTCTCTCACAGCTTTTCCCAAGTTGTACATTATCTGAGGTTCTTCTTTAAATCAACTTGACGAAAGGAGTAAACATTGATATTTCTGTGTATTTTCCTGCAGCTCTTGTAAGTACTCGCATGACATCATGAATGCGGAGAACAAGAAAGTTCTAAAAAAACATGATTTGTCTGGCCTCAGTGAGAATGAGCTGCAAGTCCTGCTTCTCCAAAATGATGCGTTCTTCCTCCCTGATGTAAGTTGTACTGGTTTGTTAAGAGAAAGTTTTTGTTCATTAGGAATGGGAGAGGGCAAGAGAGAATGTGGAGTTCTGATCTTAATGTCCAGCTGTTAAGATATGAAATGGGATTAGTCAGAATGAAGGAGGAATGGGAATGGCAGTGTGAAACAACATAAAGCCAGATCTGTGAAAGGGCTGTGTACTTAAAATAATTAAAAACCACCCCCACAGCAGTAAAACTGTTCAGTAAGTACCCAGAGTACACATCTGGAGAAGGCCCTGTCATCTGGGATGTGTCAGGAGCAGACCTGCCCTCTGATAGCAGGAGGTGGGCAGCAAGGCTACAGCCTGTCTTGTGTGCCAGCTCTGTTATCCCAACAGGGTGGCCATAAAGCTGCTCAAAACAAGCAAACAGAAATGTCAGCAACTTCACCAGAGGTTTACAGAGGGTAAGATAAGCAAGAGAGAGTTGAAAGATCACAATAATTGTACATGCTTACTGAGTTAAAGGCATGACCAAAACCCAGTTTGTTGCTTCTTCACTATGAGGTGAAGACTAGGAAGTGAGTGCCCCTTTCCTTTTCCAGTCCATGTAGGCCTACACACATTTTGGTGCTTGAGGGTATAAGAGATGAGAAGACTCTGTGAGAAAATGACCAAATGGCTGCAGTCAGTTTCATGTCAAATCTGGCTCTTCCAAAGTGCATGGAGTTTTTGTACACTGGCTTTCTACAAAGCAATCTTTGCCCAGTTTGTATGCCACTTGTTGATTTTGTTAAATTTGGTTGACCATTATCTTCTGGTTCAACATGTGTGTGTACAAGGGCAGTACTGTCTTCAAGGTATGGCTGTTTGAAAGTCAGTCATACCCTGTTCCTGGTAAAGAAATTACCAAAGTACTGCCCTTGTCTTTTGCAGGTTATAATCTCCACAGCTTTGTTGACACAACAGTTCTATTGTTTCTTTGTTCCCTGCTGTGAAAGTGCTAGACTTTGACAAAGCAGATTTTTTTTTTAAATTGTGTAGTGTTTTAAAGTATGTTTTACTGGCAGACTGAAGGAGCGTGGTGGTGAGCAAGGAGAATACTAATTGTTCCCAGTAATGAGCAAATAGTAGAAACTGTTCTTGGTTGGTATTAACCTTAAGTGATTACTAGAAATCTGTTCAGCCCTCACCCCTGGCAGGCATCATTAATTACCTGTAATTGAGCACTTTAACTCCTATCATGCAGCAAAATAGCAAAATGAAGAGAAAAATGGGATCAGTGCAGGCCATTCATAAACCTGAGAGTTTGGAGGTTGGATGTAAAAGCCAAATTGGCTGTTTCCTGCTTAGAAATGCTGACTGGTTGTGTGTGTGAAGACATGGCATGTAGGAACCTCTCAAGAAAAGGACACTTTGGAATTCTCTGACTTGAACTGGTGTTCAGAGTAAGAAAAACACAACAGCACCACACTTTTCACACTTTCCCTCACCTCTCTGGCTCTCCTCTCCGTGTTTTGTTTGTTTGTTTTGGTTTTGGTTGGTTTTTGTTTTTGTTTCTTGGCAGGTGCAAGGGGACAGTGTGCTTTCTTGATGTAGCTAAGTAGTGGATTCCCTATTGTCATGGTTTTAGCCCAGATAAGTACCATGCAGCCACTTGATCTCTCCCACCCTGGTGGGATGGGGAGGAGAATTAGGAAAGAGGTAAAACCTGTGGGTTGAGAGAAGGATACTGAAATAATTGAAATAGAATAAAATATAATAACTGTAATGAGAAGGAGAGAGAGAAATTAGTAAAACCCAAGAGATACAAGTAATTCCCAGTACAGTTGCTCCCCACCCACTGACTGATGCCCAACCCATCGTCCCTGAGCAGTGGTTGGTGGCTCCTGGGAAGATGGATTTGGAGGGGAACTGTGAGAGTCCCAGTGTGACACTGGGGCTCTCTGCCAGACATCTGTGTGTCCTCCTCCAAGAAGCTTTCTTATTACAGGCTGCTCTGGAAGCAAAACTGTTACTGTGGTGCTTAGTGGTCAATATGAAGGAGTTTTTGGTCTGTGATTTGGTCCCTCATCTGATTCTCTGTGTGCCTCTTTTTTAGTGAATAGAGGAATAAAGAAGTGCATTGCATTTTCCATATGTACTCTAATCTCAAAGCATTCTTCTTACCATTTTGTAAGCTCAAATCTTCAGTGTAGGATAAGCTTTTCAAATAAGTGCAAATTCAGTTTCAGCTCCATGGAATGGTAACTCATTTGACACTGTGTACATGTTTTTATGGAGATACTTGTTCTTTGTTGATCATTATGCTGTAGGGGTTTTTAAAATAAAATAACTGTAAACCAGTCTTTTATGCAACTGTCTTGCATCTATTTTTGGCACTCCTAAGCTTGTTGGGTTGGCTTTTCTTGGAAACAAAACATGTACAACTTCAAAACTGAAAATGCATGAGTCACCTTAAAATACCTGCTCCTGTATGCAAGAAATCTGTCTGGATTAAAGAAGTCACAGTAAACACATGACTTTTAATCACCATTTTTCTGCTGTTAAAGCTGTATGCCTGTAGGACAAACAGAAATTCTAATGTGCTTTTCCATTTCTTATTGTATCCTCTCCACTTTTAGACCTGCCAGTTATACAACAAAAAAGGTTCTCACTGTACACAGCAAAGCAACTGCAACAAGCTTCATGTTTGTCAACACTTTCTCAAGGGGAAGTGTAAATTTCCTCGATGCATAGTTTCCCATAACCTCTTGGATGACCATGCACTGAGGGTGTTGGAAACTGTAGGTATTGATGGGAAGATAGCTTCAAACTTCCAGGCTATATATGATTACAAGCATATGGAATTCAACAGGGAACCAAAGAAGGTGTATGGTAAGTTGCAAGAAACAGTGGTCTTAATAATGATTTTGAGTTTGATAGAGGTAGAAACTGTTCTTGCCTTACCTCCCAGCTAAACCGCACCATCCTTTTGATGCTTTCAGTACACAACTACAGAAATAATAACTGGAAAAAGCCAGCAGTTAGAATGATTAAAGAAGTGAAGACAACTTCGGAAACAGTGCAATGCATGATGGATGTGCCACCTTCAGTAGGTAAATACATAGATAATAGGTTTCCTTGTGGAATCAGCTTTTGTATTTCTCTTCTTGCAACATATACACATTTTTTCCTCTCTGCTATTATGCACTTGCAAGAATGGAGTAAGTCATGGCACAATCATGTGGGAAGGAGAACTGCATTTTTACTGCCTGAAGTACTGCATTGAAAACAGCAGTTGAGTGGCTGGCAATAACGGGACTAGCTGGGGTTTGTAACTGTAATTGCACCTCTGCTGTATCAGCAGTGGAGTGCTAGTGGAAAATCACATGTGTGATGGACATAGTTCTCCACAGAGATTGGGATGTCAGCTAGCTGAGCTTGTGGCCCAGCAGTGCTGCTCATTCAGTCTTCTCAAACAGGTCCCAATAGCACCAGACCTGCCCAGAGCCGAGACCAATTGCCAACAGGAATGGGAGATAAAGATAAAGGTATGGATTATTTACAACTCTCCAGTCTTGAGACCAGTGGTTTTCATTGGGCCTTGATTTCACACAGCCTGACAGCTCCCGGTGGTAGTTGAGTGCAGCAGCTTATTGGGTGTGCCTTGCTGTGTGCTGAAGTCCATGGTACCAGATGGCCATCCTTGCAGTGTTGGAATTTCTGCCCAAGCACTGTGCAGCACTCTGTACGGTCCTGGACATGTTTTTTCCTTCCTAGCAAGATGACAGAATTGTGTCTGTGCATGCAGCATTTTGCCTTGCCTTCTGTCCATAGGGAATTAATACAGCTTTGCCAGTAGAGGTGTTATCGCGATACACCTTCCAGTGAGTGAATAGCAACTTGTAAATCTCTTGTTCTTCTGGGCAGAAGGACCTTGGCTTTAAAGCTTGTCAGAGGTCCAGTACTTTCTGGAGTACTGGAGGTTCTTTTAGCTATTCCACACATGGATGGTGTAATGTTTCATATCAAATCACACGTGTGATTTTCCAATTCTCCACAGAGATTGGGATATCAGTCAGTGCATGCAGGATCTTTCCTTGCCTACTGTCCATAGCGAATTAATACAGCTTTGTCAGTAGAGGTGTTATCGCGATACACCTTCCAGTGAGTGAACAGCAACTTGTAAATCTCTTGTTCTTCTGGGCAGAAGGACCTTGGCTTTAATGCTTGTCAGAGTCCAGTACTCTCTGGACAGGTTCTTGTAGATATTCCACACATGGATGGTGTAATGTTTCATATCAAATTACACATGTGATGGACATAGTTCTCCACAGAACTATGTATTGGATATCAGCTAGCTGAGCTTGTGGCCCAGCTCTGCTGCTCATTCAGTCTTCTCACACAGGTCCCAATAGCACTGGACCTGCCCAGAGCCAAGACCAGTTGCCAACAGGAGTGGGAGATAAAGGTATGGATTGTTTACAACTCTCCAGTCTTGAGACCAGTGGTTTCATTGGGCCTTGATTTCACACAGCCTGACAGCACCCAGTGGTAGTTGAGTGCAGCAGCTTATGTGTTTGCCTTGCTGTGTGCTGAAATCCGTGGTACCAGATGGCCAGCAGAGCAGTGTTGGAATTTCTGCCCAAGCACTGTGCAGCGCTCTGTACGGTCCTGGACATGTTTTTTCCTTCCTAGCAAGATGACAGAATTGTATCAGTGCATGCAGCATTTTGCCTTGCCTTCTGTCCATAGTGAATTATACAGTTTTGTCAGTAGAGGTGTTATCGCGATACACCTTCCAGTGAGTGAATAGCAACTTGTAAATCTCTTGTTTTCTGGGCAGAAGGACCTTGGCTTTAAAGCTTGTCAGAGTCCAGTACTCTCTGGAGTACTGGAGGTTCGTCCAGATATTCCACACATGGATGATGTGATGTTTCATATCAAATCACATGTGTGATATCCCAATTCTCCACAGAGATTGGGATATCAGCTGGCCGAGCTTGTGGCCCAGCAGTGCTGCTCATTCAGTCTTCTCACAGAGGTCCCAATTGTCACAGACATATTTTATGAAAAATCCTTTCATTAGGATCTTTTCTCCTGAGAAGCTGAGAAGCTTCAGCTTCTCCATGTTTTGCTGCTTTGGAATGTGATTTGGAGAATTGTTTACCCAGCATGTGAAATTGTTTTTATTTGATGACCAATGACAGCTACCTGTGTCGAGGCTGTGAGCAGTCACAGGATTGTATTATCATTCCTTTCTATTTGTTTCAAGCCTTCTGATTAAATCCTTTCTACTATTCTTTTAGTATAGTTCTAATATATCATTTTCTTTTAATATAATAAAGACCATAAAATAATAAATTAGCCTTCTCTAACATGGAGTCAAGATTCTCGTCTCTTCCTATGTCAGGGTTGTCTGCAAATTCAGCACCCAATAGCACCGGAGCTGCCCAGAGCCGAGAGCAGTTGCCAACAGGAGTGGGAGATAAAGGTATGGATTGTTTACAACTCTCCAGTCTTGAGACCAGTGGTTTCATTGGGCCTTGATTTCACACAGCCTGACAGCACCCAGTGGTAGTTGAGTGCAGCAGCTTATGTGTTTGCCTTGCTGTGTGCTGAAATCCGTGGTACCAGATGGCCAGCAGAGCAGTGTTGGAATTTCTGCCCAAGCACTGTAAAGCACTCTGTGCTGTCCTGGACACATTTTTTCCTTCCTAGCAAGATGACAGAATTGTATCAGTGCATGCAGGATCTTTCCTTGCCTACTGTCCATAGCGAATTAATACAGCTTTGTCAGTAGAGGTGTTATCGCGATACACCTTCCAGTGAGTGAACAGCAACTTGTAAATCTCTTGTTCTTCTGGGCAGAAGGACCTTGGCTTTAATGCTTGTCAGAGTCCAGTACTCTCTGGACAGGTTCTTGTAGATATTCCACACATGGATGGTGTAATGTTTCATATCAAATTACACATGTGATGGACATAGTTCTCCACAGAACTATGTATTGGATATCAGCTAGCTGAGCTTGTGGCCCAGCTCTGCTGCTCATTCAGTCTTCTCACACAGGTCCCAATAGCACTGGACCTGCCCAGAGCCAAGACCAGTTGCCAACAGGAGTGGGAGATAAAGGTATGGATTATTTACAACTCTCCAGTCTTGAGACCAGTGGTTTTCATTGGGCCTTGATTTCACACAGCCTGACAGCTCCCAGTGGTAGTTGAGTGCAGCAGCTTATTGGGTGTGCCTTGCTGTGTGCTGAAGTCCATGGTACCAGATGGCCAGCAGAGCAGTGTTGGAATTTCTGCCCAGGCATTGTGCAGCACTCTGTGCTGTCCTGGACATGTTTTTTCCTAGCTAGGAAGGTGACAGAATTATATCAGTGCGTGCAGGATCTTTCCTTGCCTACTGTCTCTAGGCAATGAATATGGCTTTGTCAGGTCTCTCACTGAGACTCCTTCCAGTGTCAGGGCTTATTGTTCATTCACAAAGCCCTGACTTCTGTGTTGGGCTGTATGGGAGATGGTCAGATCCTTATAGTGCTTGAATCTGCAAGGATTTGACATCCTTGTTATTTCTGGGATGAAGTACCAAATGCAGGATCTTTCTCTTAAAGCAAATATGGATTGTGATGTTCTTTGCTGTAGGTAAAAAGAACAGTTCCTCTGATGAAGCTTCAAAAGACAACAAAAAAGATAACTGTGATGAGATCTGTTTGTTCTATGTCTGGAAGTACTGCAGAAACAAGGGTAAGCTTTATGAAAAGTAATGTTGTTGAAGACTTGCCTGCAGAGGCACTCCTGCTCAGTGGCTTGGGCTAGTGGTGACAATTGTGTCTCCTCAGTGGTTTCTTTTCTTTCCAAGTCATTAATAGACACTGTCAGAATTACAAACATAATCAAAAGGCCAAATGGTATACTTAAACCCTTTATCTTCTGGATAATCCAGCCTATTTCAGCTCTTTTGATGGAGGTGGGCTTTGGGTACGTTTCTGTGGCAAAGCCCTTTAAGTGTGAAGTGTTGCTAGAAGATCAAGTTATGAGTTGATTTTGTGCTATCATTATTGACAGTTCATAAACGTATGCTACTCTTTATTCCTACTGTATCTATCCTATGTACATCAGATAATCGCCATATTCTCCCTCATTAAGTAATTTAAAAAGTGATCTGAAGTGTTAAAACATCTTTAAAAAGCCACTTAGTTGTACCAGCTAAGCTAAAGATAAATCTAGTCCATTGTCTTTATGGTAGTGGCCAGAACAGAGGTCTGAGGGAAGAATATAAGTAATTGTATTTGGGAGCTGTCCTGAACAGTCATTTCGCCCCCAGCTTTGGCTCTTCCTTTCTTATGAGGAGGTACCATGACATTTTCTTTCCCTGATCTTGTCCAGTCAGTTTTTAAAGGACTCCTCTGACCACCTGGTCTTGACAAAAGACCCTGTGTGATGTGAACAGTGTACCTGGGTGAAGCTGTGAAGGTCAGGCTCAAAGCAGCCATACTGGGACCACCAGATAACTAAATTCAAGTAACTGTTGGAGTGTGAGTGTGCTTTATTTGCTACATTGGGCCAGAAAATTGTAAGATGTTTGATCCACACTTGGATGTGGAGCGTCAGTCAGAAGAAAACCCTTCAGGCCTTGGCAACCACCCCGTGATTTCTGAGGGACTGAGGAAAAGACAACCAAAAATATCAGAGTGTTTATGTGTTGTGTAGGCTAGACTTTGTACAGCTGAGACACACGGTTGTGTGACACATCACAGGCACTTCCTGTGTGTGGCACTGCTCTGCCAGTGTTGTGTCTCAGCAAAGGGAAGGTTCTGGTAATGTGCTAGTTTTGCATCACAGAAGTGATGTTTTAGGAGAGGCTGCTGGCAATGTCCTCTGTGTCTGATAGGAAACCAATCAGTGGTTGGCTTTGGGAATTGACAGTTTGTTAAACCACTGGAAAGCTGTACACACCTCTGTGAAAAACACATGTTAACGACAAAAAAACCTCAAAAACTTTCTCTTTTCCCTTCTGGCTGCCAAAGAGGTGACACGGCCGGCCTGGCCTCTGTCTTGGCCTGGCTGGGCAGGGTGGCCCCTGCTGCAAGGTGCCCACTGGGCCCCCCCCATGGCTACCAGGCAGGGGCAGAGGAGGAGCCATCTGCTGAAATGCTACCCACTCCCCCCCAGCCACAGTGGAGCCCAGGGTCACATAACCATCTGCAGGCCCCAGGCAAAATATTAACTCTTCCAAAACTTCAATCCTCCCCCGAGTTAGAGAACTGTGGTATTTTCTGGGGTTCCCCCGTGGCAGGAAGGAAATGATGAACCTGATTCCATGTTCTTAGAAGGCTAATTTGATATGATATTATATGATATTATACTAAAACTATACTAAAGAATAAAGGAAGGATACTTACAGAAGTCTTAACAAGATACTAATGAAAAACCCGTGACTCTTGCCAGAGTCCTGACAAAGCTGGACTGTGATTGGTCATTAAGTTAAAACAATTCACATGAAACCAATGAAACAATGACCAGTTGGTAAACAATGTCCAAACCACATTCCAAAGCAGCAAAACACGGGAGAAGCAAACCAGATAATTATTGTTTTCATTTTTCTCTGAGGCTTCTCAGCTTCCCAGGAGAAAAAAGCCCGGTGAAGGGATTTTTCAGAAAATACGACAGTGACAGAGAACAAGATGGAAGTACAAACACATAAAGAAACAACATAAAAACACCAAAATCGATGAAGAAGAAGTCAAGTCCCAAATAAGAAAGATGAAGAAATGCCTTTAGTTTTAGGCTAAAATTCTCTTGTAAAACTATAGAGAAGGACTCTTTTTCCCTATAACACTTAAAAGTATCAGGAAATGAAAGTGTAGATTGTAGATATTGTAGATATCAAGCAAAAACCTCCATAGTAAAGTAAACATCTGTTAAAGTAGCTACAATCCTATAAAAAGTTTGAACAGAAAAAGAGAGATGAGTGATAAAGATCCTATACCCCAAAGAAAGAAAATATCTATATTCCTAGAGATAGATAATTTCAGAGATAGATATTAAGAACTTTTACTTTTAAACAACTCATCTTTAAACTGATACCCCATAAGTTGACATGGGCCATAAACACAACTATGAGAAAAACTTAGAGAAAATGGGAAAGATTTCATGATTACAAATTTTCCCAAACAGATGCTATTTGTAGAATTAAGAGCCACGAGAGAACTATTTTCTTGTAGAGAAGTCTCCATAAAATTAACAAGACTTCTCTCCCTAAGTAAACTGAAGAAAGACTCTTCTAGAAGTAGTAAACTAACTAAAAATTTTAGGTTTTGTCTCTTTACATTATCAGTGAGGAAAAAAAAGTTGTAAAAGGAAGAGAAGTGTCCTAAAAATTGTGTTCTGATTCTTGTTACTCTTTCTTTTAGTTACTATTAATAAATTTTTATTTATACCCTTTTAAAATTTTCAGCCTATTTTACTTTTCTCCTAATTCTATCTCACAACAAAAAATAAATCAGTACATTCTAGTAAGTGCACTAGTAATTAACCAACACTAAACCCACCACACTAATTAGTACATTAACCAAAAAATCTCAAATTAGCCAACCAAAACCACTACAGGTGTCTTTCAAATAAATTTGGCAGTGTGTGTATATATATAAATATATTTATGTTGCTTTTCTTGGTAAGACTGCAGAAACACACTCCCCCTTCTATTTTCAGCACTCTGTCTTCATTGCTTATACTAAAGCCCAGGAGAGAAAGCCTCAAAGTATAAAAGATGCTGGTTTTATTTTGGTTTTTTCTTGTCTTGCTCTTTATGTTAATGATTGCTGAATTCTTGACTATGTCTGATTTCGTTACAGATAGATGCAAATCTGTTCATTACCATTTGCCATATAAATGGGAGGTACATGATGGGTTGAACTGGAAAGAACTTTCCATGATGGAGGAAATTGAAAAGGCCTACTGTGACCCAAAGAACAGCAGGTGTAGTAATGCTGGACTCCTTGCTTGGAGTATTGGGATTGAGCCTTTGTAGGAATACTTGTGTTTTCTTCCTAAAGATGTCTGACTTCTCAGCTTCTGGTTACTGAGCCTCTCAGAAGCTGGGAGGATGTAAAAATAAGAATTTTTTCCTTTTAAAAAAGCAAAGAAAGAATGATTGCATGAAAATCCCACTCTAGTTTTGTCTTCTAAAAATAACAAAACTATATCTTGCATGTGAAACTCTGTACAAGGTAAAAAGCCAGTGTTTAAAATACTAGTATTTCAGATCATTAATCAGTTTATTTACAGTAATGAAGTTGGGCCTTTTGACAACATCTCAGAGCTGGTCCTTCTCTATAGCTATTTCTTTCCTACTACAGCTAGTATCTGTAATAACAATAATAGTAATCTGTTACATACCTAGAGACACTTCATGAAATGTCCTTTGTGTAAGCAGCCCATGTATTTTTTCTTCTTTTTTATTTCTGTTTTAAGAGTGTGTTTTCCCTTTAGCTCCTTTCTGAAAAGTCCCACCCAAAGCAACCTGGATTCATAGGGCACCCCAAGTTTGGCTTCACAAAATAGTATTCTAGTTTTGGCCCATGCCTCTTAAGGCACCAGATGATTTTGATTGGCAGTTTTCTGGAGATCACAAGCAATATTCCCAAGGGGAGGCTGCCATCAAAGTCTTCCTGCCTGGCAATTAACTTTTCAAGCCTTGCAGGAGTAAGAGCCCAGGTGGCTCCAGTGATGAATGCAGTTTGCAGAACTCACAGCTGTGGTTGCTGTGATTGCATCCTTTGTAACCACAGAAAAAGAACAAAGTTGATAGGCTGCAGGTGTTTGGTGGCAAATTCAGTCACACACTTTGCACATTCTGCTTTTTTACTGAGAAAGACTGTAACCACACCTAGTTATCACAGAAGTTCCTTTTGCCACACTGTACTTGGAGCCTAACATTATCTGTAGAGCTGGCAGTGCCACATGTGATTGAGGTGGCATTTGGTGTCTCACAGGCCAGGGTTCACTTCTGAAACTTGGAAATGGCTTTCAGAGCTGCCATGTGCTGTGGGAAATAATTACTCCTATTTCAGATCTAATTAAGTTTGATCACTTTATATTAAAGACAATAGCACCAGCTTAAACTGGGGATGAGAGGATAAAATATGCACTGCTAACTAATAAACCTGAATTTGTCCTTACAGCTTGCCAAGTAAGAACATTAATTTCCAGACAATGACCTGCTCTTCTTCTTTGATTCGACGCCTCTCTACACCATCATCAGTCACAAAACCCACATTCCTACTGACCACACAGTGGATTTGGTACTGGAAGAATAACCAAGACAAGTGGATTGAGTATGGAGAACCAGTGAGTTCACATCCTGTGCTTTGAGTCACTTCTGCAGGAATATGTGGAGCCTCTGCATCCTTTCCCCTTTTCTCAATAGGATTAATTAAGTGAGTCCTTGTGCTTGAATTTTACTGAAGCTACATCTGTTCATAACAGATGTAATTTACAGTATAGCAGCACAAATGGTAAAACACAAAGTTGATCCAGGGACTTGGAAAAGTACACAGAGGAAGGTGCTGGATAGAGCACAGTTTAAAAGACTCAGAATAATGTCACAGAGTACTCAACCTCAAGGAGTCACCCAGGTCCAGGAGAGATCACAGCTGTCCAGCTGCTCTTTAGCAGGGAGAGCTTGCAAGGAGCTCACTCAGGCTTTCCTGTCTATGGAATGAAGTGGTTGGCTCATACTTAAATCACAAGCAAAGTAAAAGGTGAGAGTGAGACTCCTTACACCTGCAGCTTTTTTTTTTTTTTTTTTTTGTTCCTCCGCAAATTAGTCTTGGAAGAACCACCTGCTATTCATGCATTAATCACATCATCAGTGTTTGTTTCCAAGCTCATATGCATCAATGCTCACCATGTCACCCTGTTCCTTTGTGGGTTTTTAGACTAGAAAAGTTCTTGGCCTTGGCCTTGGCTTCCTTTGGAGCCTGAACCAAACTTACTTTGGTTTGATAAGGAGTCGAGTGTACCCATCACAGCCAGTTGCAGCTCAGCCTCACCCCCTCCCTTGCCAAGGAACTGGGCAGAGTTGAGAGAACTTGTGGGATGAGATAAAGACTAAAAGATAAAGCAAAAGTGTGTGCACAAGCAAGGCAAAGCAAGGCATTCATTCCCCTCTTCCCTTGGACAGACAGGTGCTCAGCCATCCCAGGAAAGCTGGGCTCCATCACAGCTCACAGTCTCTTGGGAAAACAAACACCATCACTCCAAATGTCTCTCCCTCCCTCCCTCCTTCCCTCCCTCCTTCCCCCAGCTTTGTATACAGGAGTGACACCTTATGGGCTGGGATGTCCCTGTGGCCAGCTGGGGTATCCTCCCAAGGCCTTGTGCCCCCCAGGCCCTTACTGGTGGAGTGGGAGAGGAGCAGAAAAAGCCTTGACTCTGTGCATGCCTAAACTAAATAATAACTAAAACATCCCTGTGTTATCAGAACTGTTCCAGCACAAATCCAAAACACAGCCACTGCCAGCTTCTGGGAGGAAATTTAACTCTACCCCAGCCAGAACCAGCACAACACAAGAATTTAAAATTACTAATTATGTATTTGTATTTATGTTACAAATATTCAGTACTCAGCGCAGGCCACCATAGTTCTGGGTAGATTCCTTGTCATCCTACACGTGGCCTCTTGCCCTTTACCTCAGCTAGTTATCCAGGGTTTAGTCCTGACTGTGATACTTCTCATTCTCTTTATTTTTTTCTCTTCTCCCCACAAAGGAAGAAGGGACCAGCACGACCTCACCATCTTCTGCTATTATTGAGAATTTGTATCAAGCAGATCCATGTGCCATTGTACCTTTCCAGGCTGGCCAACATCAGTATGAACTCAATTTTAAAGGTAGTAATTGTAAAGGTTCTCATCTACAACTATGCAGTGCTTTATAGACTCTTGCAAAGTCTCCCAGCTTTTAGAAGGTATGACTTCTTTCCTGACACCACCAGCTTCACTTACTGGAAGTGAGGTAGTGGTGGCCCAGAGCAAATTCCTCACAAAAGCAACCTTCCCTTCCTTGACATTCTCCAGACTTGCATCTGACGAGGAATATAGAGGTTCAGTCTTCACATAAACTCATAGTAAACTTTAAAGAAAGTAAGTTAACACTGTGGATGGTAAAAAATACAAGTTAGGCATCTTTGTGCTGCTGTAGCAATGTTTAAAGAGCACTGAGTGGCTTGAGGGAGCAAGCAGGATAGGCACAGGCTCAGTCACAGAGTTACAGGAAAGACAGGAAGCTTATACAGCCTTTGTGCAACTACTCCTCAGCAGGTAGAATTGACAGTCAATATGCAGTTTTCATTAAAGGATGACTGATGAGGACAAGATGACCTTTCTTGTAGACTTATTCATAACTTTTTTGGTTTTCCTTCTCTTTTTTTCTCCTCAAGAAATGATTCAGACAAATACTCATTTTAAAACTCGAAGACAGGTTTGCAGGCGACCAAAATTCGTGTCTTCTGAAGATGTGCAGAAGATAAAGACAGGGTAAGTGCTCTTCAGGTTGTTTTTTCCTATTTTAGAAGTAATCATAAGGCAAAATGGGTTCCAGTGCTGGCAGTAGTTGTACAAAGAACAGAGGTGCTGCTGGAGAAAGCCTATCCATGGGACTGAAGAGCAGAAGCTGTGTCACAAACTGCAGTTTTGGTGCCTCACCTGCTGCCTGGGGCACACGTTACTCCAGGTACTCCAGCCACAGCTGTTACTTAAAAAAGCAAGTGCAAGAGGCCTGTGGTGGTTGAGGGGCAGCATGCAGAGCCCAGCCTACAGACTGAGGCTATTTCCCAGTTTCTTTGTGGTTTATTTTGTTAATTTTTAAATACAAGAATTGGCCAATGGGGATGCTCCAATTGGAGCAGTACTAGAATTACTAACACTTCATTTTCTGTCTGTTTGCAAGCAGCCAGAGGGATTCATCTATTCCAAATCAGACCTGTCCTAGTCACTGGGATGCATCTGCACTGCCTGACTTCGGATACAAGGTAGTTATTTTTTTTCCCCTCTTCTTGTAATTCTGATGGAAAGGCACAGATTCAGAGCTTAACTGAATCAACTGTAACTGTGTGGATGCTAAAAAGGAACAGGAGTAATTTCTTGGGTGGGTGTGCTAAAGATCTAGGTGATCTCCTGGGAGCTCATGAAACAGGTGCCAAATTGTCTTGAACTTCAACTGCATTTTAGGCATTTATCTACATACCAAAAACTCACCAAACCAAAAACTCAAAACTCCAAACAACAAACCCAAAACTCACCAAGTTCGAGACAGGAGGAATAAATTTGGATTGGATATTTAGAAGAGGAAATCTCTGTATCCTCCACTACTGTCACATACATCATGGATCTGAGCGCAGACCTTGGCCTCAGGAAATGGCAGAAATAAAGATCTACAACCACAAAATAAAAAAAAAACCCATTGCAGTGATGTCTTCCACAACAAAAACAAACCCAACCCCTGTCAGCCCAAAGTCTAGCTTCTTATTTGATCTACCAAGACCAAAATGTGTGGGTGTTTTTTAGATTTCTAGGTCCTGCAGTCCTTCTGGAAGAGCAGCAGTTTGTGGAAGTACTGCAGGACTGTAGAAAAAAAGCCTTTTTCATGTTACAGGGGCCCTTTGTGTAGTGGTTTTGACCCTGCTTGAGGAGCAGTGTAACAGGTTGTCCTTATCAACTGTGTCACAGGATCCTGTGTGATGCTGACCAGGTTGTGCTGGCACAGATACCCTCGGTGCTGAGGAGCACCAGTGTGTGGCTGTGTGTCAGTGTCATGGGTGGAGTGAAGCACTTCACTTACAAGAGAGGAGGAGTGCTGTATTGATACAAAATCACCATTTAACAAAATTTGATAGTGAAGGAAACAATGGTTTAACAAGATTTGGTGGCAAAGTACACTTGATTATTTACTGCATAGAGGACAGAGTTAGACAAAACTGCTAGAGAGACCCTCCTGTTGAGTCATGACTTTCATAAAGAAAAGATTAAATAATAATGAGAGCGTGTGGCAATCTGGCAGGCAGCCCATTTGAAGATTTGCCTGTGATATTTGGAGCTCAGTGGAAGTAACAAAGGAATATGCTCTTCCCTTTGCTTATCAGCATCTTAACTAGCAAGCATAAAGTTTTCCAAAGAGTACCAGGAAGGCAGGTACCTCTGTTCTGTTCAGGTCTCTTGAGCTGTGTGTACTTAATTGCTTCCCATACTTGCTCTGAAAACTTGTCTGAATTTCAGTTGAGTGGATTTGTTGGGCTGTTCCTGGAGTCACTGGGGTGAATGTGGGAAGCTTTGGAATGCAGTGCACAGATCCATAGTATCTTTTGGTTGTATAATGTGGGGATGTGCGAGTAGGAGCTCAGTTTGCTTGCTCAGCTGGCACCTAAGAAAATATCTCTTTAACTTGTGAGTGCCTTTCAAAAGAGAGGAAAAGTGACAGTGCCTATGATACCTGTTGGCACTAAAAGTGAAAGCCTGGGCTAGATTAAATCTTTCTGTGGGACCCTAAGCTTGTTTTTTTGCACTAGGTAATTTTGGGAGTGGCTGGGATTCTGCATGCTTGTGGTGACCATTGTAAGAGCTGACAGCTACAACTTGATGAACTGCCTTCTCTTCAGACATTGACAAATAATCCTGGCAAAATCTGCTGTGCTGGAAGTGATCCATTTTAAAAAGGAACATGTGAGATAGGCAGAAAGTCATCTTGGCTTAAAATGGGAATCTGTGCTTTGGTAACATTGCTTACTTTTTGAGTATTGCTATGTCTTAATCTGTAAGTCATTGAGAACAGTTCTGTAGAAAGAAGTGTATAAAATGCACAGTGGAAATTGGTAACACTGTTTGGGAAGTCGGTGTGAATTTCTCCTGTCTTTGTTTTTACAAAGTGGAGTTAGTAGTTTTTAAATGTTTTCAAGGAAAAAAAAAAGAATTGTTTATATCCTGAAACTTCTTTCTGGGTTTAAAATTGTCTCTTTAATGTACAACTGAGAAAAGTGTGCACTGGATGTGTGGTTTCCTGTCAGTCTTTATGTGGCTGATGTGCTGCTGAATCCTGGCCATGCAGGCCAAGGATTGCTGCACTGTACCAGGCACAGGATGCAGTGTGAAGAGTGTCTGTGCATTTTATAGATGTCAGTTCTGGTCGGGTCACTGCCACCAACCCTGCTCCTTCCAACAAACACCCCAGTGAAGCAGAGCTCAGGGTGTGAGTCACAGAGTACTGCTCTTGTGCAGTCATACACTGGTGGGAATTGCTGCCAGAGCAGTGATTCCTTCTCTGCCTTGGGAACTCTACTCCCTGATAACAGGGTAGCAAATGCTCACACTCAGTGGGATTTGCTTTTCAGGTCTGAAGGTAAAAAAAGCTGAAGAAGTTGTGTAGTTATGCCGTATCATCCTTCAACAGCAGTGTGATGCTGTGATCCTTTATTAGCACTAGAAACATATTTGGGGAAATAAGGACAAGCTCACAAAGATTTCATGGAAAGGAGAACAGCTTTGTTGTCAGGAGGCCATCATATGATAAAATAATGGAAGTACCTTTCATACAGGATTAGGCCTTGTGTAACAGGGCTGACACTCTGTTTTACCTAGAAAGGTTTCAGTTCCTTAGGAAGAGATCATAGAATCATAGAACAGGCTGAGTTGGAAGGGACCCATTGCGATCATCAAGTCCAACACCTGGCCCTGCACAGGACACCCCAAGAATCACACCATGAACCTGAAGGATGCAGCAGAGCAAAAGTACATTTGTAGTTTTAAGTGGGAATTGTTCATGTATAAATAAATTTGCAGATGACACCAAGCTGAACACTGTAGGTGACACACCTGAAGGACAGGGCCATCCAAACGGATGTGGACAAACTCAATAAATGGTCCATAGGAATCCAATGAGGTTCAGTAAGTACCAGTGCTGCACCTGGGCCAGGACAACCCCTGGGGGCAATTCAGGCTGGGGATGAGCAGATGGAGCAGCCCCGGGAGAAGAACTTGGGGGTGCTGGTGGTGATGGCTGGACATGTCCTGCCCCTGAACCCCCCTTGTGCTGAGCTGATCATTTACAAGGGCCTGGAGTGGCAAGACAAAGAGGGATGGCTTAAAACTGACAGAGAGTAGGTTTAGACTGGGTATTAGGAAGAAATTCTTCCCTGTGTGGGTGGTGAGGGCCTGGCACAGGGTGCCCAGAGAAGCTGTGGCTGCCCCATCCCTGGAAGTGCCCAAGGCCAGGCTGAATGGGGCTCGGAGCAGCCTGGCATAATGGAAGGTGTCCCTGCCCTCCCTGGATGGGCTCTAAGATCCCTTCCAACCCAAACCATTCTGTTATTCTAAAGAAAACATGTAGTACTGAAATACAGAGACATGATCTTCCTCCTGTAGGTGATGGTGAGCAACTTGGACTGTGGTGCCACAGACTGTACAATCACTGCTTGCACATCCTGATTGTTTTATGTGCTGTGCTGTAAAGCTCTGGAAAATGTTCCTGTATTGAGACCTGGGAAAATTCACTCAGTTTTTTAAAGGCTTTTAAATAAATTCAAAGAAATAGTTCTTTCTTGTGCAGATGATCTTTAGAACACTTCCCTGTGGATGATCTCCTCATTAGTAAATACTTAAATGTATCTGTGAAACCCAAGTTTTATCCTTGGGGAATTTTAGCCTGGTAGGGTAAGATGTTATTTTCCTTGTTACCTTTTAGGATGGCCACAGCTTTCCTGCTTAAAACACTTTGGAACATGGGATGTTGGGATCTCACTTCGTAATCTTGAGTTCCCACTTGAGTTGTGGTAAAGTGGAAAGTATTACCAGCTGACATCAGCCTGCCAGCATCACACTTTTGCAGTTTATGGAGATAAATGTTGATTCTAGAAGATAAAAGACATGAGTTACTTTGGAGAAAAAATGGAAAATTCATGCATGCCACAAACAAGCAGAAGAGCTCGAATAAAGTTTTAATTATGTTTTGCATTAAATTCTCTTTGGGAAAAATGAGCATTTCTTAATGGAATTTTAAACACAAATGTATGGATAAATAAATAAAAGGATAATGGCTAAATAGACTTTGTTTCCTTTGGGAAAGGAGATGTATTTGTTTTTAAGCAGGTATTCGGTGTCACATTTGTTTAGAAATGTAGGGGCTTTTTTGAAGTCCATATTTAAGTGAAGCTTTCTAAGTTCTAACTTTAAAAAGGTAAGACACTACAATGCCAGGAGGGTATCTATGTTTTGTTTGTTTAATCTTTAATAGCTGAAGCTCCCTTAAATGTCGAATTACAAATGATGCTGTTAGCTAAGATCTTTTGTTCTTAATCAGCTTTAGATATGAAACTGATACTCTCTGGAATAATCTGTCAAATTTTCTTTTTGCAACTTCTGTTCCATTGAGATATAAAGTTGCAGGTGTCAACTCCTGGAGCTGATACACCTTTCAACATCCTTCCTGAAGAGAGGTGAGGTGTCCTTGCAAAGCAGGAGTGACAGACTGATTTCCTTGGTGTTTGGTTATTCACGTAGTCATGACCTAAAGCATTTAATTACCCTTCCTAGGCAGAGTTTGGGGACCCTTCTGGAAGTGTATCTGCTGGAATTAGGCTTCTGCATGTTCCAGACTCACTGCAGCCTCATGCCTTTTTTTTGCTTTGGTTTGTATTTTATAGGCAGTGGTGATCAGCAACACAACCTCTGAATACAAAGAAATAAAGCAGCTGTTTCATCAGACGATGAAAAATTACAGCATCCTTAAAATACAGAGGATTCAGAATCCATCCCTCTGGAAGGTGTTTCAGTGGTTAGTACTTGTTTCCCTATCCTTACGAGGAGGCAGTCTCCAAGAACAGGTTGTCCTGTATATGCTTTCTAGGAAAGAGAGGAGGTTGCCACCTGTGCCTTGACATGACTGGCGTTTTGTTATTAGAATTTCAGGAGTGAGATTGGTGTCTGGGCCCTTCCACAGAATGCCGTGCTCTGTGGGAGGTTCCCTTCGCCTGGCTCCTTGGAAGAGGGAGAGAGGAGCATGGAAAGACATGCATGATGCAGAACTGGGATCAGGATACCTGCAGGGATGTGGAACAGTGATTGTCTTGGGGATGGAGCAATAACTGCCTGCTGCACACATGCTCTGTGTTACAGATGTTTTATCTCTTAAGAGTATATGAAATACTAAAAAGAGTAAAGGCTGCTTGGGCCTTTTTGTTCCAGTCAGATTTATTTCAAGTGCTTTTGCTGAACAAAGTCAGTATTCACTGAGAAAGAATCCTTGCTTTTTAACTTGATGATCTCTGAGTTCCAGAGCTCCTTTCTGGCTTTCAACATCTGCATCAGTGATACTGAACTCTAGGTACTTAGGCCAAGCTGGATACCAGCAGATTAGAGCTGGGGTTCAAACATGTTCAAGTTAGTTTGATGTAGGATTAAGCTGTTGCTTTGGACAGTTGTCTAGTTTAAAACAAGAGTAAGTATTCAAGGACTGTATGGAATGGTAATGGAGTAGTAAAATACTGTTTAAATAAATGCTTTCACCTGCAAAATGATGGAACCCAGAAAGTTATCAGCCACTGATTCATAAAAACTTTTCATCTGGCAAAACATAAGAGACTTCAAAACATGTAATATTGCATGTTTTTTATCCCCCTCCAATGAGGTAATTAAGCTAAGCAGGCAGAGTTTAACATTGCCAAGTCCAGAGGATGATGGAGTAATTGGACTTGGAAGAGAACTTAAAGCTCATCCAGTCTGCACAGGACAGGGGCATCTTTCACTATCCCAGGTTGCTCCAAGCCCTGTCCAACCTGGCCTGGAACACTTTGAGGGATGGGGCAGCCACAGCTTCTCTGGGCACCCTGTGCCAGGGCCTCACCACCTCACAGTATGTTCTCAACAAGTTTCAGTCTGTTGCTCTTAACTTTCCATTTACTAATTTACAAGTTGGAAGGATTCTCCCCTCCCCCTGGCTCTGCTTAATTTGTGGCTGATGACTCTCTGCAGAATATTACTGTCTTGTCCACTTCAGCAGCTTCTGAAAAACTGAGAGGTGTCTGGATGCTGAGGAATAATGATGGGAAATACGAGTTGAGCCTTTTGTTGTGATTTCTCTTTTCATAGCTCAGTCTGCTCTGGCCTCAACCAGCCAGGTGAGCAGTGGGCAAAGCAGGCTGGGTTTGTGTCCTGGCCCCACCTCCACAGCAGCACTGACCTCTCAGGGGCAGGAGCTGGGGCTGTGGCTGGGAGCACAAGCTGCCTTCAGCTTGGAGCCACTGTGGAAGCACAGAGCCTCTGTCATTAATGTCGTTAATCCACTGAGAGCTTGAGTGGGAAGCACAACAAGTAGGGCCCTACAGAGGTGCAACAGGTTGGCACAGTGGTGACTGCAGTAGTGTCAAATGCCTAAATTCCCTGAGTAAAGCCAGAATTAGCTAGAATTGCTGAGCAGTGCTGTCAGTACTGTGCTCGTCTCATCTTGTTCATCATGCTGCTAGTGTGTCTCATCTTCTGAGAGGTGAGAGCAGGATGGAAACCTCATCCAGCTGACATATGCGTGGATGTTACATAGTTGTTAGAATTGTTTAAAAAACCACTTTTTTCCCTTTTCTTCCATGGTTCACATTCTCCTCCCCTTCACTTTTATCAGGCAAAAAGAAAAGATGAAAAGGGAAAATGGAGGAAACGAAGTCCAGGAAAAACGCCTGTTCCATGGGGCTGACGTCACCTTCATGGAAACGATCTGCAGTCAGAACTTTGACTGGAGAATTTGTGGAAGCAATGGAACTAACTATGGGAAGGGTATGTAGAAAGTGAGATGTCTGCTGAAACTCCCCTCATAGTGGAGCAGTCAAAGGTTCTGAAGTCTTTAACTGTAGAAGGAGAAAAAAAAAAAGACAAGAATTGGTATTATGATCCTTCTGAAGAGGGCCAGGATTTGCTTTGGGTTGGGGGTAAGTCTTCTCACAAGGTGTTAAGAGCATTAGTAATTTGGGATTTGCTGTTGGTGACATTTTCTGATGTCTGAGGTCATAATTTGAACTGAAAAATCAGTTTGTATGGCAGGGAGCAGAAGGGTGTGTATGCCCTCAGTGTGATCTTGGAAGGTCCTCATGTTTTCTTGTCTGTCCCTCAACACACAGACCTGTAGTGTGCTTATTGTACAGCTTTTAAAAATGACTCCTGAAATAGCAAATAGTGAATGAAAATTACATAATGCAATCCCCTCTTGCAAAAATTTTGGTGGTGTTCTGTAAACTGAGTAAGAGAAGTCCTGAAAGTTGAGTCAGATACCTCCTGAAAACCCATGGGATGCTCAGATTTTGCTGTCACTGTACAGATTCTCCTCACACCCACGTTTCCATCTCGTTTTCTAGGAAGTTACTTTGCTAGAGATGCTTGCTATTCCCACACCTACTGTCAGGCCACGCTGCAGGGACACTCCATGTTCGTGGCTCGTGTTCTGGTTGGAGACTACGTGAAAGGCAATGCCGCCTTCGTCCGGCCCCCAATGAAGTGTGCTGCCAAGCTGTGGTTATATGACAGCTGTGTGGATGATGAGTTCAATCCTGCTGTTTTTGTTGTCTTTGAAAAACACCAGATTTACCCAGAGTACATAATAGAGTATAGAGAAGAGAGAATAAGAGAGCAGAAAGAGACGGGAATAAATGTGCAGAAAGAGACAGGAATAAGACAGCAGAAAGAGACAGGAATAAGAGTGTCTAGAGAGGAGGGAAGAAAATGTGTTATATCTTAGAGGAACGTGGCAGTTTGTGTCCCTCATCTTGTTTTTCGTGTTGCAGGTGTTCTCCTACTTGAAGACTTTTTTCTTTTTAACACAGTTCTTCAGAATGTTAATCCAATTTTTGCATTGAGGAGGGCTGACAAAGCAGATGTTACATTTGTTGTGACTGCCTTATCTTTTTCTCTTCCTCTCTTAAATGAAGTACAGACATTTTGATAATTATAGCAGAAAAATCAGAATTGTGGGATGGGAAATTGAATGTTACGACTGCTGTGGGCAAATAACTGTAAATGCATCATCTAAAAAAAATAGAGAGGACTTCTCTTTGCAAACAGTTAAAAGAAAAATTACCAGTACAGTAGTTTTAAAGGAAGCTTTCAGATTTTTAGTAGTCAGAGATTCTTTTCAGTGCAGAATTCATCTGTTCTTGATCCCTCTCATCTGTCATTATTATAAACAACTCAGTGTAGGTAATAATGACTTGAGTTTGTTTTCAAAGCACTGCTTGTTAATGCTGGTACATGTTTTGAGTTAAAATGATAAACAAAAAAAGAAAAAGCATATTTTAAATCCATGTTGTTAGTTCTCGAGAATTTTCATCTGTACAATGGCAGATGGATCAGAAAAATGTTGGATCAGATTCTTTGTGGAAATGAGCAGTTACTTGCTGTAACCTACACAAAAGCAGAGCTCAGCTGAAACTGTGAAAGCCACCACATGTGAGTAAGCAGATACCAAAAATTTGGTGGTTTGGCTGCAACTAATGGCATAAAGACACAAAGGCTGTGTCCCAATGAGCCAGGCTTTCCAGTGGGTGTGTCCACGTAGCACAGTAGGACAGGAGAAACTTCTTAAGGATCATGGAGATGTTCTGTCCTTTTTGTGCAATAATTTTCGTTTTTCCAGATTAGAATGGGACCAAGAGAGACCTGTTAGGTGCTCTTGAGGCCAGTGGTAGAACGGCTGTCCTAAGCCACTGTCTGCATTTTCTGCTGCCCACTTGCATGGGGCAGGCTGCTGACAAGTGAGGATCCTCTTTTTGGTTTGGGGATGATCCTGGGTCATAAACCTCTGGAATTTCTACTGGATGTTATCAGGAAGTGGATCTGTAAGTGGATCAAACTGAAGGCCCTCTGTACAAAATGCCATATTCAGACATTTTTAGCTATTCAGAGGGAAGCTGGGACTGAGGACAGAGGAGCAGTAGTTTTTACCTTCAGATAAGCTTTACAGAAAGCCAATAGCCTCTAAGGTTTTTGCATCTCTGATAGAAGTCTGTCAATCAAAGATAACAAGTTCTTCCCAAGAAGAACAGAAAAGAGAAATCCAAAAAATCTTACTAAAATGACTTAGAACTAAATGAAAATGTGGAGAAGATTTTAACACTTTTTAAGATCTTTCTTTCTCTTGTTTGCCTGTAGAATTCCTGAATTACTGAGCTTGCTGTATTTGCAAATAAAACCTGTGTTCAGGCACTTTCAGTGTGCACTTTGTCTTTACATAAACATGGGAAGACTAAGTATGCTGAGTGAATCAGCCCCTGCCTGCATTCCCTGTCTTCCTTCAGTGTTTCTAAACCAGGGAACTGCACACATGGACTGCCATTGTAGGGTAGGTGTTCAGCTAATTGCTAAGGAGAGAATATTTCTGCAAATTAACTTCCTAACCTAGGAGATGTTCAATATTTAAGTAGTGGGGTAGTTTGGTCAGATTTCATGTAATTAAACAGCTGCTCTGAGCAGTTAATGAAGTCCTAAAACAGGTGAAAGAATTATGTGAGGTAGTGGCAGAACTACTGGGTTTAAATCTCGAAGAAGTGAGATACTGAGAGGTTCTAAGGATGTACTTCCTTAATATGCAGATGAGTAACTTTTAAAGACTCTAAATCAGGCACGTGTAGAAACCCCCACACCTGTGAGGCACAAGGCAGGCCTGGATGGGGAGGGTGCCAGTGAGATGCTGACAGCCTGGGATCAGTCCAGATCACCACACAGAGAGTAAGGACACAGCAGTACAGGAACTGCAGAGCTGCTCCATGGTCCAACCCACCCTGCAGCAGGGATGGATGCAGCTCTCTGGTGCACAAGGCTTTGGCTTTTCTATCAGAGGGCTGGACTGGCGGGGAGAGCTGCAGTCTGGATAACTGAGCTGAAGGGGGAGCAAAGCTGGAAAATGCATACTCTGAATGCAGGACGATGAGAAAGAAACAACAGTTCACCCACCTGGTGGCACCTCAGCCTCTTCCCAATGCTTGGGCTGTGACCTGTGCGAGCACAGATGCTGCTGCTCTCCACTGCTGCATGCTTCTGGCCACTGTGATGGAAACAAAGTGGGTGCACACTGCTACACATCTATGAAATTAGGCTGAATAACACATTTAAAAGCTTCACACATGCAAAGAAGTCATGTACTTGCTTGCTTAACAAAGATCATCTTTGAATTTATTAAAGCAAAGCAGACAAAATTCTCAGTCGTGTTCTGTTGAAAGTAGAGCTGTTATTGATTACATTGATCACACCCTGCATAGCCAGCCAGAGCTTTCTCAGGCTTTTGTTCCCTTACAGTTTGTTACATTCCTCAAGTAAAAAGTTACCTGTCTAAAGTCATTGCTTGAAGTGCACTTATTAAAAATAACAGTAAAAATCCAGTGTAAGGTGTCCCAAGTGAGTCATCCCCATCATGGCTGAGCAGACAAGCTGTCTGCTGAAGAACAGCATGCTCATCAATCAGAACACCTGAAGGCAAGGAATGCAATGCCTTACATGGTTTTATTATTCTTCCTTTAAAAATAAACTATTTCTGCATCAGGGGAGGATTGGGTAAAGCAAAATGTCAGCAAAGCACTTCCACCTCTTGCTCCACAAAGCAGGAACTGCAGGGGCAGTGCAGGGCCAGCTATGGAAGGGCTTTCTTAGGTCAAAAGGAAACTGTAGGACAAGGCTGCTGTGGGACATGGGGAAGAGCCTGAGCTAGATAAGAAGGAGGGGCACCCTGTGAGGCCAGGAGAGTTGTGGAAACAAAGCCAGAGCTTGGGCAGTTGCCGAGTGTGGGACTTCTATGCCAGAAGAGGAGGCATGAGTCCAATTTTGGTCTGAAATACGGTCTTCCCTGTCATTAGGGATTTTTGGAGTATTTTTGCAAGACAATGTGTTAGCTCTGGGATGCTGCAGGAATCCAGAGGCACCAGAACACCCTCGAGGCCCGTGGCTCACATTGTGCCTGACTTGCAGCACCAAAGTTTATCCCATCACAAGTGCTGGGACTGAGCTGTGCCTGTCCCCCTGAGCCCTCCTTCCCATGGCAGAAGCTCCCTCCTGGTCTTCACCTCTCCAAAGTGTGTGCTTTAACCCTGGTTTTAACCCCACTTTGCCAACATGCAGGACCTCTCTGGAGTGAGATAGTAGTAAGGCCTGACTATCCAAAAGCTCAGGGAAGCACAAAGACCCAGTCCAACAACCCTTCAGAAACGGTACTGTTCAGCTGAAATCCAGGCTCTTCCCTCTTTCTAAAAGATTTAAAAGTGCTGAGGGAGCACCCATGTCAGAATAATCATTATTCTTGTCTGGTTTCATTTACCTAGTAATGCCAGAAAGCTCTGATGTGCTATATTGGGAGGAAAAATTTAACATTGTATGAGAGGGAGTTAAAAATGCTATATTGGGAGGAAAAATTTAACATTGTATGAGAGGGAGTTTAAAAAGATCCTGAATGCAGGCAGATCTGTGACTCCTGCCTGAATGGGCTTAATATGGAATTCAGTTCATGCTTGTGATAGCTCTGGCCCTATATCTTCCTATTAGTATTAACTTCATTTCAAAGCTCCCTTTGAATTACCTGAGCAGTTTACTTCACATGCAGGGCCAAGTAACAAACTTGGTCAAAGAAGGACTGAAATCCAGGCACTGTTACTGCACTGTGTATAATCAGAGTCAGAGGGAATGTTCAGGAAAACATACCAGAGCAGCAGTGCCTTTGGGATGCTCCAGAAAGCTTTGTCAGCAAGTTTTCTTCTTGTGGAATCACAACCTCCAGAAATGCAACAGCTCTGTCTTTTTTTTAAGGAAATAATTCTTTTAAGCTTGAGTACCTCCCTGAATTCCTTCACAGCACCCCTGCACTCCCTGCTCCCAGACTTTGTGGAAAGCTCCTGGCTCTTCCAGCTGAAGCTGGAGGAAAGCCCTATGCCATGGAATGCACAGCTGCTGCCTTCCTGATCAGTCGCTCAGTCATTGGTGACTTGGGTCTCAGCAGATCACGTTCATGCAGGAGACACCTGTGAAAGGAGAGGTAGGAGGGTGAGGAGTGGGTGATAAACCTGCCCTGTTCTGCCAAACAGGCTGTGCTGAGGGGCAGGCCCACGTGGCAGAGCACACCTCTGACTTCCCAGCAAAGCAGAGGTCAGCAGTGGCACTGACTGGCATTGCAGTTCACAGAAGCTTAGCAGTCCATAACACACATGGTCAGCAGGCTATAGTTGAAGACAGAACCATTTGAAAATCCAGAACCATTTGAAAATCAACTACCCTTGAACACACACAGATCATCCATCCAGGCTAAAAGAGTGGACTTTTGGAACTGGAAGCTATTTTACTTTTTATCCTGGTTAAATGTTGCTACATTTAAAACAAATGCTTGCATATAATTTTAGCCTTAATTTTATTGGTTTGAATATATTCATTACTTCTTACTTTTAGCAACAGTGCTACTTCCACAAATGATTATCAGGAGAAATACTCACCTTGCAAGGTTTCGTTTGGCCTTTGATTTAGAATTTAAAGCAGCATGAATCAATAACAGGCTGAAAACATCTCTCTGGAAAAAAAAGTCAGCAGAATACAAACTAGTAAGTAATTTATAATGTATTGCTGGTTACAATGTCTTGGTTACCAAATTATTAAATTCACAGGAAGGAAACAAATCAACATTAAAAATAAATAGCTAACCCTGCTAGTAAGTGTTTGCAAACAGGTTTCAGTCACAAGCACTGTTCAGCTTTTCACCGTCTGACACTGAAGTGCTGTTGATGAGGTAAGTGCTTCATGGTGGCTACTGGGAGGAGATTGAGTCACATCAAAAAGTCTTTTCTGGATCTCCTTTACCTGAGCATCACTGCCTCCCACTTGGACGAGTTCATAACGGATTGGGTAGAGCAGGTCTACAGCTTTGTCACAATTCCCATTTTCAAACTCTACAAAAGCCTGGCACAGTGGCAGCCCCAAATGAGGAGCCAGGGAAAGCTGGTGGTCTTCATGAGGTGCTCTGTAGAATGAAAAAGTGGTTAACTTCCATAAGCCAAAGCATAAATATTTCAATGCCAGTCTGCCCCTGCCTGCAGACAGGTTTTTATTTTTTTACTGTACAAAGCCTAATGTTTCAGGTACTTGACTTAGGTCATATCTTTCGGTGTGGTTGTGCTACTTTCACCTTTTTGTTACTCATCCAGCAATCGGTTTTTGTCCTCCTGAATATACCCACAAAAGGCACAAGCCCAACCCCTCCTAGCTCTGCAATAAACAGTTTGGGCTAGGACAGTAAGAAAACTGCAGTTTCTCTTCTGCTGACCCCACCAGAACATCCTACTGCTAGTCCTTTGTCTGGCCACATGTGGCCACCAGTCCTTGCACACAGCTCCCAGTCATGACCTTGCAAGCCAGCTCCTTCTCAAGTCAGCCTTACAAAACTCATCCTGTTTCTTTTACTGGGCCAGCCTTCATTTTCCAGGAGGCAACACTGCCCTACGTGCTTATCATTCCTTAAACAAACTGTGGCATCCTAGAAAGATAAAAGTGCACAACCGATGTTCATTTGAAGCAGCTTGAGACAGCCAGTGATGAAAATGATGGAACAACTCCTCATTTCCACGTTTTGTCCAGCATTTCCATGGAAAGGAGCCTGTGACACCAACCACCAGAGAGCGCCATGGAACACCCGACAAATTCCCAGCAACTTTCCATGGCTAAGGCCAGGGAAAAATCCCGGTGCAATGCCAGATGTTTGTGCCCAGGTTGTAACACTGCTTTCTTAACACGTACAAAACGCCTCTGGGCTATCATTTGTGCATTACATATTTGTGATAGACGTAAATTAATCCAATCATTAATACAGTTCCTTCAGCTCACAGCCTGCTTTCTCAAATAATGAAATGAAGCTTTATAATTTTTTAAATTACAGCTAAAAATGTATACATGTATTATTAAGGCTGAAAAGAGGTGAAAGGAAGCACTGGGCAAAAGAATAAATAGCATGTATGAACACATGTTCATTAAAGCCTCTGGTGGACAGTTTTCTATACTTTATATATCCTGACATACTTATATAAATAATAGAATAAATAACAAAATATATTTGCTGTTTTCTACTTTAGGTAAATGAGACAGGCTTGCTTTGAAAGTTATTTGTTTTCATAAGTATTCTTAAAAATTACAGTGTTCCTCAAAACTACATATAGTCAGGAACAAATAGTGACAATTTCAGGTTCTCCTTCCTCCCTTCCTTCCTTCTCTTTAAAGGCAAAGGAAGCAACAGATGCTTAAACAGAGGGAAAAAGGGTGTAGTGGAGGGAAGAAATTGAATTTAAAGCATTTGTATATTAACCCCTTAAAAAAAACCAATGCAATTCACAGTCATTTAATACCTAAGGGAACACAAAACCTTCATTGTTTGGATATAGTACTTAAATATTGCGCTTTTTCAAATAACTTAATTTGAAAGTGAAATATTCTAGATTATCACTTTAGTAGTACTTGAAACCTAATTTCCTGCAGGTGGACTTAACAACACATCAAAGAGCAGCCATTAGAGTAGCACTACCAACTAATGTTCTGTTATTAACCTTTTAAACTAGAGCAGAAAAGATCCACCACAGCCAGCTGACATCTCTTGTAGAATGTTCTTATTAATATACTTTACTCCTTGTCTGTAACACAGCTTAGTGTGACCTCACTAAAAGGAAACAGACAGCAACTGCTCAGGTGGTGTCCATGACCTCAAACACAAAAGATTTCTGCTCAACAACATGTGGAACCTCCCTAGACATTAACTCAATAAATAGATAATAATTTGGATCTCCTAACTGGAGACATGCTAAGGCAGGGAGAGGAGCATGCTGGAGCATCAGCAAGCCAGAGACATCACTGCCCTGAAGTTCAGAGGGCTATTCACTGAACCCAGTGCAGGAATTCCATTGCTTACTTGGCAAGTTCCTGCAGAGTTGTTAAAAGCTCCTCAGTAGTTTTGTGGTCTTTGGCTCCAAGGAAAGACATCAAGTAGTGCACATCATTGAACAGAAGAATGTGATCCTTGGTGTGTTTCTTTGTAACCCCAAGCAGATCATTCCACCTGTCCCCAAGCTTTACACCTAAGAGTAAAAAATACTTCTCTCAATAACATTGCCACATGAGAAGGTACAACTCTGCAATTACTGTCAGCCACTCAGCATAAAATGCATTCCCACTGAACTCAACATTTCCTGATGTAGCAAAATGTATGCAGCAACAATGCTCAGCTGCAGCCTGCCTTATGTGGGCCAAGAGTTTCTTGACTGTCAGAAGTTTAAAGGCATTATTTTAGTCTGCACTGTGTGAGCTTCTGGCTTTATTATGAGATTGCTCATAATGTTTTGGAGGTGCTGTTCACCATGAGCCATCTGCAGGAATCACAAGGCAGAGTGAGAAGACGGATTTAGTAAAACCCCCAATACATCATTAGTGTTTTAGCAGAACAGTGTGAAATACTGTCTGCCCATCGTGTCCCCTGCCATGCACCCCCCAGTGTATAAACACTGACTTAAAAGGGGAAATGCCACTGAGTTAGGGGAGTACAAAAAGCCAGAAGCTGATAGGCCCATACTAACTATTTCAATCAGGATCAAAACAAAAAAAGAAAGGATGTGACTGGAAATTTATGTCCAGAAAGTGCTATGGGTTTTTAGAGGCTTATGCACTTGTTTGCTCAGCCTCAGACCTCCAGGAACAATAGAAGTGGTCAGAGAAGAAGTATGTGACCTTTGCTAGCTGGAGCTGACTACTATGCCACACAGGCATGGAAAATTGAAATTTTTGGGAAAAATAAAGCTTATGGACATTAGCAACTTTACATTATTGATGCTTTTCTCAATTTTCTTCTGAAACACTGCTCAAGCTTGCTGTGTAATTATACTGAAATACTTCCCCATCATGAATGGCAGGGGAAGGGAAAAAGAAAAAGTTATAAAAAAGAATGGCCAGAGGATATCCTACCTTCCAGATGAAGCCTGTACAGCATTGAACAGTTATCAACTATATCCAGGATGCTTCCACTTGCCAGGCACACAGGAGCAATCTGTAATCACAAGTACTCATAGGCTGGCCAAGTGATGGACTAGTGGAAACTTCCTCAGATTATCAAACTTATTTTCACGGTACTAAATTAATTTTATCCTTCTATTAATTCAAAATTACTTGTTTTGTAATAGTCCTAATTGCATTTTTCTTGAATAAAGGAATTTGCAATGACAGAAACTTATATGGTTCACATGTGTTGTTTTTCTCAGTCAATATGGGGAGTCATCACAGTATTTTATTTTTTCAAAAATTCTACCATAAATATTACTTCACTGGATCAATGTTAGCAGATAGAAATCTGCCCAGAAGCTTTCTTAATGCTTGCAGTATTTTTACAATCATCACAAAGATGTGCTACGTTATCTAAATTGATACTGCTTACTTACAAAGGTTGTTTTGAAATCCACTTGACTTTGTACCTAACATGCAAAACCAGTTCTTTGTAGAGGTGACTTGACTAATTTACCTCTGAAAGGTATGAATAAGAAACATGGACAGAATGGAAATCAGTACCACTGTAGCTCTTTCAAGCACTCAAACTATGTAACACTCAATCCTTGGGGCATTTTCCCTAGAAGTGCTGAGAAATTGTTTCCCTAAAAGACTGTGGTAACAGATGTAAACAATATTTATACACAGATCATGCACTGTGATAGGTTTCAATGTCACACAGAAGGAAGAAAGCACACATCATCATGATCTTATATGATCTCAGAAAAGATAAAAAGGCCCCTACTCACATGCTGGTCATAAATTGTCAAAGCAGCTTCATATTCCCCCTGGAAAAGCAAAGGAGGACTGTGTGGTTAATGTGCAGACACAGCAACCAGAGACAAACACATTAACAGACATCATAACAGCTCTTCAGGACTGCCTGATCAAAACAAACCAAGTCAAAGAAACCTTGAGGTATTCAAAGCAGAAAAATCTGGATTTAATAGGCAAAATTATCAGTATGTTGAGGTTCCATCTAAGAAGAAGTATCAATACTGGCACAAGTTGAGCAAGAAGGAGAAATATGGAGGTATTGCCTCTCATTCTAATGTTCCTTTCACAGATGTTTGCAAAAATCAGTGCAACTCATGGTGTATGCAAAGAGATGGGAAACAACAGTTTTAGGTAGCCTTCAAAATACTTATGTAGATAGGAAGTGACAAAATAAATAAACTCTTGGACTCCTGTTGAGAATTATGTTCCTTCTGTTTACTCTGCTTTCTGGCCAAAGGATGCTGCCTTCTCAAGGATGCCACATTTACCTCCCTATTAAGCTGAACCTCACAAGTGCTAAAGCATTAAATCCCAGGAAATTCTGACAGGCTGGGTAAAATTTCAACTATTTTTAAAGGCTTTCAATAGTAAGAATAAGTAACAATAATTAATAGCATTGGCAACCCAATTTAGAGTTTATGGCCATTTTTCTTATAGTCAGCAAATTTTTGGGCCAGAAAATGAGTACTGAATTTGCTAAGAATTTTGTTAATTTTTGTCTCAAAATTAGAGATCTACGTTCATCTTGCTATCAAATAACTGTGCTAAATGTAATTAGTGAGACTATTGGATCTTCAAACATGCAATAATCTCACAACGATATTTCAACATTCTTAGAAAGATCCTGAAAGTGCTGACCAATGCAATTAAAATTCTCAAAATAACAGTAATAAAGGACTATGCCATTTTGTAAATATAGAATTGTGCTATTTTATAAAAACATCTCTTCAAATAGCTGACAATCCCCCCCCCCACACATAAATGTTAGTTCTGCCTTTTAAAGAGCTTTAGATAACCTATCTGGACCATAAAGCACATGTATGAAAATATCTCATACCTTTTCAATGTAGTATAAAGCCCAGTGCCAGTAATTATGGCAAGCAAGCATATCACTGCTCTGGAGAGAAAGAAAAAAATATTTACAAAATAAAATAACTCCCCTTTTCAAGTTATCTAGTCAGATTTCTGTTTCCTCCTTCAGCAAAACTGAGTACTTCAGAAGACACAAAAAGAGACAAGAAATTTAAATCAGCTGCCAGGACACCTTCTCATTTGGCATACTTGTAGCTATTCAGGGCAACACCCCAAACCCAAGGTTCCCCCCACATCATTTTTCAGATAAGAGTTTCTCTTGGATGCCTCAGAATCCACCTTTCTTCAGCAGCCTCTTTAAAAAAGAAATTTAATCCACACCTCTAAGAAGAGTAAGATTTGTCTCATCTAAAATTTAGGCATCTTGTCTGAAGTAACCTGGCCAGATAGAGGAAAGAGGAGGATATGGAGGCCTTCTAAGGGTCATTCATCCCAGCTATCTGGAACCTACCTCAGACAAGGAGGAATCACTTTTTAAACAAGGTTTACTACAGGCTACAGAAGCTGCAAGAGATGCCAAACACACTGGCAGCTCATCAGGTGAGAAGAATTTTTGCTGAACTGCACCAATTTCACACTGTCCTTTCCAGCTGGTACCAAAACTTCAAATCCCCTTCCCCAGCCTGCAGTTCAAGGCAATTGCAGTTCATTTTCGTGAATCCATTAAAAACAGACAAATGTAGTTCCATAATCCTTTGGTGAAAATTAAAACACCAGAAAGGTTCACCCCTCTCCTCCCACTCTCTCCTGGTTCTGTAGTTAAACCTAATGGTCTCACAAGTGGAAAAATCATCTTTATTGTCATACTGACAACTGTAACAACCACTTTCAGGAAGCACAAAGGTAAAAGTTCCCAATAAATGTCAGGGCTTCTAAGATAAACATTCTGGTAATCTTTGCTTGATAATATTAAATCACAAACCAAACCCAAGCAACAGAAGCAGTTATGTGCTTGGCATAAACACTGATAATATCAAGTTGAATATCATACTGGCATTCCAAATGTCATACAAACAAGATCATGGAATTACCTGACTAAATAAAGCAAAACCTTTTCCCTGCTGCTAAATTTGAGCTCTGAAAAAGATTAAACTGCTAGAGAGAAGTGGGCTTGCATTTGATTTTATTTGGATAAAGAGTATGAATCACAGAGACATACAACTATTTTAAGAACCAAGAGTTTAAAAACAAAATTTGATCCAAAAGTCACTGACTGGGGTTTTAAAGGTATCACCCAAACTGTCAATCACTGTTTCATTAAAACTAACATATTAAAAGACAGAATGCTTTCTGGGAAGTGACAGGTGTGAACTTCAAGCAATAATTTTCTGTCTGCACTTCCAAGCCCAGTATCTGAATGCTTAACTTAAAAGATAAAACAAGCACAAAAACAGCCTTTCTAGTCTCACTATCCAGTCCTGCTCTTGGTGTGAGGTGGGACAGTCAGCTCAGATGACTCTAAAATAGACTCTTGTGGGTTCTAGCAAAGGCAAGCCTCACAGCTCTCAGCTCTGAATGTAACAGACTTAATCACTGGGTAAATGCTATCAAACACAAAATAAAACTTAATTTATAGCAAAGGACCACATAACAGACTAAATAACTTGTTCAATACACTGAAAGATGGATCAAACATGTTGGATATATAAGGTAACTGATACACTAGAAAGTAATTAGTACACTAGAAAATATGTAAGAGCACAATTTCTCTTTTCTTTGTTCTTAAAATCCCCTCCCCATCCAGAAGCGAACAAGTATTTTAGTGTTTTGAAACAGCTGATTTGACTGAGTCATATTCCACCTCATCTTAGGTCCCATGAGGAGATTTAGCCAGGTCCTTCAAATGACTGTCTGTGCATACATCAGCCTAAGTAAAAAGCTTGGGAAAGAATCAGTGGTCACTTTACTTTTATAACCACACAACAGATCACAAATAGGGACGGTCATGTCCTTCATAACATGCCACTTCTTCCTGTCTCTTGCTTAAAAGCTGCATGGAGAGTAGCAGCACCTCAAAGGAAGATTTCCTCTAATATGCAAACTCTGCATTGACTGTAACAGGTCTGCAGATAGGAAGGAACTGCAGGCAGAGGACTCAAGAACTTGGCTGCAGGAATTAAAGAAAACCTAAAAATAGCTTCTTCAGAGATGCCACAAAAACATTTACCTTCCAGTTCTTCTCCGTTTCCTTCATGAATTTTAAGCCTTTCTCCACCTCAGCTTTCATTTCATTTACATGAGCTATGGTATGGACAGACCATGCATCTGTCTGATTTATAGCCAAAGCCTGTGAGAGAAAAACAGGAAAACACAATGAGCCTTACAAACTTGCAAATGCAGACATTTATCACTGCTTATCTAGAAACAAGAGACTACTTTTTACTTGCTGCATGTTAAGTACATCCTTGTACCACTCCAACTAACCACAACCCAGAAGTCTGATTTGGACAGAAAAGGAAGAGAATGTTTCTTGGCTGACTTCACTTCCCAGCTTCTGCTGCAGGGAGATGAACACCTGCAAAACACTTTAAAACACAGGCCTTGATGATGACTGTGAAATGACATCTATTTCACAGACATGAATCAATGAAAGAACTGCAGGCACAGGCACAATATATTCCATGATATAGTGCCTTAACTATTTCTTTTCCAAAAGTGGCCAGCTCTGAGTATTCAGCCAATTCCTCTTCCTTGGCCCAAAACTCCCACTAGGCTTTTGGCATGTTGCAAAGTTAGTCATAAACCTAGTAAAGGTTAAGTTTTAGGGTTTAGTCTCTTTTGTCACTGTCAGCAATTTGAAGTAACAGAAGTTTTGCCAAGAACACCCATTAGAGATTAATTGTGTCCGAGAGTCCTGGGGGACAGGGATAATCCTGAGGACTGGAGAAAGTCAAGTATAATTACTATCTTCCTAGAAAGGAAACAGGCTGGCTAATACTGATCCCCAGGAACATTGTTACAGTTAATTGTTCAACAATCCAGGAACAAGCATCTAGGAAAACAAAAGGGAGCAGGAAGCCAAACAGGACTGATTGTTAAGAGCAGACTATGTCAAAACAAATCAACATTCTTTAATAGGAGTAAGCAGCCAATTATACAAGTGGGAAGCAGCAGCTGGGCTGATACATGGATTTTATAGGGGTGTTCTGACCCCATGTGACAGGGCATGCTCATAAGCAAGTGAGGGGAATGCAGTCCAGAGAAACTGCCCTGGTGGGGCAGAGATGTGAGAAGAGTCACCAACAAGTCTCACAAAGATCTGTGAGCATTTCCATGCTGAGCTGTATCTCTTTGCTGCTTTGACTAACAACTGAAGGAACCAACACCCTGTCTGAGAATTCTCAAGCCTTTCAGCACCAAGAGCAGGCAGTTTACCTCATGGGCAACCTTCTCAGCACGCTCAAAAAGGTTTGTTTCCACGAGTCCAAAAGAGTAGTAGCCCTTCACATAGCTAACAGAAGGGGGGAAAAGAACACATCATCCATTTATAACAAGGTTTAGTCCAGGACTGAAAAAAAACACTAGAAAGAGCATTTAACTCAAAAAAGTCCTTGCAGAACAATTTACAAAGGTTCAAGCTCACAGGATACACAACTACCAGCAAGGTAGGTGTTTACAACAAGGTTCAAGCTCACAAGATACAGAACTACCAAGCTAGTTCCCAGAGGAAATGAGCGACTGAGACACCAGTATGGCAAACAGTGACAAGATGCACATCAGAATGAACATTTCCATCTCTGGATGAGATGGAATCACCAGCTGCTGATCTCCATAACAGATGCAAGATTCAGAATTAAAAGGCTAGAAGTGAGACACTGCTGTCACCAAAGCTATCTGAGCATCTCAAAGGCAATCTTCTACATTTTCCCCAGTGCCCAGAAAACCACAGGAGGGTACTTTTACATGAAGTGGCCCCTTAAAACTGGTTGTAAATCATCCACGTTAAGCCATAAAAATAAAGAAAAAATTAGGGATGTTATGTGCACCTGATTTTTTTAATGGATCAAGATGAATAGTATTTTTTTGGAAGAAATTAAGAAATTTTGCCACTGCCCCGCGTGAGGACATGATTTTATCCTATGTGTTACACACCATGTGCAATATTTGACAGCAGTGAGACACAGCTCACTTAGGAAAAATCCCTCACCAACAGTGTCAAAAGGGATACTGGATACATGTTCTATCCATGGTCAAGTTTGATTAACTTCAAGACTCTTGATTTTTGTCTACATGTTGTTTTTCCAAAAGATCCTGAACTTTTAAGTCTGAACTTAAAAACAAACCACATAGTCCTTGCACACCAGGTAAAGAGCAATTTCCAAGTGAAGCATGACTCACCTGCTCAGTGGAACATCACGTGTCCAGAAGGGATAAACACGGGCAACGGAATCTCGCATCTGACGTTGGTATCCCAGGTAGAAATAAGTGTCATGGGAGAATTTGAGGGCTAGCAGGTCAGTGGGGTGGCTCTGCAGAATCTGCTCCCATAGATCACAAGCTTTTGGAAGTTGGCTAGAAATAAAAAAATTATTTCCATCACTGAAAGAAGGCACACAACGCCTGCCCCTACTGTTAGTCCTGAACTCAAACTATGTTGAAAAATAGAAAACTCAGCACCAAATGACTTATTGTCTTCCTTGAAGGAATTATTTAGTCTTTTCTAATATAATAATGGGATTATATTCATTTGGCACCTTCTGAGAAATCTTACGAAAGAAATCGTGTTGGGTAACACCAAATCACTGTAACACACAAGGAAAATGAAATTCTCCTCCAGGGCTGAATAGTTCCTAGAGGGACCCACTACAATTAATGGAACTGTGTATGTAAAAAGACACCTTCCCTCTCCTTTGTGGGAATCAAACCCAGTGGCAGGGCCTCAGTAGCTCACTCATTTCCTTTGCTGAGATGTGAGGCAAATCCATGCTTGCCCAATTGTCTGGCAAACAAATAATGAAGGAGAATCATTAGCCCATATGTTCTGCAGTTCATACAGATTTAACATATGGAATGAAGCAGTGTGCCTCTACAGCACACAGTGTGACACTCTTATCTCCCTGTTTTACAAGGAAATAGGTTTTGACATAGGGAGACAAGAGAGAGAAGTCTGTAACTTTCTGTCTGTGCATCTGAGTCTGGGCCCTACTGTAGCCAAATACTTCATTTCCAGGTTCTAAACCACACTGATGGATATGTGGCACATTTTAAACTTGGAGTGCTTAACACCAGGAAGTGGTGGCAATAGAGCACTTTACTCCTACGGCGCTACTCACCAGCTAGACATGGCACTTGGGGTGGAGAGAGAAATTCAGGGACAATCTGTGACATCTCACCCTGATCCTTTGCTAGAGGTCAGCTACCATGACACACCACAACTGCCAACCTTCACTTCTGCCTGCAGCAGACAAAGGAACTCTTCCCAGTCCCTCGAGCAGGGTGACACAGGACTCACCCTCTGGCAAACACGTCCAACGCTGACACATGAAGCCTCTCCCTCTCTGTCAGTGGCTGTGACTTGGAAAGTGCCACCATGGCTCTCACGGCGCTGTCCAGCTCCCTGTCGAGCCTCACGGTCCTTCCAGTGCCAATCAGCTCTAAGCCATTGGCAATGACATGTCCCATTGCTGCAGGAAACAGCACAGCACCAGCTGAGCTCACAGCAGAGCCTTCAGCTCCACAAAGCATCAGAGGAGCTGAGCATTTTCAATAAAACCAACTTGTGGACACAGGGGTCCAGGAAGTCTCCCAAGCCTAAAGTTCTCAGAAGGTTTTCATGACAGCCACTCAAATATTATGTGAAATGAAAGAAAAAAAACACCACACAAAAGCATTCTGCCTGCTCTACATGCTGAGGAAGTTTTACAGAGTTCTATAAATTATCACCTTCCCCTTGCATAAACCAAGTCAGTTAAATACCAAGACAACAGGCATTAACCCAGCACTTTCTATGCTCTGAATCAAAGGTTATACTCACTAAAGTTTGGATCTGCTGCTTTTAGCTTGGAGAGACACCCATCAATACCTCCAAGGCTCTCATTATTGGTCCAAGTTGCGTACTGTAAGAGAGACAGAGCAAGAGAGGGTGGAGAAATCCTCTATGATAAGGAGGATTTTTTCTTTTTGTTCTCACAGACACTTAAAATTCAAAAGCAGGGCAAATGACTAAAAGACAAATGTTGCACTCGGGAAGGTTTAGTGTAATAGAAAAACAGAAAAACTGGAGTTTAATGTAATTCAGTCACCAGCAGAACCAATTACCCTGGATTTCTATAGGGGATTTGTTGGTATCAAGTGGAATGAGCACACTGGCTGAGGTTTTCACCAGAGGCTGCAGCATCTGGTACAGCCCTCTGCTAAAAGGGTTTCCTGCAGTCAGCTGAAGGCTGAACTCCTGTGGTGGCCTGATTTTGAGGCCCTCCTAGCTGATAAGAAATTTAAATATCAGCTACAGTAAAGAGTGTTCCATGCATGAATCCCTCCAAATCCCATTTTCAGTCATACCTGTGTCAGCACAGCATCGAAGAGCTTACAGGCTTCATTGCTGGTCGTGGACAGGACAAGTCCAGCATCCTGCCAGGCCTGCACAACAAACAAACACAAACATGCTCCTTTTACACCCTCATCATCCTGACACTGACAGATGTTCAAATTGATGCTGTTCTGGTATTTTCATCAGCTGTGCACTTTTAAGAAGAAAAGTTGGAAGTACAGTGTGAGGCAGAAACAAACCTTTTGTTCAGTTGCAGTTACATTAACAATCAATTACTTGGAGCTAGTAGTGAGACTAAAGAAGCCAACAATTCCCAAGTGTACCAGAAAATTTCAATGGGTTGCCCAGCTCATAATGACAGCACCTGTCATTCTGAACTCATTGGAGCTGCTGGTGAGTTCCTCTGTTACAGGCACACATCACGTGAAGTAGAGACGTGGTAAAATAAAACCCTGTTCTCCTATCATCTATAAATCTGTAATCTTCTTCAAACAATAATATTATTCTGAATCAACTTGCAGACCTGGCAGAGCAAATTCAATAAGACTCTGGAGTTAACCAAGTGAAAATTTGGATCACATTTGTACACAAGCCTAACAACAGTAAGAACACGGGAAATGGATAAAGCTAAAAAGCAAAACAGAATTGGGCTGCCACAGTTTCTAGCAACATAACATGACTGAGGCACAACATCTCCTGGCTGGCTGCTGGCAAATGAGCAGAGTTCATTTGAGAAGCTGCCCCAATCATTTCAGCATTACTTTAATGCAGTACACAGAATATGGAGGATAGACAACTATTACAGAAACAGACCTGGGGCAAGCTAATTCAGACTTCTCCTAATGGGGGCTTAGTCCTTCCTGATGCTGCAAGAATTCAGCTCTTCTCATTTTACACTTTAAAGCATTTCCTAGCTATAATAATCTGCCAAAATTTTTAAGTAACCAGGCAAAGACAACTTTGTTAATATATCCTAAAGCTTTCCCACTGTGATGGGATTAAAGGCTCACATTCCAACAGCTAAAGCAATTGAGTCTTCAAATTACATGCCCAAAAGACTAGACCTGAATCTAAAATTACACATTTTCTTTACAATTCATACTATATGCATGATACTGAAATTGGCTGGAATAAACTTCCTAACACAATTTGAAGCACTAGGAAGCAAGCATTTGTTATCTGCACAGGACACAGTCTCCTTGTTCCGTGGGTGTGGTGAGACTTTGCAACAATGTCTTTCTTTATCCATCATAACCATACATATTTATTAATACATGCTTCTTATCTAATACACAGAACTAATTCCTAGAATGATTTTGCATGCATCTTCCTCCTACTGGAAGTTCTTTCCTGGTCCTGGAGATTCATAAAAAGGGGTCTCTGGGGATCATATTCACTGAATGCTTTGACATTAGAAGTGACCTTTCCTTTAACTTTTTCTTTGGGCATATGCTGTTGTTTCTGTGTTACATAACTTGCCAAAAAAACACTGCAGTCCTTCTTATCTGTTTCTTCACTGGTTCCAGCCATGTTTATAATCCTGTGTGCATACCTTTAAACCTTTATCTTTTACATATATATATATACATATACAGTTACTTATACATATATACCTTTATAGGTTTATATATACCTATATAAACCTTTATCTTTTTTGTGTGTATATATATATATATATATATATATATACACATATATACCTCTTTATCTTTTTTGCCAGTTAGCCTTTAAGCTCTATTCAGCAACCTCAAGGGAGCTGAAAATTTTTATTCTCTATGTCATTTATCATCCAGAAAAAGAATAAAGAGAAAAGCCAAGCAGGTAGCAAGGTTAGGCTTGCTACTTACTGGCTATCTTCCATGGTGCCCTGCAATAGAGAATGGAGAAGTCTGTTTGTGAGCACCAGAACAAACCAGCAGAACAAGGGTTAGTGGAAAATGTGCCTGCATCTATCTCTAAGGACAGTGCTGATCTAGCTGAGGTATGTGCTATTTCCAGCCACTCTGGAAAGCTTCTGTCCTGCTATGGCTACAGCCCACCTGACTCACTCCTCACTGGAAAACTCCCACTCTGGCAACAGGAGAATGGCAGCAAGACTGTGTCACATCAGGGATGCCACTACTCTGGGCCACTACCAGCGCATCAGGACAATGGGTTACAGGGCAGAACCACCCCACAGCAGCTTCTGGCTCCTAAGACATGTAATAGATGTGCTCCAAACCTAATCTGTCATTGCCAACTGAGAGCTAAAGAACTACTGGGACCACAGAAAAGGCAGCACCCCTTGTCCTCTAGGACACACATAAGGAGTCCTGCCCAGACTACTCAGGACACTCAGGTCCTGGGGCTTCTCTCTAGTGAGGTATCAGACTGTGGCTGAAGAAATCCAGGAGGGAGTGTGAGTGGGCAAAAATCAGCCTCAGGAGTCTGTAAGGCTCATCAGTTCCCCTTCCCACAGAGGCTGCCTTTGGGTTCTCTTATACTGATCTCCCACAACCCTCTCTCTAAGGCCAGGAGAGAGTCCTTTCTCTTGTATTAGAGAGTCATGGCCTTTGCTCTTCTCACTGCTTCTTGGTGAGACCAAAGCCCTGCCCTTTCCCCTGCTCTAAGACTAGAGTTCAGTCATGAGATCTGGTGACTGTTTATTTGTATTTTCTTCTCTGCTAGAATCTTAGCTGGCTCTGAGAATTGTGCTCTCTGTGGGCTGCAGCTGGCACCTACTGAATTCCTTGCGTTTCAGATCCCCAAAGCTCTGTCAATCATGCACCTGTCTCACAAAATCTTCAAGACTTTGTTTTAACCTGCCACTGCCCTAATTAACCAAAACACAACCATAAAAGGAGTTTATCAGAAAGAGAGCATTCAAATTACTTAGTCAGTAAGCAGCTCCCGCAGGTTGCACCCTTTGACCCGAGGCTGATTTAATCGAAGGCCTGACCCTGAGGCCCACGGAGGGGGCAGGTGGGCGCCGCGGGACTCCTGCGCGGGGAACAAGACCCAGAAATGCTCATACACGGGTCTGCTTCCCCGGTAGAAGAGACGGGTGAAGGGGAAGTCGTTTTCCAGATCCCAACAGCAGCTTCCCTCGTCCGAAACACACCCGAGTGTATGAGGCTGAGCCCGCCGGCACTGCCCGCCACAGCCCAAAACCCGTCGGCAGCCCCCGCCAACCCTGGGCGCAGG
>NW_005054326.1:2423012-2429699 GCF_000277835.1 Geospiza fortis | reverse complement strand
CCCAATGGCCGCGCCCCTCCTTCTCCTCCTTCTGCAGCTGCTCGCCTGCTGCTGCCGGGGCTCGGCGGCGTCCCCTGTCCGTCTCCAGCCGTCACCCCTGCGGGTCAGCTGCCCGGGCCCTCAGGGCCAAGTCTTCCAGCGGCAGGACAACGAGCACAGCGTGTCGTGCCTGTGGAACAGCACCGTGACCCTGCATTACCAGCCCGCCCCAGGAGCAGGGCTGGAGGTAGAGGGGGAGGAGGGACAGCCACCATCCCCACCTTGCTGCCTCTGGTACCTGAACGCGGCCTCTCTGAGGAACATCTCACGCTGGTCAGGCCAGGTGGTACTGCAGACAGAAGCTCCCTCCCCCGGGGCCTCCAGCCTTGTTACAGTGCAGTGCTCGTCTGCCTCCTGCGCTCCACCCGAGTGCTTTCACCGCAACGTGAGCGTCGAGATCGCCGCGCAGGATATGCGGCTGTTCGTGCTTTGGCCACAGACACGCGTTATCCAAGTGTGGCAGCCCGTGGAGCTGGGCTGGTGTGCACGCCTCAAGAGTGCTGGCTGGCAGTACCGCTTCCGCAGCCGGGGAGGTATCCCCTCGACCCTTCTCCTTCCCAGCAGTGAGCACCAGGACACAACATCACCTGCTGTCTATCCAACAGTTGAGTTGGAACAGACCTGTGCCACCTACTACAGCTACCGCTTGACTGTGCGCTACAGGCACCCCGGGATCCACGTTGCTTTGGTCAGTATTGAGCAGATGCCTCACATAAGCCTCAACCTCTCTCTCAAGGTGGAGCCTGACTTGGTGCACGTCCTCAGTATCAGCTCCAAGCTCCTTAGTGTTCTTCAGCAGCCCCTCAGCTTGTCCTGGTGGCTTCAGCCCCTTACCCTGAGTACACTTGCCTACAGACTGGTGGACACACAGGCTATAGGAGGGTGGCTGTGCTCCTACAGTTCATTTACACTGCCAAGCAACTTCTGTGCCATTTCTACACCTCAGAACCTGGATGAGATAGTGGTGGCCAGCGTTTACTTCCATGTTGATGGAAAGAGGTTTGAGGAATTGATGGGGGAACTGCACCTGCTCAATGGTACCCTGAGCTTAACTGCTGGCAAAGAAACTCCCATACATGTCAACCTTTGTCCAGGGAAGACCAACAGCAGCACTTACATTTTCAGGTACAACCAGGGAACATTTTACACATCTAAAGACAACAACAGCATTTTTTCCACAGATCATCCTAACACACATACTGTGTTCTACCAATACAAGGAGCTTTCCTACTTACTCACCATAGAGTTTCTGGCCTTACAGTGGTACAAGTTCAAAATGTACCTTTATATGAATCAGAAGAGGGCTTTGATTAGGTCACTGGCAGAAAGAGACCTCGACATCCACATTTTCAGCAGTGCCCGTCCTTCTTTTCTGCAGAACTTTAGTTATTTAGTGTGGTTTATCCCTACACAACATCCGATGCTACAGTGTGAGTGGACCTTCTATCTGCAGCTTTTTGGCACAGAAAAAGACCATATTGTCCAGAGTAGCACGTACACATACAATGACCACGTAAAAAATGCCACGCGTTTTGTCCGTCGCTCTGCTTTACCCTTTGATGCAGAGAAATACACGGGGTTTGTGGCAAAAGTGAACTGCACCAGCAGTGCACCTATACCGGCTCTTTTAAGTGTCAGGGTCAACAACCGTACTGCAAAAACCATAGAAGCACCAGTGGTTTGTGAGCAAAAAAATTGTAGGATACTCAGGTGTTGGATTCAGAGACCTACTCCCAGATCCGTTATCTTGTACAAGAAAAAGGCATTAGACTTTTTCCTTTTTGTCAGGTTGAACGTAGACTGCGACGTTGGCATATCCATCAGGCCTCAATGGCAAATTTATCCTGCTACGGACACAAAAACTGAGCCAGACTGGTCAAAGCCAGTAAACACTTCTACCATGTTTGGCATGAAAATGATACATTTAAGTGTTCCCGCTAATAGTTTAGATTATGGGTTGTATCTGTTTTATTTCACTGCTGAGGTAGTCCTAGTTAAGACCTCAATAGTCCTCAAGGCCCATGATATGATTTATGTTCAGATTGAGAGAGCTGATCTAGTGGCAAATATCTCCGGAGGCTCGGTCCGCACAGTGAAATTTTCTGAGAGGTGGACTCTTGATGGTTCTGGATCCTCTGATCCTGATTCAGAGGAAAGACCAATGACATTTACTTGGTACTGCACTAAAGACTTAGCAGACTATAAAACCATGAGATTCAAATGGAAAAACAGATGCCATCCATTGCAGAAGGATTTGAGATGGATAACATCCTCAGGTCCCATTCAAACAGTACCACCAGAATACCTCCCAGGAGGCACCTTATACTACTTTCGCCTGGTGATTAAAAAGGGCAGAAGGATGGCTTATGCTGATCAAGTTATAGAAATAGATCCTGGCCCTCCACTCATTCTGGATGTGAAATGCATTGAAAACTGTGGTACCAGTTTAATTCCAACAGAGAGATTTGCCATGTCTGGAAAATGCTCAAACTGTAAACCGAGCAACAAGCCACTATATCACTGGTCCCTTTTTTCAGACACCTCTAAAGAAATTGATTTTGATTGGGCTTCCAAAACATCAACGGGGAGGTCTGGGGCTTACCTGTCTATACATGCTATGACTTTCATAAAGCCTGAATATCCAACCTACTTACTTCACTTAAGCGTAACTACCTGGGATGGTAGGTCTGCATCCTTCAGAAAACCCTTTGCAGTAAATACTCCACCTCAGGCTGGCCGGTGTAACATCAGACCGCGCTATGGGTTTGCCTTTCAGACAAAATTTGTTGTTAAATGTAGAGGATTTTCTGACAGCCATTTACCTCTGACATATAAAGTGATAGTAGCTTCCAACGTACCCCAAACTACCACAGTAAGTTCTGTGGTGGAAAACACATTTGGCACAATTCTGTACTTTGGTTCTGAGCCTAAAACTCCTCCATCTTTTCTCCCACTTGGAGAACCCTCTCGTTGGTACCGTTTGACACTTCATGTTCAAGTCCGTGATGCGTTCAGGGCATTTACCCAGGTGAGTTTACGTGCCTATGTGAGGAGGCCACTTAGAACTCAATCCCTTGTACGTGTGTTTCATGAACTGCTGGATTCAGCAAGCCATTTAAGCGTGTCCACATCTGCTCAGCAAATTGGTGATCGTCTTAGAGCTGGTTATTTGACTTATCTTGCGGCCTCACTCTTAAACTATATTAAGACCACACCAATTGTCCAGCTCCCCCAGGCTCACTTTCGGGAAACTGTGGTTAAAGCAGCCTTGAATATTTCAGTAAATAGCATCATGGAAATCAACCAAGTAGTGGCTGTTATTTCTGAAATCACAGAGTCAGTTGAGAAAATGAATGTTAGGTCACAAGACTTTGCCATTGGGAAACTGACAGAAGTAACAGGAATTCTGAAGAGACAGAGGAGTCAGATCAATTGGTCTGAGGGAGCAGAAATTCAGACCAGTGGAATACTAAGGTGCTTGTCCAATGTCCTAAGAGCTGATCTTCTGCATCTCAAGAATGTCAGTGCAAATGGAATTCAACATGTTTTCTCCATCATGGAAGGTGTAACAGAGGTAGTTTTCTGGGGAAAAGTCCCTGAAGAAATAGAAACTCTAATAGAAACAGGACACTGGAATATCACTCTGAAGAAAAATGAAGCCTGGAACATTACAAATTATTTGCCTGAAACAGACACCTGCCACAATTGTTTTTATCCAATAATGAGAAAAGGAAATGTTTCAGGAGTGGCGCCAGACACTGTGTTTTCCACTGCCGTTTTTGAATTTGATGAGAGCCCCTTCCCATGGTTAGGTTACACGTCAGATATTATATCAATGGTCTTGGGGTTTAAAATGGCAGAGACTAAGACTGATGGGGATCTAGTTCCATTCATGCCTGAAAGAGCAGACATTTTTCTTGCCAGGAAAGGTGGAGTTGCAACTTTTAATTTATTAATGGGACCTGATAAAACACAAACTTATACAACTGGAGGATTTCATTTTGAGGTCAATGAAACTGCCACAAGCATGTACTTTCAGATCATAACAAAATTAAAAGTTACTTTCAAGGTGCTGATATTTACAGGTACCAGTCTTACTGACGCTCAGCTCGTGGCCTCATTTATTGCTTTTCACAACATGAAAACAGTTGCAAGTGGAAATGAGACAATCCTTGATGACTGTAGCATTAAAGGTCCCTATATAGTCTGTCTCCCGAAGTCCCTGCTGGAAACCATAGTGCAGAAAAGTGGTGCAGACACTCAGACCATCACTGTTGTCTTGGAGACACAGTATGTCTTAAGGTACCCAAACCAGAAAATGGTGAGCATATACATTTTTAATGACCAGTGCCTATTTCTGAATGGGATTGAAAGTGAGTGGAGCAAAGAGACATGTGTGATTGGTCCCCTGACCAACTGGGAGAAGGTGCACTGTATCTGTGTCTCCATGCGACGTCGCAGGAGTGTGTCAGCCCTTGCAGCACCCAGCATCAGGTTCCTGGCAGCCAAAGTAGTAGTTCTTCCCAACACAGTAGATCTGGGGAGAAACCTGATAGCAGACATACCCAAAAATCCACTGACCCTCATAACAGTGCTCTGTATTTTTATCATCTTCTTGCTTTTGTGCTGCTGGGCTATAAGAAGAGACAGGGCTGAGAGGGAGATCAAGTACATTATCGTTCTGCCAGACAACGAGGCCTCTGATGATGGGAGCTTTTTGGTCACTCTGTACACAGGCAGTCGCTGGAATGCTGGGACCAAAGCAGAAGTTTTCCTGCAGCTCATCGGCCAGTATGGCAGGAGTAAATTCCGTTGTTTATGGCACCAGCCTTCTCCAGCTTTCCAACGGGGAAGCATTGATTGCTTTCTAATAACTACTAAGAAAAAATTGGGAGATATTAGTTCCTTCAAGATCAGGCTCAATAACGATGGCGTATCTCCAACCTGGTTCTTAAGCAGAGCTGAAGTTGAGGACATGTCCACCAGGAAGGTCTGGTTCTTTCTGTGCAGAAAATGGCTTTCCCTTGACAAGAACAATCCCTCACGAGCCTTGAAATTTTCTGTCACAGACCCCCAGACACCTCTACCCAAAATCGACTATTTTCTTATTCATTTTAACAGGAGACTGACAGAGTACCATCTGTGGCTCTCAATTTTTGCTCCTGTTAACGCTGGGGCTTTCACCAGGTTCCAAAGGTTGTGTACATTTTTAGCAGTACTATTATTCACCATGCTTGTTAACATTATGTTCTTTAATGCTGGAAAGGATGACGAAGCTCCAATATACCTGAGGTATATGAGATCAATAACAGTAGGAATTGAATGTGCTTTGCTTACCCTCCCTGTGGAAATGTTAATAATTGTCTTATTTAAGTATTCCCAGAAGGATCCTCCTCCTGTTGTGACTAAGATGTACCCAAAGGTAGATTCTAGGTACTGGAATAATTGCATAATATCTGAAAAAGATGCAAATGTAATTGACACACAGGAGGAGACGGCACCTGTGAGTTCCCCTGAGATGGGTAAAAGGTCCCAGAAGTCAGGTGCCAATTTCCTAGGAGGGAGCATCTTGTCCAAAGTAAGGAGACTAAGCGCTACCATCAGGCAGCTCCGCAAGATCCCGGAGAGTGAGCCCTTGCTGTGGTGGTGGTGTGTCCCTGTGGCCTGGAGCCTGGTTCTGATCATAACCGTGCTCTCATCCTTCTTCATCGTGCTCTATGGCTTGTCCTATGGCTACCAGACTTCCCGAGAGTGGCTCATAGCGTCTGGAACCTCCTTTCTTCAGAACGTGTTTTTCAATTCAATTCTGAAATCCTTGCTTTTCACAGCTGTGAGCACAATTCGTCCAAGATACTGTGAAGATATCAGATGGGTAACTCAGGAAAAGCATGTGGAGATTAACTCAGCTGAAGAAACTCAGAGCACAGGTCGTCCAAGAAACTCTGAAGATACCACATTGGAAACTCAGGAAAAGCCTGTGGAGACTAACTCTGCTGAAGAAACTCAGAGCACAGTTCGTCCAAGATACTCTGAAGATACCACATTGGAAACTCAGGAAAATCCTGTGGAGATTAACTCAGCTGAAGAAACTCAAAGAGATACCTGAAACTTGCTGATGTCAGAGGCACCAAGCAATATCAGCATTTGGAAGCTGATGAACGAAAACTTGCTGAGAAGGGCAAAAATTAAAATAAATGCACTTATTTTTATGAAAGTTTTCATCCATCACCTTGTCTTTTTATCACTGCTATTAAATTTTCCACTGCATATTCCACTGAGAATGCCAACAGTTTCCACTACAGCCAGTCCCTGAATAGAAACTGAATAGAATCTGCTTTCAAAATACTTCTCCCACCCAAGTTTCGTGGCTAAGCATGACCTTGCGTCTTACGGCACTATCAACTCTGTTCAGCTCGCAGAGGTGATGCCCGAGGAGCCAGCGCCTTGCTGAGCATGGCTCTCGCCTCTGGCTGATGTAAGAGCAGAACATCCTAGAATTCACTAAAACCAGAGTGGCCTGAGGGCTGGAAATACCGGCGTGTCCATCCCGAGGACCGGGAACGCCGGGGTGTCCATCCCGAGGGCTGGGGACAGGCGGGAACGCCGGGGTGTCCATCCCGAGGGCTGGGGACACGCTGGGAACGCCGG
>NW_005054326.1:2418010-2422919 GCF_000277835.1 Geospiza fortis | reverse complement strand
GGAGGGAGGGAAGGCAGGAGGCGTTCGCGGGCGCACAGCGCCCCCTGTGGGCGAACGGGAACGGGGAAAGAGAACGGGGAACGGGGAAGGGGAACCGGGCGCGGGAGCGGGAACAGGGAAAGGGGTAGCCCCAGGAAATGGGTGGAAAGTGAGCGCTGGAGGGAACTGAAGCCGGCAGGAAACGAGAATCGGGAGGCAAACAGGAGCTCGGGACGGAAGGGGAAATGGGGGTTGATGGTGTGGGGCCCAGACACAGGAACCGGGAATGGGGAGCAAAGGGAGCTGAGAAGGGGCCGAGGAACGGGAGACGGGGCGAAAGGAACTGGGAGCTCCGCGTGGGGGTGGAAACGGGGACCTAGGGACGGCCTGGGGGAGCTGGGAACCGGGAATTTTGGAGCAGAGGGGAGCCGGGCAGAGAAACGGGATCCGGGCGGGGGAACCGGGAGTGGGGGAGGCCGGAGCTGCCGGCAGGCGCTGCTGACCGGGAGACACTCACGGTTCCCGAGCCACAGGCCACTGTCTTCCAGCTCCAGGCACCTTGGAGCCAAAGTGGATCTGTGCACTAGTAGTTAGTAAGGATATAGGACTATATTCTTACAACTGAAATGGCATGCTTTATGTAAACAAAATTTAAGACCTTCGTACTTCTATGTCCCATACCAGAAATATTTTCCTCGTGCCTTAACTTTCCGTGTAAATTACGGTCCAAGAAGCTGTTACAATAAAAGCATTAGTGATACCTTGTCTCACTTTGTGTCTTGTCTCAAACACAGTCTGTGATGTCTGCAAATATGACAAGATTGTGTCAAGAGCCAGATGAAGGCTCCCCTGAAAGTTTTGTTCTGCCCAGATGCGGCAGTCTGAGATTGTTCAGACTAAAGATGGTTTTTGTTTGAGGAGAGTTGTAGGAAAATACTTGGATTCTGCTGGTAAAGGCACTTGTAATGGAGATGTGCTCCCCAGGCTGGTTGAGATACCAAGGTCTCTAGCCTGTGCATCACCTTTGCACTGATCTGTTGACTAAATCAGTGTTTTTACTACTACAAAAATCACTACACCAAAAAAGGTGTAAAAAGCCCCAGAATTCCCAATAGATAGGCAAAACCTGAGATTTGGATTCAGGAAGGAACAGGTTATCTATGTGGTTGCAATTGTTTGGGCTTCTTTGTTCTTTAGTCCAGGCCTGGAAAAAGCAAGGATTGGCACGTGGTTTTTGCTCCTTTTGTCAGAGCCTGGTGAAGACATCTTCACCTGCTCTTTCTGTTTTCTTTTTTTGCTGCCCATCTAACACCTGAACCATGCTGCCTCCTTTGAAGTCTGCTTTTAACTGCAGGCCATAATAACTTTGCACTACATCTTCTCCCCCAGCTGTTGGTTCATTTTGTCATAATTTTCCCAACATGAGTGAAGTAATTACTCATTAACCATGCTTGGAGCCATGTATATGTGCAGAAGGGAAGCACACATTTAAATTGGCATGGAACATCACAGTGTTTTAAAGCCTTATCTACCTAGACCTTTGAAAAACTTTGAAAAACATGGGCAACATACAATTTCTGTCAAGAGCCCATCAGCTTTGCTGCTTAATTTGCTCTACTCTGAGTCCACACTTTCTTTTTGGACCTCAATGAAATCTTGGTCAGACCTGTCTGTGTGTACTGGACAGATGGATATCTAAAGCCAAAGAAAAGTTTATTAAATATCTCTGACATGTTGAGGATGCTGACAATTCTTGGTGGATTTTGAGCTGCTTGGGTAAAAAGTCAGAACTGTGAAAATTTTATGTGTCTGCCTTCCTAGCATGTGACCCAGGAGGAGCAGTTCACTCTGATTATAGTGAATTCTAGGATCCACACATCTCCAGCCATGATTACATTTGTCATATGAGAAAAAGACATTTTTCTTCTGTTTTACCTGTGATGAACAGAGAGATCAAATTTTTTCAAAAGAACTTCTGGAAGGAAAGAGCATAAGTATAGACCCTCTGGAGAACAGACTGTGCAGAGTACAGAGCATGCACAAAAGGAATGGCCTGGCAGTCAGTGATAAAATAGGTCTTCAGCAGTCTAAGAACACATATTTCTCTGTGTCCTACAGAGAATTGTGGAAGTGGTTCTTGCATATGTGCCTCAATACCTGTTTGATGCATCAGGTGTTGAAAGAAGTGCAGCCTCAGTACCTGCATATTTTTTGGGCAAAGTAATCCAAGTACTAGTTGGGAAGCCAAGTCTTTCTGACAGGGGCAAACAGAGTAACCTGAAAACATTGCTAAAAATTCAGAAAGTCTTGTGCCTGCCTGAATTCACCTTGTTCCATATTGCTACTTGGCTAGAAGACAGGAATTTGGCACAGGTGTATGTCAGGAGGTTTGGAAGCTGCTAACCCCTGACTAAAAGACTTCATAATCTCCACTGCAAACTGTAACCAATGAAGTGACCTTGGTGTGAAGGTGTGAAACAAGGAAATTTGCAAATGTTTGTGACAATTCCCAGCAAGTGTCCCAGAAAAGAACTTTTTAAGTGTTGGGTGATGGTGGGCTTTGCTCCATCAGATGTGCTGCCAGGGGATCTCTCTGCTGCTTTTCTGTGCTTACTGTTCACACCAGATGGGATAACAAACCTTGAGGAGCATGTCCCAGGGGAAATGAGCATGGCTGCAGAAGGTCTGCTGGGCCATGGACATGCAGAAGTTTTAGGCAGGGACATGCCTGTCTTTATTCCCAGGCTTTCTTGAAGCTGGCACTCTTCACCCCATACCCCTTACCCCTCTGGTAGTTTTGTTTTCCTTCTAGATAGGTTTTTTTATTTTTTCTTCATTCTGCAGTCCCCAATTCAAGCTCAGTCCTAACAAACTGAGAGCTGCAGTCATGCTTTATTGGAAGAAATTCCCTTTCCCAGGTATGTTAATGCTGAACATTTTCCTGGTCACAGGAAAAAGTGGGCAGCAGCTCCACAGCATGGACATTGTCACAGGCAACCCCATGTCATGGGGCTGAGTCTTTCCTTATAGTCCCAATTTTGCTTTCTGTAGGGAGATGAATCACTGGAGTTCTATTTCTTCCTTTCAGGATTATGTCAAATGGCAGTGTCTTATTTCCTGAAATACTGTGTTAGCCTCTCCTCCTGTATTTCCACAAAATCTTGGTGTTCCTATTTTTAGACCCTGTTGGAAAGTATTGCACTAAGTTTAGGTTGTGCTTAACCAAGCTGATACTTTCAGTGGTACATGTGTGGCCCTGCACTTGTATTTTTTTTAAGGACAACTTAAAAAGTAATGGTCATCACTTAATATATTAATAGAGCGACTTGCTTTTCCCCACTATGGCTGTTAATGTAACAAATTTCTAATAGGGAGCTGCAGTGTGGAAGGGAGGCAAAATGAGTTCAGAACAGAGGGTTACTATTACTGTAGGTTGATTTTTTTTTTTTTTAATTGTGGTTAAACCAGAAGGAGATTTAATGAAATCTGACCTGAGGTCTGGTTTTTCCATTTTGGCAAAGAATAACAGTTCTGTGATCCAGAATTGATGATCACTTCAGCAACACTTCAGTGTTTCCATCTCTTGTGTTATGGGTAGATGATGCCTTGTGCAGCCTTCCCGTGTGAACCTTTACATTCCTACCTAATTTAGATTCTTACTAAATGCTGCCTAATTTAGAGCAGGCATCTCTGAGTAAGGGGCACTTGGGCTTAGTTTTTGTTGAGTGTTGGTTTCTCAGCTTTGTGAAATCATGGCCCTTAGGTACGGACGACTTTTGGAGATTCATTGTGTTTGGAAAGCCCTTTTACCTAAGGAAGGGGTTTGATTTGCCTGTCTATGTTACTCCTCTGTCCCTACAACTGTTCAGAAGACACTCTGGCTTTCACATCTGTGACCACCTAGACTGTTTATCCTGATGCTGCCATGGGGAATCCATGGAAGCTGTTGTTCAGGAGCGGGGCTTGGGCCCTGCTCTGTGACCCATGGCTAGAAGGGAGCCTGCAAAGATCTCTGTTCCTTCCAAGCAGAGAAAGCCAGCACAACCCCCCAGCCTGGGGGAAAAGGGTGCTGCAACAAATCAAGGCTTAATTCAATCAAGTGATCTTTGGGAGAGGGAGTAGGGATGAAAGTTCTGATTGTTCATGCCCTGTGAAATTGCAGTTCTGGGCTAATTCATTCTGAACCCAAGGTAAGTCACCTCAAAGAAAAAGCAGGGAGGCAGCCACAGGTGACCTAAACATGCCTTCAGGGCTGTAGCATGAAGGAACAGGAGGAAGAAAGTTGTTCACCTGGGGATTAACTAGCAAGTCAGAAGGTTCTGCTGTTTTAGCTACTGCCTGATCAATTAGGCAGCAGATTTTCTGCAGAAGGCAAGCTGCTGGTGCTGAAGTGTGTTTAAATATCTGTCACACCAAACACTGGCACATGCCAGGGTACGAACTGCTCTTCTACTAGAGAGCACTCCTACCTGTAGAAAATCAAGTTGTGGATATTTTAATTATTGTCATCAACAGTGAATACTGCAGGAAAATGCTGGCAGGTAAAAGAAACAAGGGTTTTGTAGAAGAGGATTAAGGGTGTGTCAATGTTGGTTTTATCTGACAGCCTTTCAAATCAAAGTCTGCATCTGTTTGTAGGTACTTTGTTTCTTCTATGGTTTCTCTAGTTTATCAGTGACTCAGAAATACAGGAGTCTCCTGTGGAGTATTAAGAAGGGCTTAACCTCTGCATTGTAAATACTTGTGCTAATGAGGTTTGAAGCAAAGAAAATCATATTACTTATCTGTGCTACTACTTTGCCACTGACCCTGACAATTTAAGGGTGATTTATGATTTCTGGCATGCCTTCCAGGCCTCTTAGCAGTGTTCCAATCAGAATTGCCCTTAAGTCGTTAGGAGTCTCCAGAGAACTGGACTGAGCCATTTCCC
>NW_005054326.1:2410404-2417995 GCF_000277835.1 Geospiza fortis | reverse complement strand
TCAGCACCACCTGCCCTGTGCCTTTCTTTTACTGCAGTTATTTCCTTACTATGGCACTGAAATCTGTGTGCTTCACCTTTTGCCAGGATATGTAAGCCAACCTCACACGCGTCCTGCAGCACTCTAGGCTTGACCTAGCAAGCTTCTGTAAAGCTTGTTAGTTCAGTGGCTACCCAAGCATGTGGATATCTGTGTTCTTTCCAGAAGAGCTGGGCATGTGTGTCAGGTAAAGATGTGTTAAAATACCTTGTGGCTTCCAGTCAGAGTGGAAAGTGCTCGGGCAGAATTCAGTTCTAGACAAGGTGTTGTCAAAGACCTGTTCAGCATGTGTCAGCCAGACAGACTTGTGATGTGCTACTGGGAAATGGTGCTGCTTCAGAACATTCCAAGGTAAAAAAGAAATAGTGGTAGCATCTGGTGATGGTTTGGGCTGCTTGTGGCCACAAATATGTCTGTCATTATTAAGAAGGGACATTTTCCTCAAGAGGTCCTTTATCCTGCTGCTGGTTTGCTAGAGAGAAATGAGTTCCCACTCTGCTTCACATGTCTGGAGGGCAGACAAACACCTGGCACACTGTCACATCCTGCTAGGATGGCGTGTAGTGCCAAACCAATGAGCTGACCAATGTGATAAACCTTTGTCTGGTTCAGCTGGGTTTATGGCATAAAGCCATGGTTATTCAAAGCAAATGAACTTTTTGGAAGCCACTCTTTGTGAGAAAGTGCATCTCAGGACTTGTCTGCTTGGCAATTTAGACTAAAGGTGTGAAGCACATGCATAAACTTGACATTAAATATCTTTCTTCAGAAGGAAATGGCTTTACTTTGTTGTACAGCAAACTTTACTTCTGAATGGGAGCATTCACTCTGGAATCTGTGCATTCACTGACCTCACACCTTTAGTTAGGAACCTTAACTTTCCCAAGTGCTGATGTGTAGAAAAGCTCTCAGGACAAATGATGTTTCCAGTGAAATAAAACTTGGTACAGCTGCTACCAGTGACTTGTAAGCTGGGAGTAAGATGGAAAGCATCATAAATTCATCTGTGCCTTGCAGGCAGGATCATATGCTTTTCAACTGGCATAGCCAAAAATGTGTTTGTACATAGATATCATTCCTTCCCTGTGGTAGGCATTGAACAGATTCTGTTCTACATGCCGTGGTCTGTGAGAGAGCAGGTGTTTCTATATCTAATGTACTTCAGCTCTGAACCCAGGGCTGTTATTTTAACTTGGGATCAGGACATATTCATTCCAAAGTCTATGACCCTCCCTGCCATAAATACCTCTTTTTTTGTTGTTGTGGTTCTTGGTGTTTTGCAGTATTTTAAAGAAAAAGTCAGCATTATAGTCTTCTCAATTTGATTCAAGTGACTTCCCATACTCTACTTCTTTGGGGTTAATGAGTTCTCCCTTTTAAGGAAGACTGATTACAAAAATTTGCATACAAGTGTTGATCTGAATCTCATTCAGTCAAGTGGATGTGTTGGTATTGCTGCTGGGTGCCTGCAGGAAAAGTAAAGTTAGGTATGTCAGGGAGACCTAGCTGGCAATCCTAAAATGCAGGGTTCAAAAAGTAGACTTAGCTGAGTTAGCACATAGTGTGAAGAATCTGAATTACAATATACAGGGAGAAATGGGTAGCATGTACCTGCCATACAACTAACTGACAAATCTGAAAGCACTTGAGTTAATTAAGTGCTCTCAATCATCCCTGTGAGGTAGGGAAAACACATCATATCCAAGGATCATATCATTTGTGAAAAAATAGCTTCCTAAGGTGTTCTCAAGGTGAATTTATTTATAAATCCAGTGTCCAGCCCCATTTGTGTTACATCTGAAGAACTCTGTGCTACTGAAATGCCAGGAATGGCTGTGGAAAGGCTGGTGGTAAAGGAGTGATGAGGTAAGGGAGATTATTTCCAAAATTAGGTTTCAGGGTTTAACAGGCTAGGACTTTCTGATTGGATGTCTGTCATGAAGCCTCTGTAGCCTCTGAGGATCTCCCTGTTCTTCTGGAACATTAGATGACAAGTAGTCCCAGCTCTGCTTCACCTTGCCCCTAGTTCACCTTGTCAGCAAATGTCTCTGAGGATTCAGTTTCACTCTGTCGGGCAAGCAGAAATAGCAGCCCACTGTCACCAAAAGAGGGATGTGCAGGTCCCTCATCTCAGCCCTGCCTTTCTGCTGCTGCTGCAGTTCTGCCTCTCACCTTGTGCTACTGTGAGCAGCTGTTGGATTCCTCTGCAAGCCAATTGAGTTCATTAAAAGCAATAAGGAATAAAAATATTGGAAGAAGAAAATGAAAAAGTTTGGCTTTTTGTTTTTTGTTACTGCATTAGTAACTAGTGTGATTTAGTAAGACAGAAACCATGGACCAAGGTGTTGGATACCAGAAATATATGGCTATTCTCCAGGAGGATAAAGCAGAGTCTTCCCTTTCTGCTGATTTTCATCAAAGTTATAGTTCCTAAACTTTTTTAAAGATGTCTGTTCCTTTGTCCCATGTGGCTGGAATGGCCAACACTTTATCAAGGTATAGGGTGATTCCATTGGCCTCATTCCCATAGAAAGCCAGATGGGAACAGGGAGTCCGGGGTGAGCTTCCAAAACTCTGCTCCAAGGTGAACCAGAAGGAAAGAAAAAGACACAGTCTTTTCTTTGCAAACACCTGCCTGGTGCCTGCCTCCTGAGTGAGGTCCCAAGCCCTTTCCTGGCTCCAGTTTGAGGGAGGAGATGGGCATTGCAGAACTGGGCTGGAATTCTGCATAGCAGCAGATAGGGAGCAGTGTCCTGGGAGGCACTTAGGGAGTACAGACCTCAGCTGAGCAGAGGGCTTTTGAGATCACAGCCATGCGCTTTGTCACCTGAGTTATTTCATGGATGTTCCAAATTAATAGGTGAACTTTATAGTTAGGCTCCCAGTCTGCAGTTTATAGATCTGCCTAAGGAATTTGAAACTTTAACTGGGACATGGGAACAAACTCGATTTGGGAGAAAATATTTACTAATCAAGGTCTGCAATTGTCAGTTTTCCTTTGGGTTTTAATTTGCAAAGCCAGACGTCTCAGGTCACTTTAATCTTCTTGCAGATAGGTTCCCAGCATTGCATTTTGAAGCTAAAAGGGTTTTTTGGGTGTGTTTCTTGCAGGTAGCTTAAAAATGGATGTTCCCAAAGAAGTTCAGACAGCAGGAGAGTTCAGATATGAGCTGTGTGAGTTATCAGCCTTGTACACATATTATGGGCAGATGTCACCAAGCTCACACTCGATTGTGTAAGTGCCCTCTGAGATCACAGACTTCATTTCTGCTATGAGCATTAGAATCCTTGCAGTGGGCACTGTATGAGCCCAGTAATGTGCTCTACTGACCAGAGCAGAACATGAGGCTTGGTGCTTAAAAAGATCTCCTTTTTTCCAAGGGGAAGGAATGTTAAAAATTGTCAGTGCTGGTAGGAAAAACAACAATAAGGTTTTGTGCCCTGCTTCAATACCATGCTAAAAGCTGTATTTAACCTATTTCCTAGCCCCACTGAGAACTCTACTGTACCAACATTTTCTTGCTAGAATACTGCTGACTGCCAGCCTGATACTTCTGGGAATAGCCCTTCCCTCACTGTAGCCTCCCTCAGCTGGGCAACACATACACACAGCATGAATGAAATAAATATGGCAAAAACACTTCTTAGAGCTCTCTGGCATGATGTGGAGTTCTGAACAGCAGTGCTTTTTAGTGTGGATTGGACAATCCTTTGTCAGATTGTGCAACATCAGGGTGTGTGGGTGCTCACTATGTATTTATATTTTCAAAATATAAAAAGCCTTTTCTCTCTCTGCTAAGCAGGGATAGTTTGACCAAGAATTATGCAGTTGCAGCTTTGTCTGCAGACATTAAACTCCCCATAAAATAAAGCACTTTGCTTTAAATGCAAGAGTAGCTTGGTGGAGGCCATCATGGTCAACAAATTCATCAGGCAGACATGTTCAGGAACTCTCTGGAGCTGGAAGTCAGGCATGTACTCAGCATTTCACCCCAATAAGACTGCTCAGTTTCTTAAAGAAGGAAACAGCTGTTAATCACCACCTGCTGGGGCTGTTGTCCCTGGGCAGCTGTCTTTTTATCATTCCAAACCCCACAGTGCTACTGGTTTTCCTTCTTCCACTCAGCAGAGCAATGTCTCACCTTTGATCAGGTCCATTCCTGAAGAGTCTGAATGTGAATCTTAATTTAGGTTATCCAATCTCAGAGTTAACACCCCAGCTTTATTTGGATTGCTCAGGTGCCAAAAGCAAAAGAATAATGCTGAAGCATCACACTTCTGTAGATGCTTTTAAGAAACAGCTTCACACCCCATCTTTCTTGGCTTGCTCACATCCCAAATGAAGTGCTGCAGGAAATGTGCTGGACAGGGGCCCTTGTCAAATCCTGCAAGGGGAACTTTGCAAACACAACCCTGTCTTTGTATCCCAGGGACTTGTTGACAGGGTGATCTGCCATGATAAGATGCCTGATCTTTCCTAACAGTGGAAGGCTCTGGCCAAATCATTTTCTGTTTGAGTAGACACAAAAAGGAGAGAGGAACACAGTGCTGGACACACTCCTGCACACACTTTTTTGTGTGTGTCTGGAGGCAAGGAGAAGGCATTACAAGTTGACAGAATACCTTTTATCCATATTATTCCCATAATCCAATTTTTACTTAAGCCCAGGAGTAAGCCAGGTGCCCTTGCTGTGTGCTCCATGCAGACAGATGCTCAACTGGCTTCTGTATTATTTTGCCTGGAGCTCCCAGAAAAAATAAAGCTTTAGTTTGTCCCAAGCAGGTTGCCAAATTATTATTAAATGCACTCCCTCAACACCCTGGAGCAAGCAGTACAGTCTGTGACATAAAGTAAGCACACTGGAGGTAACTGCAAGGCTCTCTGCTGGTAGCTCCTGCTTTCAAGAGCTGGGAACCTCAGCTTTACAGCAGCAACATAGCCAAGAGCAGTAAAACCTTTGTATTTCATACTCACATGCACACAGCTTTCGAAGAGGACTTCTGATTAAAAGCTGTGCAATTGAAATGGTGACTCGACAAGGTACTGAAGGTGCTGAAGTTGGCCGGGCTAAGGAATGCCTGTTATAAAAAATGGAAGATGGTTAAGATAGAGCATTGAGAGAAACTTAGTAAGATGACACTGAGAGGCTCACTAGTTGCTCTACTTTTGGAAGAGAGATAGAAAGTACAGTGTAGGACTGAAGGCAGCTGCAGAGTTGAAGGTTTTGAAGAGAAAAGGAGCTGCAGAGCTGCTGCATTGCCTCATGCACAACAGCAAGAGGAGCAAATCAAGTACAAGTGTGAAGTATACACTTAAAAGCCTGAAATTATTCTTTTGCAGACTTTTGGAAGAAGCCTATGTCATGAGGGATCCTTTCACCCCTGACAAGGACAAGTTCCTCATCATTAGGTCTCATTGCAGTTTGTGTAGCAGAGCAGTGTGTGTTGGTACAGTAAGTAACAAGCAAAACAAGCTGCTTCAATAATTTCTTTTTGTTCCAGTCCTGGTGAACTGTCAGAGAAAGGCCAAGCAGCAAAATCCCAAACAATCCATTTTTAAAGCAAACCATTCCCCCTTGTCCTACCACTACATGTATGTTAATTGTACATAATTGTATGTTCTTGTGGATTCCACTAGATGAAGCTCTCAGTATTAAATTAAAATGATCAGCAGCTGTGAGTGTTCTACTTACAGATAAGCACAGTCCAGCCTCTCAAGCACAAGGAGTGCTCTTTTCTACTTTCTTAGCACCAGGAAATGCAAGGACAGTATAGATCACACACAATAGTAGATTGGGTTTTTTTTCCATAAAGGGAATGTTAGGTTTGCATTCACAGCACAGGGCTTCATCCTATTTGCAAAAGTTAATGTTTAAAGTGAGCAGGGAAGAGAGTTGTACCATGCCATGCTTGCTCTCTGAGGAAGAATGAATTTAAGTAGCAGCTGGAAGGAAACCTTAAACTAGGAAATCTGAGTGCAGTCCAGAAAGGTGGTGTAAAATTACTTGTCTTAATTCCTTGTTCTCAGTACAGAACTGGCCCCTTTGTTTGCTGTGAGTCTCAGATTTTGGGAGTTGGGCAGACACAGCCAGAAGGATCCTGGTTCACTTGGCTCAGTTGAGTTGCTATTCTGACTTGGGGCAGTCAGCACCAAGGATGGGCTGAGAGGAGCATGCAGTAACACCTTTCTCCTGATTGGGTTTAATTCCTTGTTAAAGAAACATCTTACCCAGGTTTGTCAGGGATCTAATTTCAGGAAAAAAGGTTTAATAATTGAATTGTGCAGCAGCAGGAACAGCTCAGGCTGCTTCCTCTGGGAGGGGCCCTGAACAAAGAAACCCCTGGGCTTTTATACCCCTACAGTCTGTGCACCTTGTTCCCATGGGGAATTTTGGGTCTGGGGTCTTCCTGCTGTTCACTGGCTCCTGCAGAGTCTCAGGGTGACCAGTCCTCTCCCAGACTGTGATGCAGGGCCCTGAGCCCTTTGTTAAGGAAGGGATCTATGCCCATTCCTGGCTTGTTGCTGGGGGCTCCAGTTGTTTCCTGCCATCTGTGGCACAGTGTGCAGCTGGCATGGGAGCTTGCACACCCAGCTACCTGCACTGGGAGTATTTCTCAGCATCCCACCTCTGAAGTCTCCTCTGACATTTAAATGACTGAAAATCACCAAAAATGATTGCAGCTCAGAGGATTTGGTTTGTTTTTTTTTCTATTCTGAAGCTACCAGTAGGCTCTGACTAGGTGAAGTGCCAGCACTTTCTCGTTGTGGCTGTGGTGGCTGGGCTCAAGTTTCCAGAGCCAGGTTGCTCAGGGCAGTGGTGTGGAGGCAAAGCTGACATGAGCAGGATCTTCCCTGCTGTCCCTGCTGTGGCAGGGGCTCCCTCCCTCCCACACAGCCCAACGAGGAGCCAAGAGCAGCTACTCACAGAGTTTGGGCTTAGGGGCTTGATTCCTGCCCTGACATGCCAGGTTCATCCTTCCTTTGTAACAGCAGAGGACTGGCAACACAGACACATTTGGGACAAACTTGAACCCATTTAACTATTTTCATTCCCAAATCAAGTGTCTTGAATTTAGGAAGGATTCAGCAGATATTTCTAAGTGTGGCAGTTTGAGTTGTCAGAAATAGAGCATTTCAGCCTCTCAGGGTCTTTGCACACACTGTGCTTTTCTGAATGAAGGTGGGGATTTTTCTTTGAAAATATATGTTTGTTTCAGTTAACCTAGGTTTTGGCAATGAATAGAAGATACTTGCAGTGAGCTAATGAAAGCTTCTAATCTTTTTGAAAGTCCTGCTTATTTTGCCTGTTGTGGAAATCTGTCAGTCATTTACAGCTTGTTATCTGAGTTTTCAAGATTCCCCTGATGGTATCACTCAAAGTAAAACATTGATTGTAAATAATTGAGAATGAATTTCTTACCAAACTGGCCAGGGCAGATAGTGAATCACACATACAACTATGGTTTCAAAATGAATTTTGCAATAGTGCTTAGGTAACATTGAAAGAGATCTGCAGAAATGATAATTAGTGCTTTAAACACCCACACCACA
>NW_005054326.1:2393328-2410394 GCF_000277835.1 Geospiza fortis | reverse complement strand
TAGGGAAAATTAAATTCCAGAGAAGTAAAAACTTATCCAAGGCAATAGAGAGAGACAAAGGTAGAATAATATCTCTGTATTGGCTGTGGTTCCTGCTTGTGCTTGACCCAATTACATCAATTCACTCCTGAGTTAAATGTTAAAACATAGGAATTGAAGCTGAAGAAAATCATACTTGCTTGGGCCTCTTTGCAAAGAAGCTGCACCAATTGGAAAGGTTTTATTGACAGGTTGCTTTTTAAATTGTGGTAATTCAGAATAGTATTAGGCTAATGTGTAGCAAAATTGAGACTTTTCTGACCTTGGATTTGGCAAAGGGATTTTAGCTACCTCTTGTACCTAAGGAGACTTGAGAGACAGATTAGATTTTAGGGTTTTCATGAGACAACCCATGCTAGCTGAAGTGTATTTCCTTTTATTGTGCCAATAAAAGTCATGACTTAAAGCAGTTCTGTGTAGTGTTCATAAACTTAAATATCTCCAAATATCCTCTGAAGTTTCACTCAGTTAATTTACTTCAATCATTTTGTAGCCTGTATCACCCTGCTCAAGTCTTTTATCAGAGTCCCTTGGTAAGTGCCATTAGTTCTGATCCAACTGGGAATAATTCCAGTGATTATCTGTAATGTCTTAAAACATATCAAAACCACACAAAAAGGAAGATAATAAAAATGCTTTTAAAAGTCTTTGGGCAGGTTGAGTGCCCTTCTTCCTATTACCCTTTCAGAAAAGGGGAGAGGAAATTATATAATCTGACCATATTAGTAATTTAAAATAGTTACTTCTGTTTTATTGCAACAGTTTCTAAAGAAATGGAAAAAAGGTGGCTTTTGGAGAAGAAAGGAGGAAAGGGAGCAAGTTTCATCCCTTATTGCTCACCTCAGCAGAAGGTGACTGAGCACATGATTGTAGGCATTAAGTGATACATGTAATCCTACAGCTGCTTCCCACTCAACTTCCAGTCATGTGGGGTCAGTCCTGGGTAGGGACAGGCAGAGCCTTTCCTTTACGTATTGTGGTAGATACCATCCCTATATATATATTACTTTCAGCCATGATTCATGTCAAAACAGAAATAAACTATGGCAGCATGCTTTGGCAGCTGTTTTGCCTGAATTGGACTATTAAATTTGGAATTGAAATGGCCCCCACCTGCCTAGGTCATGGAAGGGAGAAAACACATTAAAGAATCATCTGATTAAACACAGAACTGTATCAGGATAAGGGTTTAAAAGAAGGGCTCAACTCTACATGGTCAGTTTAATTTGTAGGGCATTGAAAGAAAAATTAGGCTGAAAATCCCAGGACAGAGAGAGCAGGACTGTGGGCACATGCTCAGGGGTGCAGTGGTTCATAGTCATGATTTCCCCAGTTCCTGTTGGCCAAAATCTGCACTAGCTGGCAACTCATTTCAGCCAAAAGAATGCAAGTTGAGCACCCGTTTTACCTGTGAGGAGCTGCATCTTGACAGTGGGGATGCCACCTGCAGGAACAGCCTCTCCCCACCTTTGCCATGGCCCAGTGGCCACCTTTGGGAGCACTGAGCCCTGGAGCTGGGGGGCTGTGTGCCATTTGGCAATGCAAGCAACAATAGCCAGGCCAGCTGAAACTCTAATCTCCCCCTTTAAACTGGCAGCTTAACGTATTAAGGATACCAAGAGACAAAAAACAATAGGCTCTGGAGGTTGTGCAACTGAAATCCACTTTCAGGGCTTTTCAGAGACTGAGGCTTCACACTCATTCCTGAGGATGAAGGGGCCTGGCAGTCAATGCAGAAAAGGACAATAGATGAAGACAAGTTGTTCCCCGAGCTTCCAAGTCACATGGAAGCAGGCTGATTGTGATTTTGATATAATTATCATCTGAGTCTGCTGCTAAAGCCTAGATAGTGACACAAGAAACAAAAACAAGGAAAGGAACACAGGAATAGCCAAGCCTAGCTCCCAGAGAAAGGCCATCTGCAAATGACCATGGCAAGGAGAAAACTCTACTATTTAGGTAAGACCCAGGGAATCCATTTGTCCAGTTCTATCTAAACTGATGTCTTTATTCATTCTTAAATCCCCAAGAATAATCCATCAGCAACACCAATTCCAGCTTACCCATGAAATCCTATTTGGAATTTGGTGATCAGCACATCAAGAGAACCAGGGATGTCAAGTCTTGCTGCAGAGCAAAGGAATAATACATTAATTAGTTTCTCTTCCAGTTGTCCAAATTCTGTATTGCAAATACATTTAAATGTTCCATCAGTTTTGCTTCTTTCTATTCAATTACTAACATCTGGATACAGCTCCTGGGGAAAAAATAAATATTGGGTCTGTATGAGCTGTGAACAGAACAGGGATAGCAAAAAAATCTTCTTTGTGCACAACAGCTTTTATACTTTGCCATCAAGAGTTCAGAGGAGAGCCATTAGTTCAAACTTTAGTACCAGGTGTGGTTCTAGGTTTTAACCAGTGAGCACATTTATTGAGGGTAAGGGATGAAATCTCATTTGAATTGTCTCAGATGAATGGAGCTCATTTAACTACTCCAGTTATTGGACACCTCTGTGGTACTGATATAATAGTGATATTTTTAAGTAGTCTCCTAGGACAATACAAGTGCATGGATTAATGGAAAAATAGTTTTTTGGGAGTTATGGAAAAGATGGTCTGTTGTGAGAGCCTCCAGTACTTGGTACTTGTGTGGCCCTTTAGGCCATTTTTGTGGAGATTGGTGAGGGGGAGTGTGCTGAGTCTCCAGGTCTCACACACCAGTGCAGGAATTTGGAAGATCCTCCCAGGAGGTAGAAATCTTCATCAAGCAAGACTTAGAGGAAAACTTTGCTGTTTCAGTAAAACCCATGGAACCTCTTACACCTTTATTCACTCTTCAGGTATAATCCATCAGCAACACCAGCTGCAGCTTAGCCATGAAATCCTATTTGGAATTCAGTGAGCAGGCCAGGAAGCCCATGCATGGTGCTGGAAGGAGAAGGCAGCTGAAGAAGGGGTGTTGCTAGTCCCTGTAGCAGGGAGCTGGTGAAGGTCACTTTAACAGGAGCAGTGGGACAGTTGATTTGGGGGTTTTATTTTTCACTCAGTTGGCTCTAACCAGATGTTAGAATTATTGAGTAAGAAAAAGTTGAATTGCTGGAATATTTCAGCCTAGAAGAAGAATAATTCATTTTAGAAGAATTCTAAATATAAATGCAGTTTAATGAGACTGGAATGTAAGCATTTCCATTTTGTGTAGTAATGCTAGTTATTTTCTTTACAGAACTGTTATTTTCTTTACAGAACTGTAGTCTGTTCTACTCCAAAAGTTTCTGCCTCTCCTGTGTGAAGGAAAACTTAAAGGCCTTTCCTTTGGAAATACAAGAAGACATGGATAAAAGGAAGCCCCAGCAGAAATCCTGCAAATAAACGGATACAAAGCATAAATCTTGAAGGTCCAAGAGCGACAGTTCTTTGGCTGGGGTTTCTCCTCTCTGCTTGGAGACTATCATGTTGCTCCTTTTAAAGAAGTGACCTTCATCAGCTCACTACTGCTGGAGAGAGCAGCACATTTCCCTGCCCTTGGCCTGCGTTCAGACATCCCCGTGCAGCGCCCGCTGCGCCAGGGAGCAGCTCCGAGCTGCTGAGGAGCCAGAAAAGAGGCAGATGAGCCTCCTGTCACCATGTGGAATGCTTGCAGTAAGAAACCAAACAGCACAGACACAGGAACCGTGTCCAGGTTTCCACATTTGCTATTTTAGTGCTGCGTGTTGTTCTTGACACTCCCTACAGCATTATGAAATTCCCAAACAGATTGATCTGGCTTAATTCAGTGTATACCCAAGAAAGTCAGTGTACACCAATTGTTAACCTGGCAGTGCTGTCCTGTAAGATTACATAAGGCAGGGAATTTAAGTCTAAAATAAAAGTGCTGTGAGAAAATGTCCTAAATATAATACCTACATTTCTCAATATGGTAATCTTAATGCTATCACAGCATTGAGACTTGACACTTTGAAGGTTGGTGCTTCTGCAATCAATAAAAATATTTACAAGTCCCTTGCACTTGCAGTCACTTTTCACTTAACCTTCCAGTCCATGTCAGCACAGCAGCTGGAGAGGACCCTGAATACATTTGGTTTATGCTTTACAATAAAGGCGACTTCTTTTTCATTTTCAAAGCAGTTAATCTGGAAATAGAAACGTTCCATTAATACAATCAATTCTTTCCTGAACTGGACAAATAAACTGCAGCTGTAATAGGGATGTCAGAAACACAGTTTCAGGTAACAAACATAAAAAGTTCAATGGAAACAGCAATTTGTTTAGCACAAAAATTAGCTTCTTCAGTTATCTCTTTTGACTCTCTTAAGATTTAGGTGGCTTTTATGTAAAACCCAAGTCACATGCCTTAAGGATACATCTAGAATGTTCCCTAATCACAAAATCATCGTTTTTTACTTGAGTTACTGCTGGTCATTGCTTCAGAACTTGTTAGTACTTTGGTGAACATCTCTTTTTTCCAACACTTCATCCACATAATCCATCAAAAATCCTTCATTTTAGTAGAATGAACCTGTGTTTGTTAAAAGAAATCAACATTATTTCAATGAGTTGTTTAGGACATTGAAGTATCCTAAAATCCTTTTTTTCCCTGAGTTTACTATGTTGGTGCCCTCTGCTCAGGACTGAAATTTCTTGCAGTGACTGGAGGAGCAATAATGGACCTATTAGTAGCCTTTTCAAGCCCTAAGTGCTTTAATAAATAAAATATATGTATGCCTCTAAATGCAGAAAAAAAGATCCACGTTAGGAGGCAACATTTCAGATTGCTTTTGCAGTTACAAAAGACTACACTTTCAGGGAAAGTGATACTGAAGTTATGTAAGATGGGTGGTATTATATTTCAGTTTCACATTAGGAGCACTGTTTAAAAGCTGTGGTGTGTCTGTGTCTGTTCTGTATAAACACCAGAGGCATGTCCTGTGCTAAACCCACAACTGAAGAGAGCACTTTCCCAACTTGGAATTGAAGTCTTATAATCAAGCTGCCAAAGCAACATGGTTATGTGACATCACAGGATATGTTTACACCAACAAACATACCTGGAAATATGTTTTTTCCTGGATTTCCCATTGTTCATGACAGATTGTACTCTTAAAAGGAGGTTTTGAAACCTGCCTAGTGCAGTTCCAAAGTCAGTGAGATTGGGATCTCATCTCTCTGACATGTTTTCCCTCCTGCTCAGCTTCCTCTGTGACCTTTTAAGACACAAGCAGTTATCTCATTTATTCATAACCATTATATTTGCCTTTACAATATGACTGAGGAGTCATTTACAGCCCTCAGAAATTTCCATGCCTTTAAGTACTTGTTATGTGGAACTGAAGAGGGAAAAGACTCAGTGTTAAAAGGGAGCAGAACCTCAGGGCAAAACTACATAGTATTTAATTTGGCTCAGTTATTTATTGTGCAGCAGGAAAAACCAAGTCAGGAACGCCTCCGCTTCACAGTTACCTGGCAGTGAAGACCTGGTAGGTATAGAAAAGCCAGCAGGTACCACAGAGGGACAGCAGATGTGTTCTGGCATCTCTGGTTTATGCTTTAGGGAAAGGAGACTGCCCTACGTGCCACTTGGTATTTCCTGGAATGACAATGGATTATTATCTGTGCCCAGCTGTTAGAACTTAGTTATTCCACATTCTTGTATTCCCACTGAACATGAGCATTATGGTCTCAGTATCATCATATTTTGGTATATATGTGATTTCACAGCCTGAATGATACCATGCCCAACCTTTCCTGCTCTTCATGGATGCACAGTCTTTACAGGTTGTTTTCATTAGGGTCTTCAAGTACTTTCTGCTGCTCAACATCAGGTCTTCCATGCTCCTGAGCACAGCTGATGAAGAAACTGGAGTCTTTTTCCTCTGCTGTAATTTTCACTTCAGCACTTGATTTAATTGAAGATGTGCTCATTGAATTAGTCAGCGCTGCATTTCACAGAAGTGTACTTGTTGAATTCCATGGATGTCTCAAACCAGCCACACAGCCCATGAGAATATGAAAGATCACAGCTGGATGATGGGTGAACACCAAACTTAGGTAATATATATAAATAAATGTATATGCAACATCTCTGGGTATGTTACACAACCACTCCTGCTTCAAAAGGCATCTAACAGTACACAGGGAAGCATCAGTACTTGAAGATGCTTCAAATAGGCTGCCTTTTGAATGTCTCATTGCAGTGAGTTCCTCTCCTGGAGATAAAAGATCATCACATGTCATTAAATTCACTTTTAAAAATATTTTATTTTTTTAAAACCATTAAGGCAAAACCGTGTTTCAAATTAAGTTGGTTTACATTCAGTCTGAAAGGATTAAAGCACATAGGTTCCTACAGTCTCTATACAAACACTGTGAATTCAACCTCTTGTTTTTAAAGAAGGCAGAAAAAATCAGAATGTAAAAAAGAAAAAAAAAATGTTTAGTTCAAGTTTTTTCATCCTAGATCAGTAGGCTGGTAACATTTGAGAGTGCATCATCGTGTGTAGCTAGATGTGACTTTAACATTCACAAGTGCAAGATATGTTGTCCTTCCTAAAAATCCCTGCGAGACCAGGGCATCCATTCATCCTTGGAAGTGTCATTTGCATTGTTCTAACAGAAAGAAACTTGGGAACTTGGCTTCAATTAGTGGTTTTTACTGGGAAACAAGCATTCCATGAGAATTAGGTTTGACTACTCCTTGCAAGAAATGTGCTCCTTCTACGTTCTGTATTTACTGAAGCCAAATGTACCCAAAACAGCTGACTGGAAACAATAAGATATTGTGTTTTCTCTTTAATAGTGGTATCTTGATTTAATGAAACACTTGTTGGCTCTATTGATTAGGGTTTGACAACATTAACAACACTGCTTTTTTTGTCCTAGCAGATAACAGACCATTTAAGAGGTGAGGGAGGGCTTCAACATCCTGGGGCACTTAAGCTGTGGTGCTGCATTCCTAGGGAAAATTCTGAGCAACTGTTTGTAAGAGCTGGGGAACAGCAGGAGCTGCTCAGGAGGCAGGTCCCCCGAGAAGCTGCTAAGCCAGACTTTGTCAAACCACTCAGAGGGGACTCTGGAGCACACTGATAGCACTGAAATGTTGGTTAGGTTTGTTACTACTAAAGAAGTAATTGAACCATGCAGGTTTCTGCTCTGCCCAAGGGCCAGGGCACTGTGATTCCATGGAGAGAGCTGCTGTGTGTGTGGGGATGAGCCATGTGAGCCCTGCATGGCTGGGGTGAGCAGGGGTGGCTGTGAGTCACCTGCAGGAGGGTGGTGACCTGCCCCCAGCTTTGCAGCACGACCCACACAGGCTGCCCTGTGACACTGCACTCCTACACACCCAGGGTACAACACAGCACTGCTGTACCACCAGGATAAGAGTGGCTCTGGACTTCCCCATCCTGCCAATCTTTTTTCTTTCAAGTGGAAAGAATGCCATGAAACTCCTGGCATTGAACACAAGGCTGGTGTCTTTACCACAACAGGGATCACCTGCATACCCAACGTGAGAAAATACACCAAAATATTACTACTACTTCAAGTAGTGAACCTACTCAAGTACCTCATGCTTGATCTTGCAGTCCTTATTTAAAGTCCAGCCTGTAATCAGATCAGTCTCTTGTGCACGCTGCCTTTTCCCTGGCAGAAGCAGCTCATCTGGAATTGAGGTCCTTGCAACAGGAATTCTGTTTCGAAACATCCACAGCAATGGAATCTGACAAGACTGATGCAATAAAGGAGCTGAAGAAAAAACACACCCCAGCTTCAGAAGCAGAAAGAGATTTAAAAAACCTGTGAGCACAATAGAAAAAAGGAGGAAACAGCCTTCCTTAGGGTGGGCTCAGTTACACAGTGGGTTTGTGTCATATGAGGTGACAGGGTAAAGGAAGCGGCTGCAGGTCAGCACAGGGAAGTCCAGCAGCGCTTTTGCAAACATGACACAAACACCTTAGGAGACAACATACCTGTGTGGTGACACTGATGAAGTGAAAATGCCAAGTTGCAGCAATTTGAGGAAATAAAGTGTTACATGTTACAAATAAAAACCAGTAAGTACAAATGATAGCTAGAACATTTGTAATAGATTGTGCTTGTGGTACCTACTGTGTCTGGTGATTCACACAGCAAAATAAAAGGTAGATGCCTCTGAAAGGTACCTTTTTTCCTATATCAGATTTCCTTAGAAGGATGCTGTAGGCACAGACTGTCACACCTGCATGCACCAGACACAGAATCCCTACGAGCAGACTCTGAATTCTATTTCAAATCCCTCCTGCAGTGAAGCCAATAATGCCATTTCAATGTTTTGTTTTGTGCTGCCAAATCATGTTTGAAATACATCTATAAAAGCATCAGGTTGCCCTCAGGGCAGATGGCAGGGAATAATCCTGAGAACATGTTGTTATTCCCAGTGAGCCACAAGTCAGCTCCACAGAAAACACCAGCACCGGTGCACGAACCAAATGCAGCTTCCTTTTAGCTCTTTTCAAAGGAAAATGAGCTACCATGCTGCAAAACAAAGATGAACTCAGTTCTACACACGATTTTTCCTACTAGTGAACTTGAGTTAAAAACTTGATTTTGGGATTGCAGCTATTCCTCAACTAGACTTGCTTTTATTAAAATTGAATAAAAGGAAGTCTGTGTTCTATGTGAAAATATATTTTAAAGTTTTGTTATAATGGTCAACACCAAACACTGATAACTTTGAAGAATTTGTGATAGTTCTTCACAAATGATACAGCAATAAAGACCAGACAGGAATAAATAGCAAATTGTCTTTGACATCAGCCTCTTCATCCTTAGCCCATAAAAAGAAATACTTCCTCATTGTACAAAGGGTTCACCAGATAAAGTATGTAACAAATATTTAAATTAAATAATTTACACATTTTTCTTTAAGCACCTCTGTAATTAATTTAGTGAACATTCATACCTTGCATTTATATTTTTGTATTTTATAAATTGAAACATGAAGAAATGGTATTACATTAAATTAAAAAAATCCCACAACACATAACAATATCAACAATCTTACATCAAACCCACATATTATTTAAATCTCCAGTAAAAGAAGGAAAATAAAGCTGATTAAACCTAAATATAAAAATTATAGGCAACTGATTATGAGGAAAGCACTTGGGACATAAGCAAGCACAGCTACCACGCTCCACCTTACATTCCAACACTTCCTAAAGGATGAGGGGTTTCTGAGAGGGACCATTATTTGCAGACCTTATGCTTAAGCAGTACCATGACAGCTGCAAATGCATTTGTCAAATGCAGTTGCAGATTTTCAGTGAAGTCACAGGGAGCATTTTAGGAGAGACTGAAACTGTTCCTCTGCAGCCACAGCAGGATATCCCCCAGCTGCTCTGCCTCAGATGGGGCCCAACTTTGTCCAGGCTTTCCATCAGAAATGAGGAAATTCAAACTCAGTTGTATGTGACCCAGCTCTCGTGATGAATAAATCTCCCCAGGTTTCAGCAGTTTGAATAAACAAACAAATGTTTAGATGCTTATTATAAGCTCTTTGATGTGCAGCCTTGTGCCAGCTCTCTCATGAGAACGGGCTTAGTGCAACTGCTGGTATTTCCGAGATCTGCACGGGGCAGGAATAATGCAGAACTCTGCTGGCTGGCAGCACTTCAGCTCTGCAGCAGCTGCTGGAACCAGAGCACAAAGGCACATGGAAAGGGCAGCTAACACCAAATGTGGTTTCTTTAAATGCAATGGAAGATGTAGTTTCTGTAAGTGGAAACTTTCCTATCAGGGGTCAGTTTGTGTTTAAAGCAAAAGTGGGATCGGAAATTTTGAAAGGTACAAAGTAACTAATTTTTTTTAAACGGCAGCTTTGAAGGAAATATTTAAGGAGAAGAACCTCAGATTTCCCTAATACTTGGCACAAAACCTTCCTCTCCTTCCCCCCGTCCCCTTGGACAAAATGTACCTAGGGAACCAGAAAAAATAAATAAATATTTTCCCCCCAAATAATGCTCAAAAATGAGCAATCTGTAGGTTTGCTGAAAACTTAAGCCATACCATTGTTTCCCAGGATATTTCTCTATCCATCTGCTCTCTCTTGCCTTAAGCTGTTTGTGGGGTCTGGTTGTAACCAGAGTTCTTCCATGCTATGACAGTAAAATGAGTTATGTTGGCAAGAATCAGATCCAAACTGTACCTGATGAGCCAGTAAATCTTTAATACCATTTTAATCCTAAAATCTGATCACTTTGCTTCCCTCCATAGATGGGGTATTTTAAAATATTAATTTACCTGCACATAGAGGAGATGCTGAAGTAATTGATCAGAAATAGATCTGAGACTAGTTTGGATTCCAAATTTAAAAAAAAATGGACATAAACTGAGTAACTTTAAAATCTCCTTGGCCAAAACCTGCTGTAGTCATCTCCTGAAGGAGCAAATGGATTTCCTTAAAAGCATAATGTAGAAATGAGGAATTCTTTTGCCCATTAATTCTTGGGAAGGGAATTGTGTGCCCTGTGCCACTCTTTGAAGTGACTGTGGGAATGTGCACGGGACAGCAGTGTGGGCAGTGGAATCCATCCAGAATTTTAGGCTGTGTTAACATCTTGTTCATATTTCTGTAATTCAGAGATGTGTTTTTTCCTTTTTTTTTTCCATTAAGGGTCTGCAATTTAATTTAAAACAGAAATCAAACCTTCAATGTTCAAGGAAGTAGTCAAAAATTTCTCATTGGTTTTCAAATAACAAAAAAAATTATTCACTTTTCTCATACTAATAACAGGACTTTGTTACAAGCAGCAGCTAAAACAGCTAAATATTATCTTTCACTGAGTTATTCTATTTGCCATTCTTTATAGCTTTGCTTAGAATTTAAGTATTTATTATTAATTTTCCATGTTTTAAATTGTTACTAAAGTGTTTTAGCCACTCTTGAGAATAAGAGCTGGAAAAATAGCTATGCACACTGACCGTGTCTGATTTTTCCTGAGAACCTACAGTACACTTAGACTATGGAATACAACTTTGAAATTTGCCCTTTGCAAAAAATCTGACCTTTGGGGGCAAAATATTTCAAGTTATCCTTTTTTTTAGAGGATAAACTAACAGTTGGCTCCTACAGTTTCAGAATAGCATCCCAAAATGGCTGATATTTTGACAACTTCTTGCATCAGCAATATCTCAGATCAATTATTTCCATGGCCCAAACCCCACAGCTCCTCAGTGAAACAGGGTTGGCTGGAAGAATAAAGCAGCAGCGTTCCTAAAATCCTCTGTTTCTGAGGGCACACTGTGTGCTGCTCTGGGACACAAAAGGCAGCCCATTTCTCATCTGAGAGTTCCTGGCAAGACCAACATTCCTCTCTGAGTGTTCGACTGTTCTTCCTGCTGGCAGTGGGGAAGGGGAGGAAGTTTTGTGCACTTGCAGTTACTATTTCGATCCTGCCCTAGATGCTCACCAAATTTGAAGCCTGTGCTTCAATATATCACACTAAATACATCTGTAGTTATCTATAACTTCTGCCACAATCATTGCCCAGCTAAACCCCAAGTTGCCTTTAAACCTGTAATTTTTCAGTGTCCAGCTGTGCCTGTGGGCCTGGACAGGAAACAAGCACTGCCACTGAAATAGGAATGACAAGGTGATGTTCTCACTTCATCACTCAATCCTTGCAGTGAAGATTCTGGTGCCTTCAAAAGTGCTACAATAAAACAAGTACAAAGTGTCCTCCTGTGCCAATGAAAGCTTAACTGTAGTGAAAATGCTGGGATTGCTGCTGAGACCTCGTTGTTGTGAAACAGAAAGTAAAATTATGTGGTAATAAGGTGAGGTTACTGTATCAAAGAAAGGAAAGAGAAACAGCAGAGCGCCTTGCATGCAGCTGGCACTTCTGGGCAGCTGTCTGAGAAAAGAGCCCATGAAGTGGCAAAGTCAGGAAGCCATTTCATTGTGGCTTCTTTTGCAGCAGGAGTACAGCAAAAAAAAAAAAACAAACTTACTCTCAGCAGTGCTGCCTTCCATTCTATGACACAGTCTGACACCTACAAACACTGCTCTTGGTGTTACTGTCACCTTATCCACAAGGAAAAAATCTGGTGAAAACAAGTACCAAATACTTCTATCCATGAGGCCGAAAAAGGAATAGAAATATATCCAAGTGGGTAAAAAATGAAGCAGTGCATTCATCAGAAAAGCAAACAGGTCCAAACAATTATACTGCCAAGACACTTAGAGGAAGCCGGTGCCTTTCCTATCCAATCATTCTACACTGCAGTAGAGTGCGGTATCATTGCTGGAAAGTTAAAATTCTTTTTTTTGGGGGGGGGGTAGGATCACATTTTTCAGTCTCTCCAAAACTCTTGCTAATTCAAAATAGTATTTTTATGTCAAAACTGCATCCTGAGCTGTTACAAGTTCTACAAAAATACAAGGTGTACGATCTCTTGTTCATCAGTGATATTTTCACATTTCCTTAACAGACTTTTGAAACAAAAAGGTCCCATCAGTTTATCTTGTTTACTCTTCAAGACACACCTATTGAAGCATCTCTGCTGTCTTTTAGATAACTCTTTGGATTTTGTTTAGTTTCATAAGAGAACTGTCTTTTAAACCTGCTAACCCTAAGTATGCCAACGTAACACTAGATGAAGCTGTACATCATTTCATGGAATTAAAGCAACAATGGATGAAAGATCTTTCCAAATTTTTAGAAGTGTATGGACAGCAATATCCAGCCATTTGCTACACCTAGACTGAATGCTTTAAGAAAAAGTGTTAGCTGGTTCTCAGTAGTTACCATTAGGCAAAAGTGCATTGTCTTTCTGATTGTGCAGATACCTGGAAAGAAGGTGCTGAATTTGTTATATTAATACTAAAATAACTAAGTCAAGAGGAAATACAATTTTGTTCATTTCTGTTACTTAACATTCTGATTTATTATACAAATATGTATTCCTTACCAATCTTCAAATTTCCAAATAAAAGAACCATTGTAAGACACTTCTTTGAGCACTCTGACCAGTATTTTTCTGCAGCACTTTTTCAAAAGAAGACAAAAGATCCCAAACAAAAAGAAGTGTAACACTCCAGTTCCCCAGTTTTAGATTTTTCCTGCTCTGGGCTGAGCGAACAGCCCACAACTGTACAAGTAGTTTTGCTCCCATCTGTATTTCTCTGTCTTTAAATATTGTGGAAAAAAAATACTAAAAGTTCTTAATACATATCCCTGTAGATTTCCTGTAGTAAAGGGTGTAAATGTGCATCAGATTCAGTCTTCTTGATTATCTGAACAAGCTGAGCATGCTCTGTGACCAGCTGTCGGAGGTCAGCCATTTTTTGGAGAAGTTTTGGGAAGAGGAAGGTGTCATCAGGATGGTTGTTTTGCAAGTGAAGTTTCAGTACATGCACAATGCTCTCCTGCATTTTTTCAATGTGTCCTACATTTACAAGACCAGGACGATCTGTTCTCAAAACAAGCAAAAGAATACATGTCATAATTTTATAATGATTCCTCAAAGTATAGTTAGTGGTAGAACTGAATCTTCCAGAGGATAGAAGCTTTTCCATTAAAATTTTCAATTCATGAGGGGGAAGTATTAAAATTTACTACCTTAGAGAACAAATGGGTCATGCTTACCTCCACAGCAAATAATGGCAGCAACAAAAAGGGATATATCGCTATCATCCAAATCCAGTGCATTGAATTTCATTGCAAAATCAAATTTTGGCTCCATTATATCACAGAATGGCTTTCTCAGGCTTTTCAGGAACTCCCGGGTTATAAATCCATTCCCATAAGCCACCAGCATCCCGTCCTTGTTCATCACAGAGGCCAACATGGCAAATATGGCTTCATACACCCCATACTTCAACAGTGTCACCTGATCATTCAGGTCCAGGTTGGAGAAGCCAGGGATGGATTTGGCAAATTCTGTGAGCTCTGTGACAGTCTCCACAGATGTGCACTGGCAGCAGTGGAAGATTCGAACCTCGGCTTCCTTGTTCTGAATCCCATTGGCCACCAGTTTTGCCACCAGGGTCTTCTCTGCCATACATAAGGTATCCATATCATGTATAACAAATGGCTACAGAGGAAAAATCCACTAGTTCAGTCACTAAATAATGGTTATTAATAGTTCTCTTCCTAAAAAATAAGAATTTTGCTAAACTTTAACTTCCATGCTAATCAGTCCTCAACTATCAATAAACCCTGAGTTCTTTTATACTTCTCATCAAGACAAACAGTGTATGACAAACTGCAATACCTAATTAGTCTGTTCTGCAAACAGCAATGCAAATAGTCAAATGTAAAGATGTATGGCATATCTTTAATTTAGCTTTATCTGATAGTTACAGTGAAGCTCCAGCACTCCTGTGCTTGGGATGCACAAATCCATCTCAGAGCCAGTCCCAGAGGGTTCACAAAAGACTTGGATTACCTTCTCCAGAAGTCCAGGTTATTCAGCCTACACTCCTATTGATTCCTAAACTAACTACACTTGATGCACATCATGATGCTTTCCTGAAGTACCCTAGGGGAAATTACAGGCAGTAATTTCAATACAGAGCAACATATTTGCATAAGAATGTGAACCCTGCACTTCTCTTGTGTTTTATTATCAGATTCTCATAGACAATGTCCCAATTGTCCCAACTTTCTAGCTGCAGCCGGTGCTGAGTCATCTCTAAACAGAGAATTCCACTAGAATGCCAAGCACAAAATCCATAATCCCATTTGTTTTGAAAGGTACATGCTTTACAAACAGATGAGCCACTCTCTTAAAGCATCATTATCAAAAGCAGCATTCAGACTTTCTTACGAACAATCAGAACTCAAAACTATTTTGATATATATCTGCAGGGCAACAACCAAAATGAAGTACAATCCACTAAAGAAAAACAACAAACCCCAGTGCTTCCCAACCTAGCAAACTCACAGCAACTGACTCTGAACAGAAACTCAGTTCCATACACACCAAGAACCTTCCTCGTGCTGCTTTGCTCAGCTCAGATTAAACAGCATGGGGAACACATGAGTTCTGTCAGGAACTCATAGGATTCACTTGCTTCCTTCAGAAAACTGTCCAACAGGTCAGGTTCCCATGGTTTTCCATTTTAAAATGTTTATGGCTACTGCACATTCCATCTCACCATGGGAAGGTGGATATGAGTGGAAAGTGGCAAAGCAAGAAACCCAACACATCTCTAAACCTTTAAAAGATGTATGCTATCTTATATACTTTAAAAAAAAATTAATATCATTTCAGGATGCAGAAAAGAGGCATGGCTAAGGACTTGGGAGCTAAATTAAAAAATGACACCCTGTCATCATGAAAAATGCTCATTCAGTCTGAAATGAATTGTAGTGGTGCCAAAAATTAGGATTCACTGAAATTAGCTGTTAATACACAGTTCTGAAACAGGTGGGCTGCTAATTACAATCAAAAAAACCCCTTCTTTTAAAATTTGCTTTTCTGCTGAAAAATCAAAAGTAAATGAAAATGTTTTTTTTTCTTAAGAGATTATGAAATAGTCTAAAACCCCTTTGCTCTTCCCTGCATATGGAAAAAATTGATAGCAACCTGTTTGCAACATCCTAGGGCTGATTCTTCATTAATTTTTCTGTGCATATTCACCCAGGCACACACGTGCTGGTCACTGTTGGCTGGTCAGTTCCTTGGCTGTGGGACACATTCAAATACAGGAACTGGGATTAAGTGCTTTAGGATCCATCCCTGCACGTGTGACACTTATGGCTTATGGTTCTGACAAAGTGGCTTATGGTTCTGACAAAGAGTAACAAGTACAGAATTGATTTTCTGCAGAAACCCACTCACTGAGAAGCTAAAGGTGGTATTTACTGTAGGCTCATGTCAGCCTGTAACCCTAAAATGCTTAAGCCTGTGCCTCATTTTACACACCTCTCAGTGCAATGAAAAAGACTGGGATAATTCGTGTGTCTCTCTTCTAATGCAGAAAGCTGTAGGCTAGACTAGACTAGACTATTATATGCCAAATTCCATAATGCAGAAGACAGCTTGCTTACCATTTTGATAACACTCATCCCCACACTTACATGATTTTCATTATGGCATATGTAAAGTTTCTTCCCTGCAAATTTTTAATGAAATTGAAGTTGCTGATAAAATAAGATACTTATCTTTTACATAAACGTAACAAAAATCACAGTGGAGCTTAAATGAATATGCATAAAGTGAAACAAGTGAGTGCTTACATCAATTATACTCTTATGTGCTACTAAAAAAAAAGCAGTTGATCAAATTAGGTAGACCTTGGCTAAATTACCCTGAAAGAAAAATAACTTCTACAGCAAATGTGTCTTCACAACCTTGCTTGCTTCTGCCTTTCAAAGGAACCATACAGAAAAGACCAGGAAGGCTGGGTGAGAAAATGGCCAGCACTGTAAACAAAACATTACAAACTCAAGTTTTCTTTCCCCTCCTGCTATAAATATTATTCTTTTTAAAGGAAAAGTCATGCAGAGCACCTGTACACCCTGCAATCTAACGGTACTTATCCTGGCATTTGTGACAGAAAAATGCATTTTTTTCACTGTCATAATAGGAAAATAATTTTGAACCGTTCTCCCCATATCAAGAGATATTCACATTCAGATATCACTTCATTTTTGATTAAGAACAATAATTTAGGGTTATGAGTTTCCATTTACAAGGTAATCACCTGATTTTCCTAAAGCATCTTACTATTCTGATAGTGGTTAAAAGCAACCATATTTACTACAGATATTTGCTTTGAATATTTCATGTCTGTATTACCATTATATTTATTTTCTAAAAGATTTGCTAAAGCATCTACCAAATTATTACAATCACCTTACATACCTGTCAGTTTTATTTTAAAGTAATAGAAAAAGTACTTACTGGATTGTTATTGGTTTTCCCTGCAAGGATGATTCTGGCTTTAACCTTGTTCATATTGAAGTTTTTCAGGTAGGCATCGTGAATTCTTTTGGCAAGTGATTTGAGATCTGCCATTTCTGAATCTTCTACATAATTTTCACC
>NW_005054326.1:2372158-2393289 GCF_000277835.1 Geospiza fortis | reverse complement strand
ATTTTGCTGATGGGAAGACAGAATTTTAAAACAAACACAAATTATACAAGAACTTAAGCCTTTTACCATTGCTGATCAGAGCAGTAAGATTTTTCTGTCTAGAAAAACTGAGGCAGAGGCGAAGACATTGCCCCCTTCCCAACAGTCAGTGACTAATATGCTAAAGTGAAGGAAATCAGGTGTTTCAGAACACAAAGTGCTATCTGCAGTGGGCTAGAACACATTCCTTTTCCCTTCTGCATTACCTAAATACACTTGTATTTTGTTTTCTCCTTACTGACTTCTACAGCTCCCAATGTGAAACTCAAAGTCCACCTTGGGAGCTCTTAAAACACTAAGTGAACTCGTGACAGGAGCTTGGCAGAAAGCACACACACGAGCTGGAGAGCTGCAAAGGAGTCAGGCCTGAATCCCACTGCTGGCTCAGAACCTGCAGGGGCATCCAGTTCTTCACTCAACACATCTGTGCTGCCAGTGGGAACCCCAAAGACCTGCATTTACAGCTCAAAGGCAACAAAATCTCCTCTCCCCCCAGCACTCCATGCTGCTTTTTCAACAGACTAGCTCTTCAAGACTGGAGAGGAGAACAGTCTGAATACCCAATCCAGTCATTGGGATATTTTTCTGAGAGGCAGAAGACGCAAGGCTGAAACATCTCTGGGTATGGAGGTCTCCTGGTTTTTGGGCAAGTGGCCTTGCCATTCATGGGCACTTCTTCAGTTTCAGTTTTAAGCTAAGCCAGCCCCATTTTACCCTTGGGAGGTTTGCAAGGGTTTGAGATGGCTCATACAGTGAGTTGCTTGTACTGCATTTCAGCATCCAACCAGTGAGGACAGGACATCACTGCCTACACTGAGCAATTCAAGGCATGAACACCATCAGCCCTTCAACGTGCCCAGGGGGTCCTCTCATGACATAAGGAGGTGACTCTAGCTGAAACACAGCTGTGGACTTCAATGGAAGTCCAACAAGGAAAGCCTGTTTGGAATCTGGCTTAGGTGCTTCCTTCCCCTTAAGGGTGGGTGGTCTCACCAACCTGTTGAAAAAGTGGAAGAATACCTGCTCTAAACTAAAACTTACCGTTTTAAGATCATGGGTGTAAATTCAGTAAATTCAGTAGTGCTTTTCCTAAGAAGTATTGCCAGCAAGGTAGCAGTCATCCCTTTCCCCTGCTGCCTCCCACATGTTTGCTGCAATAAAACTGTGGCTATTCCCTTCAACTGGAGCCCAGGTGGCCACAGTGTTTTTGGTAGGATGAAACAGCTTCACATGGATGTCATGGTGCCTGCCAACCAGCACGGCTCCCTGCTCAGCTCCCAACCTGAGATGTCCCTTAGTTGTCCAGCACACTTTTTGAGGATGGTTATCCCCAGTCTCGCAGACACTACCAACCCTCTCCCAATGCACCTCAATCTCAGTCGAGGCTCACTGCAAGAGAGCCAGGCTTCTGCAGAACCAGAAGGTAAACTCTCACAATGCCTCCTGCTGGGACTTTGGACTACAATGTCACAAGCAGCTTTCCCAGTCACCTTCCCATCCCAACTGCATAGTTTCCTTAGGAAATTTGTCTCCTACCCCACAGCTTTTCACCTACCCCAGCATTTTACCTACTTGCACCTTGCACCTGCCCCCAGGTTCAGCCTGGACAATATCAGAGCCAAGCAGGGAAAACCATTGTCATCTGGCCAGGTGAGATGTGCTTTCTCATGGCTTGGCCTCTCCCTCTTCACTGGTGTTGCTCAGCAAGCTATGTCCTGTGCAGAGAACTGCCTTGTGGGCTGAAATTGGTCTGTTAGCCACAAGCTTGCCACCCTTATCTTAAATCACTAGCACAAACAACAACATAACTTTTAAACTGGATATCTAAATGCTTTGAATTTTAAACCATTCTGTTTAACAAACAACCTACCAGATTCCTGTTGCACAGTCAGCATAGACCTTTGCCCTCCCTCCCTACTTTCTGAACCATCTGCCCAAGAGCTGGTGCACTGTAACCTGAAAAATAGTGAAGGCTGCTTTCCTACAGATTTCTATCCTACATCACTCCCCCTCACAATGAAAGGAGTTGTTCTCCTCCTACTCTTCTACAAAACCCTCAAACAGAATTCTTCCAGTATTGAAATTTGTTTCAATGGGAGTACTGGTGCCAAAGTTCTGGGGTGAAGAAAGCAAATAAATGAACATTCATATGGACAAAGTGAGACATAGCACAACTGTGTAAAGTTCATAACAGCACATTTGGCAGCTCTGTATCAATCACATGAACCCACCAGGAAAACTGGCACCCCCCACAGCGACCTATCCCGTAAAAAATCTGAGGTTCAATTCATGTGTGTGAGTAAAAATGCTATCCGAGTGGCTGCCTCCAGCAGCAGACTTTGGGTAGGAACAAACAAATTAAGGGCATTCTTACCTACCATTATGTGACATTCCAACTGAAAGGCACTTTTGAAAACGACAGTATTGGCACTTATTACGATTTTTTTTCTGAATTTTGCAGTTGCGGTCACATTTATCATAGATGAGTTTTAAACGAATTGTTCTTCTAAAAAAGCCCTATAAAAAGTTTGAAAAAAAACCAATATGCAATGTTAATGAATGTTGTCTACTAAGCTTCAATCATACAGGTAAATTTTTCTTGTCTTTCACCATTTATTATTTAGCCTCTACCTCCACTGCTCTTTCCAGGATGTCTCCAGTCAGCAATGTAAGGTTGCTCACACACTGCCCAACCACAGGGACAGCAAATCCAGAGCCATCTCGACATTTTGTGTCACATCACAGAGCAACATGTCATTTAGGCTGTGGGACACACCTGGCTAGGAACTGGTTCCCCATCTCTAATAGATATTCTGCATTATTCCATAAGATTTACATTCAAATGATCATACTGACATGATGCATGAAAGAAAGCTGTACACACAGACTGTTCTTTCTCTCCTCTTACCTTCTAATATAGAAAAAAGATGGAAATCTAAAACATTAAAGGAAAAAGAAAATAATCTTCTAGTTCATGGGTTATATCATCTCAAGAGTTGTGCATTAATGATAAGAGTAATTTGTGCTAGAGACATGCCCTGGTCCCAAAACTACAAGAGGTACAAAACTGAGGGATTCAGGTAACATGTGGGGGAGGTGAGAAATTCAGGATTTGTTGCTGTTATAACAGGAATGTGGCATACTCCTTCTAGCCATATTCCCAACACAAATAAAATGCTAGCGGAGCAAGATGACTTAGATTTTTTTTTTTTTGGTCACAGTTTAGGGTTTTGTTTTAGTATTTCACTAACTACACACAGAAAAGCAGTATTAAAATTATCACTGTGAATTGCTCCTGCTTGATGAAAGTCTGAGTTCTGGTATCTGGATGACTTAATTCAGAAAAAAGACCACAGACAGGACTTGTAATGGCTAGAGCTATAGTAATGAAACATTTATATACCAAATGTCTATCTTCATATTACCCCATAAATAAAGTAAATGATTTAGGTTCTTAGAAGAAAATGATGACTGTACCTTACAACCTTCACAAGCATGTACTCCATAATGGTAGCCTGAGGCTTTATCCCCACAAATTCTACATTCAATGTTTAGAGCTCCACTGGGTGATTCATCTATGCTACCTGGAGCTGTGGTAAAATTAATGGATGAAGGACTGGATGCTGGTGAAAGGGTGTCTAAAAAAAAAAGGAACACTTCATAAGCAAGATTGATACAGTTTCTACTCTAACAACCACACAAAAAATGAGCTTATTCTAAAAAATAATCTTGTGTTAATAGTCATTAAGTGAACTAACAGTTTGATCATAATTCTCTGAAACATAATTCATATTTCCAGTGCAAGCACACACAAAATACAGGGTGTACCTTGCTAATTTTTATGTGACATGGGATATCAAGAAGGAAAAGGCCTTACTGAAGTGACTCTGGCAACAAGAACTATTTGGGTGATAATGGACCCAATAAATACACACCACACCACACCACACCACTGTTCTTGGCAGAAAAGTTGTGAACAGCTCATCTTGGCTTTGCATCTTCCATCTCTTGTGCTGCAGGGATGAGCAGGGCATCTCTTGTGGTAGTACCACAAAAGACACATTCTTACCTCACACAGATACACTTCAGACACACGTAAGGACCCTGACCTTTGAAAAGCTGCTCATAATTTTAAATGACAATCTAAACTGAGGGCTGAAAAGCAGATGGATGAGTCCTGCACATCAGTAGAAATGTGGAACAGATGTTAAAAGGAAGGTAACACAAATGTCTGCTTCTAAAATAGCCTGGCTGTGATATTTTGCGTTTTTCTTCTAATGGGCAAAGCATTTCTGAATTGTACAATGAAATAAACTCGCCAGGCGTGCCACCAGTAGATGAACATATCACAAAACTAACACGTTCCAACCTTAATTATTTCAATTAATATTTTCACCTTGTTTGAGGAAAATATTTTCTGAGGCCAGAATTTCTTTTATCTTCCATCTTGCAACTTGCACCACAAGACTCCAGCAAATTAATGGGTGTGTTATTTTAACAGACAGATTAAGAAACACTCATGAATGTAGGTCAGCAAGTATTATGTTGGAAAAAAAAACCTTGGCACGGAACTCAGAGTCTCCATTGCCAGTGCTGCCAAGCCCACAGGCATCAGAGTCATCAAGAACAGCCTAAACCCCAGGATTTTTTAAAAGTGCTATTTCATTTTACTTGCCTTATGGAATTTGAGCCTTCGAAGTTTACATTTTTGCATGTTCTCTGACCACAAAACCAGTGCATTTTGCAGTGAGCACTGAATACTCCATGAGAAGGTGACAGTAGAAGCTGATCTGAATTATTGTAGGCCTTGTACACACCTACACTCAAATAATTGTAAAGTCTCCTGCCTCTGAAGGACCATGTTATAAACAAGTACACACATACATAAAGCACATCATAACATTTCCTGTACAAGGCAACTCTCTCATGAGAAGGTCTGCAACCAAAAGGGAACAAAATCATAGTTCTAGAAATATTCCTTCTGTCCATAGTGCCAGAAGGCAGTTCTCCCCATTCCCTTCAAACCCACACTGTTCAATTGCCTCAGTTCTACTATTCCAAGGTGAAATAGGGATCACAAGCTGGGAATTGATCTAAAGTAAGAACCCCCCAAAACAAAGCATAGTGCAAACCAACCAAAAGGTTAACACTAAACTACTTCATGTGGCTCTCCTGCTAAAAGACTTGCAAACACCCAGATTCAACAGGAAAACCTTATTGAGAACTCCAGTGTCCCACAGCACTACAGTGATTCCCATTCTGATCTCCCAAAGCCTCTGACTAAAGGCTGTGTAACTTTATATTAAATCATTCTTCAGTGATATTTGTCTAATATATTAACTTTAGCCTTAAATATTTTAAGACCATGCCATAACCAGCTTGTATATTTCTAGTGTCACTTCATCATAAAAAAATATTATTCCATTAAAGTAGTTATTAATTTCTACCATTCTATTTATAAAAGGAAGTTTTATGTTAAACCAAACTCTTACCTGTTATAACTGATCCATCAGATCCTGGACCATTTCCCAGTGATTGGAATTCTGTTAAACTTAAAGCTCCAGAACTATCATCACCTAGAGACTGGGACAGGTCTTGAATGTTCTCCATATCTTGTAGGAACTCTCCAGATAAAGGGCTGTCTATATCCTCCTCCTCCAAGGGAGTAAGGGGACAGAGCTGGTTTTCAGTGTCCACCATTTTGATCAAGTAGAGCAGTCACTTAAACTTCTTTATACTAGAGAAAGAATAAATTTTTAAAAAATCAGATGTAAAAAAAATATTTGAACCAGTTGCAGCACACTGAATACTGAATTTCTAATGCAAAAGTGAAATATTATACAACATCCTATTGCTCTGGAAGCTTTATGCAACATGAATCATCAAGAGCACAGGGTGGGGAAAATTCCCCAAAAGACTTCAAGATGAATGAAAATTATGACAAGGCCAATCTGTAGATGGTTGTTTTCTCTCCATTGTTGAGAAAAGTGTTTCTACAGAAGGCATAATGCACTTCCCACCAAAACTTGTAACAAACATCAATATTCTCCTCACTCCTCTTGAGCAGGAGAAATAAGGGCGATGCTGTCACTATTACCAAGTTGCCATCTCATTCTACAAATACCATTAGTACAGATCTATTTGCCCAATTTCTTTGAAACAGGATAGTTTTAACCAGAAAATGAAAATAATTTCTATGTCACATAGTGCATCAAGCAGGAATATGTAGGAGAGTAAGTATGGGAATTTATCCATGATTTCCAGTTACAGACAACAGGGATGTTACTGTACCCACTGTGCTGGTGGGTGAGAGCTGGACACAGAGCAGGGATAAGCCCAGCAACACCTGGAGCTAACTGTGCTGTTTGCTTTTGGTTATCTATTCACATAACCAGAACATACTCAGACCCAGAAAAGAGAAATCCCTCGGATGTGATTTGTGAAAATAAAGTTAAATCCCTATCTGTGTGATATATCTATTTGGTGATGAGCGAAAAGTATAGAGAAACCTCCAGCAACCCAAAGGAGACTACCAAATTTGTATCCCTAAGGAGCCATTAGCAAAAAGAAGAGAGGAATGGCAGAGCATATGATTGGCACTGCTCCTGCAGTGTGCTCTCCATGAAGCTCTCCTGGGCTAAACCAGTTGTTCACAGCACAGAAGGATTGTATTCCTCTGCAGACAGCCCCAGGATAGCTGGGGAGGTTCCAGTGGGCTTCTTGCACCCAGTGTTCCCTGCTGAATCACATATACATCTCTCCAAGTACCACTTCTTCATCCAGCACACACATATTTTTAAAAGATTAAGCGAACACTGAAGTCTACCCTCAACCTAAATAGGCATTATCTGTCAGGAAGGCAAAGGAAAGGCTTGAGAGCTGACCTCTGAACATGGCAACAGCTGCCTGGTATCCCCCAAACCACACCATACCTTTCCAGGTTTCCAATCAATATGTAAAATTCAGCAGCCTTTTTAGCTAAATTTCTGTAAAAACAACCTAATAGCTGGTGAAACATAAATGGAGTGCTTCTTGTTTTAACTATTAAATTACATACCCTTTTGTACTTTCAAGCCCTACAATTAAATTACAGCTGCTTAATCTTTAGTGCTCTTGTCAATGATTAACTGGTACTTAAGCAAGCATGGCAACAACATAACAATTTCTGAAGACTCAAAATATACTAATATTCACAATACTGACAATTAATTTTTTTTATAAGCACAGAAAATCTGTAAGTAATATGCCTGGTATTTATGCAGTAAAGTGCCTTCTGGCTTCTTGTGTTCAGTGCATGTTTGCACATGCATATGCTTTCACTGGCAGGTTTCACATAATATGCATTGATCCTTGCTTGAATGGAAAAAAGCTCCTAAAATAAAAAGGGTAGTGAGTATGAAGCTCATTTAATATTCACAGAGAGATTTTTGCTTTACAAAAAGCCCTGTACATGTTACAACAGTAGATGTAGTAGATGCAGCATGATGATTCCACTCAAAGATCTGTGTCTTCTAAGTATTGATAAAAATTCTGTGCCACAAACACATTGGCAGAGGATTTTCTCAGTTTACCATACAATTCTTCAGTCTCCATAACCCCTTTCTTATCCCCAAGTACCAACACATACAAACTGAAAACAAGAGAATAGAACATAGAAGAATAAGGGCACCATTTAATCTAATTATGGTTTTAAGGTCAAACAGGTTTTACTCTCTCACATCCTGCTATCTCTGAAATATGTCTATTTTCACAAGAAGTCCTTTCCCACCACCTCACTGTGAATACCCACTGAGGAACTTACCTATCAACTTGAAATCAGTCCCAAAGAAATCAGTCAGATTATTAAAGAAAAACACCTCAACATGCAGCCATCAGTTACTTGCTTCATTTTTGGCAAGGGATGGAGGGATACCAAACCTCCAGCCCTTCCACATTTAATACCTGCTACACCAGGGATAATCTCTGTAAGGAAACAGGTCTCTGAGATGCAAAGGTCTCTGGGAAGCAGTAACAAAGTCTGATCTTTCTGCATAAACAAATTGATCGTGTAAAGGGCTTGCTTGCAAATACCAGGGTTAAAGTTGAAACAGCCATTACCTCTAGGTCATTTTGAGAATGCTGGGGTTGAAAACAGCACATGTAAACTTGTGATTGCAATAGATATTTTTAGAAAACTTCACTGGATAGGAAGAGCCTTGAATATGTGAGCTGTAGAATATTTCCAATATCCTGATTCAACACAAAAAAGAATGGAAAACGGGATTTGGTATCTACAGTGTGACACCCAGACTTCCACCTGGCAAAGGATGCATATTTTCTAATTTATCATGTGACAATTGATTCAATTTTCATAGTTTGTAACTTTACATACTTGTACTAATTTTTATTAGTATTATTATTTTAAAAAGTATTAACAACATAACTCAGAGAACATTTTCTTTGCATGTGATGAAAAATTTTAGTAAGTTACCCCTTCATCAAGACTGCCAGTTGCACACCCCCTCTCCAAAAAAACTCATCCAGAAAAATGTCATTTTTCTTCCCTTTACTGAGCTGTACTCCAAGATACCATATGCAACTTATAAGTATCCTTGCCTTCAAAAGAAATCAAAATTCACATACCCTGATATTGAAAATTGACAGCAAAGCTGTAAAGTCAGGATCTTAGAAGTCACATATGGAAAAATTCTATGCAACCTTGATTTGAATTCTCTCCCCAGCCCCATTGTAGGTGAGTGAGCAAGTGGGGCTTGGTTGCCTCCTGGGGTTAAGCCCAGACAAAGTGACAAAAACAGCATGGAAATTTTTTGTTGTTGTTGTTTATATTGCTCAGCCAAACTCAAGGGGAACTTATTGAGCTAGGAAGCTGTGTTTCTTTGGACCCAGGATTTTCTGTCCCAGTGGATTTTAAATTACATTAAATCACATTGGCTAGTGTATGTTACAGATCAGTATCTCTGAACAGGACCACTCAAACCCTCCTTTTCAGTGTGACTGACCTTCCCTCTTTAAACAATTCAGCTGCTTTCTAGACCTTCAAGACTTCATATCCATTATTTCCCCCAATGCTTTTTCACTTATGTAACACATTTATTATACACTAAATAGTTTAAAAAATTTGTTTTGCCAAGATTACTGTTTAAGAAGTAACTAATAACAGGGCAGCAACAAAATTATTCAGGAGATAGTGAAACTATTTCTTTCAAATATCATACCCTCTCATTTTCACACAACAGATGCAGTCACTAATGGAGAAAAAACTACAAAGAGGAAATTAATTTTCAGCAAACAGAAATAAGAGAGGTAATTCATCTCACCTAACGTCAAACAGCTCACTTAACATGTTTGGGTTGAGTGAGCTCAATGGAATTTCCAAAGCCATGACTGATCTTGGAGGCCATGATTACACACTAAAAACGTGGTACTTTTCAATCCAACCACTTCCCTGATTCAGTTCACTGCAAAGCCTTACAAATATTAGTGCTGGCTCAATGGAGGGAGCAGAAATAGGCAGCTGGGAAGAGGGATACACGTGCTGCATGGCCAAAATAGAACTGCATGTGCAGCCTGAACCTCCTCTGCAGAATCCAGTGACTGTGTGGACAGGCTGGGTCTGCAAACCAGGCACTTGCACTGCCTGAGGTGAAGAAGCCAATGCCTCTTTGGTCTCCTGTGGGAGGTGAAAACTGCAGTACAGATCAGACAGCACCTCTGTTAGATTAAGGGGTATTACCATCTTTTGGCAGGGCTATGGAACTGTCATGCAGGCAGCTATGTGCACACCCCAGAGACATTCACCTTCCAGCAGTAAAATTGCCACTGAAATCCAGTAACGCCTGAAGATCCAGGCACTTACTCTGAGGTGACACAACATGCTCCAAAAAATAAATAACAAAAATGAAATTAAATTCCAGTGCTGGAAACTCAAGCTGAGAGTAGAATCTAGCTCAAAGAAAGACTTCAGCTGCTTGCAAAGAATAAAGCAACATCCTAGCATGAAGTGGCTTTCTAAAGGAAAATTTTGAATTCAACAAGCCCCTCAAGATCCTGGTAGCTAGGAACTCTGTTCAGAACACTTTATATTTACACTGGCTTCATATTAGACAAGAAAACAGATTTCACCATATTTCATGCACACCATTAGACAGCCAGCCTGTATCAGAGAGCTGAGCTGCAGACCACAGCTCCCGGGTATGGGTGCAGTAGGATCTGAAGCCTGTGTTTAAAGGAGCCCCTGCAATCCCTTTGGCAGCAGGAGCCACATTTGGTTTCATCAGCAACAGGACAGGAAGGTTTTGCAACCTTTGCCTCCAGGCTCCAAAGACAAGACTTACAGGTCTATCACCTCAGGTTTACACCTATCAGCAATCATGCCTGCTTGCTTCCACACACATGGATGTATCAAACATGGCATGAATCAAATTTGCATCGAGGCCCTTCTGATAAAAGGAAAATCCCATATTGTAAAGAGTGCAGATTGAGGTGTTGTTTGAACTGCCTTCAAGCTCAAATAGGTTCAAGCCTGCATAGAATGCCAGCATGACTGAGATGTTTTGGTTGTTTGGTTTGTTTTTTTCTCCTCTAAATCTGAGTTTTCATATCCAAAATATAAATGCTTTGGAGGTTTCTGTAACTGGGAATAGGAAGACTTGATTTTTCTGTCTAGTGAATGCTGAACTGAAACTAAAGTCAGGAATAGCTGCATGTCAAAGTAAAGCTCTCAAATCTCTTTTAAATGTGTGTCTACTGAATCCTTTAAAGAGCTGCCTACTCAGGACTTCAGAATAAGTCAAGAGTAATACAAATTAGCAAACTATATAATAACTCAGGGTTATTGAAAAACCTGTAAAACCTGTAATGTTTTCCTTCAATTTACTGTTTTCTTCAAGAAGTGTTTTTTGAGGGGTCTTTGTTGCTTTGGGGTTTTTGTTTGTTTGTGGGGCTTTGGGGATTTTTTTTGTTGGTTGCTTTGTGTATTTTGAGTTCCTAGGTTTTTGTATTTTTTAACTACATTATAATTCAGTCTGAAATTTAGACAGTACGAAGCCCAAGCAAGCACTGCCAAAGACTCAAGTGAAAAACTTTGTGTTAAAAAAGTCTTTTGTCGTGCTTCAACTTTTATAGTCTAGATACATGGAAGGCTTAAAAACCTCTCAATTTGTAATGGTGTCTGTTTCCATTTTTATAATCAAACTGAGTATCAGCCTAATCTATAGAATCAAGATACTACTGTTAATATGGTTTTAAAAAATCAGCCTGTAAAGCAGTATGAGGGAAGATTATTCAGTTTACATTAGTTGTTAATGCACTTGAAGTAAATATTCATATTGCAGTTCATAATATCCAGTATTTTTGAGGTATAACCACTGAAGAAAGTATATTTTATTAACAAGAGACTCAAAAGGACAATAAGAATTTATTTTCTGCAAGAAACTAAGCCATGGCATCATCTTAGTGACCTCTATGTTATAGAGTAGTCTGTGTTCTCTGCCATGTGCAGCCTCTCAGGCTCAGTACAGTTCCACTATACTGCTCACAGCTCACCAGCACTTCTAATGAAAACCCCACTCCACTGTTACATTTACAACTTTGCACTTGCAACACTCTCCCCCTTTTCCTTTCCTCTCCCAGATGAATCCCCAGGTTTTGCTCTTTATCCAATCCATTTCAATGTCAGCTTCTCTTCAAGTCTATATTCCAATAGACTTGAAGAGAATCTATTCCCATATTCCAGTTAAATTATTCCATGCTTGAGGAAGATCCAAAAGATTACATGTGTTAATCACAACAGTTTGTGCTTCAAAGTTCTACAGATTCTAAAGCCTCTGTGACAACACCTGGCAGGCCATGGAGCCGAGAGAACACACTGCCACACATGCTGGGTGTGTGTGCTGAGCACTGACATGTGGAGACCACAACTGCTGAGAAATGGAGATCTGGTGCATCATCTAAGAGGCTGCTCCTGCTGCATGCACATCAAAAGCTGGGCTCTGATTTATGGTTGATATTTGAACCAAGGAGAGGTCACATTCAGACAAACACGCCATACATTTATTTGCTATTTGATCCAAGAGCCAAGGTCACGTTCACACAAATGTGTCATCTGAGCGTTTGCTTTACTTTTATTACCCCCTTGATGAACTTAAAGTTATTTTACTTTCCTCACGTGTCCCAAAAACTCCTTACTCATTTATTCAGTGTGTCCCAAAAACTCCTTGCCCATTGACTTGGAAGGTGCCAGGTTTTTCTAAGTTTTGCAATACTGTATAAACGTCTGATGAGCTAATTACATAAGCCAAGCTTTTGAATTGATTAACAGTTAGGGACACCTTAATTTCAGAGATCAGAGCTCAGATTGAGGCTAAATCTGGTTGCATGGTATGGCTGGAATGAAGAGAATTAAGAAAAAGGAACAAACCAAAAATCCCACAAAAACTTCATTTTATGAACTGCAGGTATAGATTGGATGCCCTAAGCCATAGTCAGGTGGTTTTTTTCTAAAATTAATACATAACAATAAGTTTGAGTGGTGAAGTCAAAACTGATTACAACATGTACAGCATTTACAAACAGCCCACGCATTTGCCCCAACATGCTGCTCACTGGGAACCAGATCCTTCAGACTAAATTGGAATGCTGCAATTGTTTCCTTACACATGTGATTACTGCATCTCTGATTATGAAAAGTGTGTGCTTGACAATTTTCTAACTATACCCTGATATTCCACAGAGACCTCTTTTGTTGAAGGACACAGGCATCAGAGGGTAACAGGCAAATAGAAATTGCATTTTAGAGTGGTGCCTAAATTATTATCTCCAATATAATCAATTCCTGAAGTAAATAAAATGTAAGCCCCTTGCTAAGTCTCTTACAGAATACATTTTCACTACATATGGTAAAAATAAACTTCATAAGGTAACAAATTAAAGACATCTGTGCAACTGAAATTGTCAATTAAAATTATAATCTAATGCACACAGATGCAGTGCAAGGCAAAATTTTTGGCATATTGAAGGTGCTGCTACATAAACCTCTCACTCAGAAGATTTACTTGCTCACATGCTTGATAAAAACACCCAAAACCAAATCAACCCAGAAAAACATAACATACATGACTGTTTGCCAAGGAAAACATAACTTTTACAAGCATAACTGTCTAGTAACTCTTCCTTACAAATGTGAAAATTCAGACACTATATTTATGAAAAGAAAAAGCCAATTGCCACTAACTTAAAGTCAAACACTTGGATGCACTTTCTGAAACTGATGGTATTTCAACAATATTTCGGGTTCATGTGTAAGTATAGATAACTTCAAATGTGTTCTTACAAAACAGAATATAGGAATCCCTTTTGGCTTTTATCTGCAGACCTTTATGTGTGATAGCAAGTGGAATATATTCTTGAAAATAACATATTCTTTAGTATAATATATATATTATATATATAACATAACATATAGCAGTAACATACTCTTTAGATATTAGTCTTTGCTGTGTCATAAATAAAAATACTTGTCTTTAGCTGAAATGTCATAAAAGAAAGATAAGAAATAATTACAGAATCTTTTGTTTTCGGAGCACACTTACCCTTCCTGTATTATTTCAACCTTGCTTATTCTTCAAGAGAAGAGCAAAGGATTGCTCCTATGACATAAATACTTCAACTCATTCATAAATACTATAACCTCATTCAAGGCCATGCATTATATATGACAGATGCCAATTAATTTTGAGTTTATTGACTGGCAATGAAATTTTTGCAGCTGCATATGGTTTTGTGAGTTTAAATAGCACAATAAAAGTTTGGGAGCACTGAGGCAGTGCCCAGATTTGAGAACTACCATTCACACAGGTGTTTACTATTGCCCCCTGCCCACATGGCACTCCCAAAGCATCACAAACACACTGAGGCTGCTTCAGCCTGAGCTTGCTTGTCCTCCTGTGCTGGCTGGAAACTGACAGCCAAAAAGAACACACAATTGCTGAATTCATATTGCCTCACTTCCTCAGCAGGGTCAAGAATAAGTTTTCCTTTCCTCTTCCCAGTCACCAACTTCCATGAAAATGACAGAACTTTAATGCCTTTGCAGCCATTATTGCTCTCTCTAATTTGAGAATGTTTGCAAGTTCAGAATTATTGGGCTGGGGGCACAGGATAGCAGACCATAGTGCATATACCTGACAGGTAACTAGACCAGAAGAGGTGAGAAAACAATCCTGAAAATAGCTCTCAGTTTTGGAGCAAAACTCTCTTCCAAGACTGATCTGGACATTTGCCTACACTACCCCCTAATTCTTGCAGACATCTTAATGGCAACATTCTTCCTGAATAAAGAGCTATTGTTTTGGAACAAAACCGTCAATCTAAAAGGAGAGGAAAAAAAGAAAAAGATAAATTGAAATCACTTAATGCAAAAACTTGAAAGGTGTGTTCAGCATATTGATTTAAGGTTGTGAAAAGTTCCATTTGAGTCTTACCTGCCATTTAATGATTAGGCCTTGCAACCTCCCATTTTTAGTGGGACTAAATTTTGAGTGGATTTTAACTTAGATAGATACAACTTCTCCATCTGACAAACTCCCAAATTTTACCACACCGATCTAATTATACATGTCCTGCTCAGAAAAATAGAAATAAAAAAAGCCCACAACTTTGCATCTGTACCTTTTCCTACAAAAGCTCTCCTACTTAAGACCAGTATTCCTTTAAAAGAAACATGAAGTCTCTTAGTTTTCTCTTTTCATTTATAGCTTAAACTTCTAGCTTGGGCTCCGTATTGTTTTGGCTCAGGACAAAAGACCAGTTGCTTTGGTATCTGATACTGTAATTTTTGCTTCCAAGATCAATAACAACAACAAATATGTTTCTTCCTCAAGAATACCTCTTTTCAGTCACCAGCTCACTCTCTATCCCAAATTTCAGGTCACAGTCCTTTTCAATATTCTTTCAGCTGTCTTATCCCTCTCCTTGATCAGCCATATCAACCCATCCCCAAATCACCTCCTTCACGCCCTTGGTGCTCCAGTTTCCCATCTCAGCTCCTCCAGCATCTGCACAGCTGCACCCGCCTCACCATCTGCAACTCCTTGCATGATTCATCACCAAACATAACAGACCAGGATTATTCACTGTTTGAAAAGCTACAGTGGAATTTACATCTGTTTCTGGAAGACATTCAAGAAGCCTGAATTCGCCTTCTTAGCAGAGAACACCACCACTGTGTATTTTCAGTGGTTTTATTTCACTGATAAACTTTATTCCCTTGTGTAGACATAATAACATGACTTATTTGATAAATTAAATTCAGCTTAGCAGAGGGATTTATATCCTTTAAAAAATAATGACCCTCACAAAATATTACAAATTTAGGCCTCTTCTGCTTGCAAGTATCTTTTTGAAAATTGAGTCATTCCAATGGGCCAACTTTTATACTCTTCTACCTGCACATAAAAATCCAATGCCTTCTGTAACTAGCACCTGAAGTTGTGTAGTTTACTTATTCTTTATTGTGCTAAAATTTTACTCATTCATTAAAAATACCTTTACTCTTGTTGCTCAGTTATTACGTTTAAGTAAATAAACAAATGAAACCTGCTAAAAATAAACTAACCTCAATTTAATGTCATGCCACAACTCAGAGTGGAATGCAAAACAAAATTCTTTCACTTTTTCTTGCTGGGTTTTTTTTTTGGTTTTGGTTTGGGGTTTTTGTTTTTTTTTTTTTTTTTTTTTTTTTTTTTGCTAAGAAAAAGGCCTTCGGTTTTATTCTGACAATTCAGACGTCCCTACCTTTAAAAGTTTTTCTTTGTGATAAATGTATCACACAAAAACAAAGTTTACACTGAGTTAGTGTTACTGACAGGAGCCTTGGCAACAGGCATGAATGCAATTAATCTACATTTTTTGGCAAATGGACATCAAGTACTTGTACTTGCAAGCTCCTGACGTGTCAGATAGAGGATATACTTGGGACACATGACTTCACAGCTCTAAATCAGGTCACTCACTACAGTGTACAGATCACAAGCCTCACACTCCTGCGTGATCAAAAAGTGGCAAACTAGAACCAATTATTTTCCTGCCATGTTTTCCCTGCTCATCCTCTATGACGTGAAGGGTATCTGGTGCCCAGTTTAACAGCAATGCCAGTACTGCTGTACATCTGCCACCCCACTCCTTCTAACCAAGCAAGCAGAAAGGTGGAAGAAGAATATGAGTCCAGTGGAACAGCCAGGAAAATAAAAACTCTTTAAAAAGCTATGTATGTACTTTCACATTCCAGTTTTACTTCACTTTCTAAGGCATTTCAGCTGCCTTGAATCAGACACTGAAAGAGCAGTTATGGGGGACACAGCACACAGTCAGTCCCTCTCCCAAGCAGTTACTGGCTGCAAAATAAGGTTACCTTAAGGGTGCCTAGCCAAGTCAGCTTAAGTAACACACATCAAAAGGATGTCCCTTCAGCAGCTCCCTGGCACTGCCGGCCCCGCGCCTTCCGTGTCCCTCTGTCCTTCCCCAGACCTGCCCCGGAGCCTGCCCGACACCGCTGTGGCCCCGAGCAGCCCGACAGGCTGCCAGGAGAGCGCCCGGCCCAGGGCACTGCACGCTGCTCTGCCTCCCGGCCATGCCGACACTCCGGGCCAGCTCCCGGAACAGTCCCCGGCCAGTTTTATTCCCCAGCGCAGACACAATTCCATTCACTGAATCGGTAACACAGGAAAACCACGGACAGCTACAGAGAGCTGAGCAGACCCACTGAGGGGCAGCAAACAGGACGGATTGAGGAGTATGGATGGGAGAGGGAAAGGAGGAGCCTAGATCAGATCCAGGCTCCACTCCTAGATCAGTGTGCAGCCACACTTCTTGCTGCAGCCCGGCTTTGCAGGGCTGTCAGGAACCACTGACAGAGGACATCCCATTCTTTTTTGCATTTATGTGTTCATTCATACACACCACCCAGCCCTTGCCATGTAAAAGAGAAATAAAATGAATGATAGCTGCAAACAGAACAATTCTATGTTCTTAGAGGATAATCACTATTACATTTCCATGGGATTTATTACAGGATTTATAATCTTGAGAAAATGCAACACCTTGTAAATTTGGTTAGAATGACAGCAGCTCAGTATGCTGAAAATCAGGTGACCAGAACGAACATTTGCACTGAAAATTTGACATCTGTTTGAAAATATTGGCCTGTTTATGCACAGTTTCACCTGTACATCTCCAGCACAGAACAGGCACAGCTGTTGCTTTGTTCAGAGGCAGCAACCCTGTGCTGCTTGTCTCTCACTTATCTATGTACTAAAGCTTGTCTCTTACTTACAGAGGTACCAAAGCTGCTACCTGATTTGATCACACTGGCCTGCTTAACTGCACACAGCATGTCCTTCATCCTGAGGCTGGCAAGAATATATAAACTTCACTTGTTTTCTATATATGTACACATATAAATGGCTATTTGGTAATCTTCCACTGAAAACTGCCACTGAGCCAACAGTCCCGTGGGCTGCAATTAATTGTATTTTAACATCAGAGTGTAGGAATTAATTGACAGCTGTAGTGGAGGATTCCTCTGCTCTGCTGGACAGAATGCCACCAGGCACTAATAAACAAGAACCTCCAAAGCAGTCTCCTGACACAGCAACCACCTTCTCCCTTCTCCTCCCCTGCAGATCCAATTGGTTCCACATTATATTCTTCAGCCTTACTACTCCAGGGAACATTTTCCATATGTGTTGAATAAAGATGCCAGAGAGTTTGGTTTGGTTTTGGTTTTGTTTCATGGGAACCTGCCCCATGACTCCAGTGTCAGGTACTTTGTACCATTCTTCCTGAAGCAGTAACACTGACAGCAGGTCAGCAAGCATCACCAGTAATTCAAGTCTTCACTTTCAAGTAAGGTTTTGCAAACAAGACATGAGCTGTTCTTACCTTCTGAACATTCATGTTCAGTGGTTTGCTCTGTGATTTGTTATAGCAATCATTTCCTGTAAATCATTTTTAAAACAAAACAGGCATGTAGCACTTATTTGTGTAGCAGAACAAAACAAAGAATGGCAATACAAGCCTATATTCAGGTAATAGAACTTAGCATAAGAGTGCTAGATGCATGGATATACACAACAAAACAGTAAGACCTGCCTCCAGATCCTAATCACAGGCTGTAGAATAGTTTCAAATGATCCACTTTTATGATTTTTTGTTGTTGTTAAATGTAAATAATATTAAGTCATTGCAGTATTATTTTTCCATTTAAAATACATCAAACTCTAAACCGTTCACTGTGATAAGTTCTCTCAGCTCCAGGATGTTATACACTCAAAAATGAGCAAGGATTTGCTCAACCAGCACTCCAAACAGCAGCTCTGATTTCCTTCCACATACTTCTCAACAAAATGAAAACAAACTAATGAGATACAAAAATATGAAATATGAAAATATTGGACTAACTTGCTTTCACATGTATTTCATCTGCCTGGAAACATGCCAAAGAGCTGTACTACCTCAGTACAACTTCAGCTCACTGCTCGGAGTTCCTCAAGGCAGACACATTTTGGAACAAGTTTCTTTTACTATTTGGAAAGATTTAGTGAATAATTTCTCAATTTATACATCTTTTAAAAACCATGACAGTGTATCAGCATTTTTAGAAAGGGATAGGTAATTTGCCAAATGCTTGCCAATCTCTCCTACTCTTAGTGTTTCCACAGGCATGAGACAACTTGAACTTAAACCAACAAATTGAGATGAATACAGCACCACAGAACAAACTATGCCTCTTTGGTAGTTTACATCTTTCTATCAAGTATAAAAAATTTTAACACCATACACACATTTTAAGACTTAGCAAAGTCTTAAACACAAACCAGTCATGTAACAACTCAAACCTCAGTCAGGATTAGAGTGCCAAGGAGTTGTGGTTTATAATTTATAGTAATCTGTGCACGAGAAGTCCTTCACTGGACAGAGAAATTACACTTCTTAGATATTTAAAGACACATGCAATGCACTTATAAATAAATATTGTTTCATAAGCAGAAACTATGAGAAGTGGTATGAGGAAGTGGAGTCAGATTTGGCAACATCTCAATGCCACATGCAATCTGGTCACACAACAGTCTCATATTACTTGAGTATCTCTACAACATGTCAAATATCACACTCTTGGAGAGATTTTAGTTTTGAGCATTGTGATGATTAAGAGCCTAGCCTTACCAGGCTTTCTACCTCAGTGAAAAATTCAGCCTTCTACTTCATAAAATGTCACTCAATATTTAATTTAATAGACCTGGTCCTTTGAAATGCTGAGCACTCTACTTCTAAAATATTAAGAATTCAGAATTCTACTGACTAGCACCTAAGACAGCAGCAGATATCAGACTATAAGGAAGTTTGACTTTGTTCTCCTGATTGTACTACTATTTTCTGTTTATCAACTATTTATTGCCACTATATGCTCAGATTTCTTTCCTTGTCATTTGACTATACATTAATCACTCTTTACAGAGATTCTATGCCCACTCCATGTATGTACTCACCCTTTCAAGCAGCATTTTGCAAGGCTGAAACAGAAGTTGTTTTCCAGAATCTTTTCCCCTTCCATTTCATGGGCAGATTGGTGATAACAAGCAGTTCTTCATCAATAAAAAGCCACTGACATTCTTAAAAAAAAAAAAAGTGTCAATAAAATTTCCCAGGGCTTACAATTCTGATTTTACACAGCTGTGATGTAATATAACTTAATAAAAATATTTCTTTATGCTTCTTCTAAATTTCACTTAGGCTAAGATAATTTTTTAATGACTGAGTGTTTTTTTAATATGTTCCTAGTTTTACAGCTGGACCACACTGACATCTAGCTAACTAGGGAATATAACTGGTATATCCCAATATAATTCAGATCTTTTTTCTTTCATACTAAAAGAATTCAAAACCACTCAACTGAGAACACTATAGTGACAGCCCTGTGCTATTTTAATTATCTGTTATAGAGTAAAATACTTTTACTCCTAAAGAGCATTCTCACTAAGTCTTTCTGTGGACACATTTAGAGCAGTTACAGCTTCCAAGGTGCACACACAGCCCCATGAGATGTCTTTGCAATTGACCTTTATTTTGAGGATTTACATCTCAAAGGTAGAGATTTTGGTTTTATATACGTTATAAGGCCTATATATTAAAAAAAAAAAAGAATACATAGCTAAAAATATCAAATAAATTAGAGATGCAGAGAGATTTTGAAAAAGTGGATTAAAAAAAAATTTAAATTCCAAAATTATGTAAGAAAATATGCTTGTACATGTAATAAATATGAATTCAACTTCATTTATTTTCCAAGACAAGTATGGTGCTCTCTGTTTATCCCCCTTGCAAAAATATGACATGTGCAATAGAAGCAGAAGTCAGAACCCAAATCTCATCAGGAAAGCTATAGAAAAGCAAGGACAAGAATAGAGCTGCTTGCAGTTTTGAAGTTCAAGCTGCTTCTGAAAAAATAATAAGAAAAGTTATGTTTCCTTGCCTGCTTTGGGACAACAGTGAGCATTATAATCCATTTTTAGAACAAGATTAGTATCTTAGGCCATATATCCTACTCTCCTGTAGGACATTATTGTCCCTTATATTTTTATAACACTCTGCACATGAAATATTAAAAGCATAACAACACAAAATCACAACTGAAGTGTAACCCTCTCTCCATGGTTTAAAATTCATGATACCCTTTATGAAGACTACAGGTAACAGAAAATGAGGACACTAAAGAACTACTGAAAAGCAGGTGACAAACCCACAAGGTGTTTCCAATAGACAGCCAAAACTCCCTATGCACCTGACTGTAGAGGATGACAGTCAATATAAGGCACCAACAGCTTGACAAGGATGTTTATTTGGACCATGCTAAGAGTTCCTTCCAAACATGGGAAAAGACAGCAAGCATGCTGCCTGGGGAGTTCCACAAACCTCTGATAAGGTCTGCATACCCTCATCCTTCCCATAAACTACATTGTATTACTCGAAATTCCCAAAGTTGCCAGTCCAAGTCACTGGGAGCCGATGGCCGCTCGGTAGCTCATGCCCGCCAACAA
>NW_005054326.1:2371272-2372131 GCF_000277835.1 Geospiza fortis | reverse complement strand
CACATGAACCACAAGTGCCTCAGGTCCAGCACGAGACCAGGTAGCAGCCTCAGTGCTAAGTCAATGATGCAGGATTTACAAAGGAAATAGTTTTTACAGCTGATCCATTTGGCTGCCTGCAAAGCAAATTTTAATAGGTGGGCAGTGCCAGATGCCAGTGAGAAAAGTCTGTGCATGTTCTGTAATACAAGGAGTTTGACCACGATTTTCCTTCACAACAAAACTTATGCAACACCTTTATTAGTGCAGTACTACCAAGACACCTAATGCCAAAAGTGCCAAACATTATCATTCCAGATAATCCTGTGTGACGAATCCTGTGCTCATACCACTTCCATCGGAGAGCTTCGGAACAGCTTCCCGTGTCGTTGAGTGAGACTGGGCCAATCTTAATCTGAATACAAGGCAACACCTTTTCGCACTCCTTTCCTTTGTTACTCCGGGAATGCTTTTTGAAAAGCAAGTATCCAGCCCCACGGGGACAGCCAAGAAGGCGGCAAACCGCAGAGGCAAGCCCCGGAGGCGTTCCCAGCGACCTGCTCCTCGTTCGCAGGACAGAGGACCCTCCTCTGCCCAGCCGGCCGGGAACAGCACAACCCGCCTGACTGACCAAGCCAGCAGCGGGCACCTCCAAGAATGCACTTTCTGCCTCGTGCCCGAGTTAAGGGCAATCCAGATGTTCCATCTGGGAGACATGACAGTTGCCAACCAGCCCCTCGTGTGACAGCCCCTCGCATTACCCCCTTCTCCGTTCCCACCTCCAGCCCCCCGAAACCCCGCTCCCCGTGGGCCTCCCGGGTGTCTCTTTACCTGCGCCGGGTCGGCTCTACCCGTCCCGCAGCCCCTCGGCCCCGTTCCC
>NW_005054326.1:2370243-2370979 GCF_000277835.1 Geospiza fortis | reverse complement strand
GGGGAGGGAACGGGAACGGGAGCGGGGCGGGAGCGGCCGGTGACAGGTCCCGGAAGTGAGGTCAGCACACACCTCCCGCCGCGGCCGCGCGCCATTGGCGGGGCGGGGGCGGCCCCGCTCCCCTCACACCCCTCACTGCCCTCACACCCCCCACACTCCGCATTTCCTTCGCACTCTTCATTGCCTTCACTCCGTTCACTGCCCTTACACCCCTCACTGTCCTCACTCCGTTCACTGCCCTCACACTCTTCATTGCCTTCACTCCATTCACTGCCCTCACACCCCCCCACTCCTCATTTCCTTCGCACTCTTCATTGCCTTCACTCCGTTCACCGCCCTCACACGCCTCACTGTCCTCACACCCCTCACTGTCCTCACACCCCTCACTGCCCTCACACCCCTCACTGCCCTCACTCCGTTCGCTGCCCCCACGCCCCTCACACCCCTCACACTCTTCATTGCCTTCACTCCGTTCACGGCCCTCACACCCCACTCTGCCCTCACACCCCTCACTGCCCTCACACTCTTCATTACCTTCACTCCGTTCACTGCCCTCACACCCCTCACTCCCTTCATACCCCTCCCATCCCTCACTGCCTACGTTGTCCTCACATCCCTCTACTGCCCTTAAACTCCTCATTGCCCTGACTCCCTTCGCACGCTTCAGACCCCTCACTGCCCTCACATCTCTCGCTCCCCTCAGACCCCTCACAACCCCCCGGCCCCGGTTCCCTCC
>NW_005054326.1:2366848-2370228 GCF_000277835.1 Geospiza fortis | reverse complement strand
GAGGAGGGGCCGCGGCTGTGCCCATCCATCGCTCTAAGAAACGCTTCTCAAAATCGTATAAATGCGTGTTTGCCTTCACGTTTGCATTCCGTGTGGAGAAGAAAAAAACCCAACCAACCAACCAACCAACCAAAACCAAAATTTAATCAGGAACCCCACTTAATTAGTGAGCTGAGTAGTCAATGGCACAGTACCGAGATGATAAAACAAGACTCGCTTCAGATGTTTCCAATGGGAAGTTAAATGAGGCCTAGAAATGGAAGAGAGCACTGTTTTGGGGGTTTGGTCCATACCGCAGCAAGCACCACACTTAATTCCATAAATTTCTCATAAATTTGGGTTTAGCACATGGCCCTGGACGCCAGAGCACTCGGTGCAGAAACAACAGTAACAGCAGAGGCTGAAAAGCCCCCAAAGGCATGGCTCAGGACCAGCCAGCAAAAGGCAATATTGACCATAGAAAAGAGAAGCTAACTAAAAGCCTTATATTGATTTAAAGCATTTCAGACTGTTTCAAACTGGTTCTGGTCACAGTTCGACTTCTCAACCACTAGAGCTGCTCCACGGTCTGTCCCAAGCTGGGCCAACACCCAATGCCACAAGAATCAGTTGATTTAGCAGCTTAATTTCCAGGTTTAACACCTACATATTTCACCACAGGTGAGGTGACATGATGCAAGTGCTGCAGTACAATTTTCTAGAGTAAGGTGCTGGAAGGGATGCAGGCTTTTGCCTGGGGAATATGCACATTTTGAGGGACTTGCCACAGCTGCCAGTGAGCGGCATGCCAGGCTGACTCAGCTTTCTATCAACACCTCATCTTGCCCTGACTCATGCACAAGCGCTGTCCCAAAGGCAGTAAAACACAAAATATTTATTGGAATTCAAAATGAGTTGTGGGTTGTTTCCTGTTTATGAGCTGTGAGCTCCTCAGCCCACACCAAACATGTAGCAAGCTCTGTCTGCAGCAAAGAGGACTGTGTTACTCCAGGCATGGAGGAGAGCTCTCTTAACCCCTGTTCTGGAAGTGGTTCTTCTGAAGAACTTGGAAACATTTTGTCCATGAAAATAACTGGTGTTGCAGAAAGTGGTAAAGAAGGAGAATCTATTCCATGCTTAAAATATTTGCACAGGAGACTGTAGTAATTCCTTTTGTACTGAAAGATTACTGATTTGATTGTGTAAATTTGTATCACAGTTCAAATCTTAGTCTCATACTAAATATAAAAATCCATTAGCTATTTAAATGTGCAAGCTTTTAGAAATCAGAAGTTAGATTATTTACTAGGTTTTTAGCTGGAATAACCTTCAATTAATGTTATATTCTATTAATATGCGAAAACCTTATTACAATTGCCTAAAGCTTGACAGTTGTGGAAGAAGCAGCCAGATATGTGCAGTTGTTGATTTTCCATCTTTCCAGTCGCCAGCTGGCTTTGTCAGAGGCCTGCACAGCCATGCACAGCATTTCTATCACAAAACATTTCCATTTGCAAAAGAGAAATGCCTTTTCCTTTATTTAAAGGCCAGATATGGAGTCTCTCACAACAATTCTGTGGGAGCAGATGAGCAGCTCCAAGTCAGCACAGACTCATTCACAAGTCTGGGAGGACAGACCATACCAGGGAAAATTGGCAGCACCTTCGCCACCTCCTCCAGCTACGGGTAGAATGCAGGAAGTGGGCTGACCCTGCGCTCAAATATTTGCTGTGGTTTCTCTTGCTGATTTGATGGTAGAGATTTTGACAGACAATGGGCCCTGTTTTTGCTGGGTCATCATGAAATACTTCCACTACAAAGTCGATAGAGCCACAGAGCCTTCCCATTTGAGTATTTATTTGAAGTGGGAACTGCAGAGACCTGGTATCGTAGCCAGCACTTTATCAGCAGAAATAGCATACATAGGGTTCTGTTTCTCTCTGAATGCCTACTGAAGCCTTGCAGAACTAACATGTACTAATGGAAAATTAATTATATTAATCTTTGGATCATTCTTATTAAAAGACTAGAAGAGGCTGGATGATCACAAAGCAACAAGTTTTATAGGCAGAGGTCACTAGCAGAAGTCTAGAGAACTGCCAGAGGGTAATTTGATTATTTTTCTGTATAACTTTGTGCATGCTGGATCCTGTCCCTTTGTGCCTGGTCAAAATATGTCAAAGCCAAAAGTCCCATGTGATAATGAACAGGAGAGGATTAAATCTGATTTATTTAATATACACAGTATGCAAATCATTGTTAGAAGCACAATTCTATCTCATTAAATCAAACTTCTTAAAGAGCCCCAAACAACAGCCAAGAAAACTGGTGAAGCAGAGGAGACAGTGAGATGTATCCACCCTGAGCTTTCCTTATGAAGCTGTCTCTCAGCATAGCAATCTGGGTACAGAAATATCTGTGCTGCTTTGTTTTGCTGTTGGTTTTAGGTCAGGCTGGATTTGAGGGCTGGTTGTTTTTAGATGCATGTCTCTCTCCTGGATTAGAACAAAGCTCTAAGGCTAAAGGTGATAAATGAAAACATTTGGATAAGTCACATGAGACTTATCTGCCTCATTTTACTATGACAGGTTTTGGATGGAAGCAGGATGCAACTTACAGGTTTACACAAGCCTACTCTTCCACAAAACTATTAGGACATTCAATGAGAAAAAAAAATCTAAAATGAGATTATATTTCCTAACAAAATAAGCAATGAAGCTGTTACTTACATTTAATTTCTGTTAGAGATGTTTACCATGCCACCCCATCTATATAAGGTATAGCCTTGGTCATTCAGATAATTTTTTTCATGTTTGAAAGTTACTTTGCTCATTACTCTTCACTTACTGAAACAATTCATAACTTGTCAGAGCGTCAAGATCAAACATTGCAGGTGTCCATACATCTCTTCCTGTGTCAAAAAGACTTCAGAGCAGTTGCATGCAAGATCATGGTGCTTTAAACTTATTAACCCTTCTTAAGCCAAAATGTTTAGAATTCCTCTCATTACTCTTATTCTGGTGCTGTCATTGTCACTGTGGGTTTTCACTACATGATTGCCAGCCAGGCTGAGAACTGGTGAATTAATTTTTTTTAGTATTTACCCCCTCATCATTATTACAGCCAGTGTGTTTCATTTATTTGTTTTAATTAAAAAAGTTCTTTAAAGAAAACTATTAGCAGAGCAAGCACCTTTCTTACAGTAAAGCAGGATGTCCCAAGTATTTTTTCGGAGGGGGAGCCCATGCTGGATGGGGAGGAAGCAGAGGGAAATTTACTGACTTGAAAACACCTTATGGCAATAAGCAATTACTCTCAAAACTCAGCTATGGCTATTCTTTCCCAAATTTGCCCTACCTTCTCTTCTGAATAATTCCTTTCTCCAGTGTAATATTCCTTTT
>NW_005054326.1:2356078-2366807 GCF_000277835.1 Geospiza fortis | reverse complement strand
GAACAGCTAAAAATCAGTTAAGCTTAATATAATAAATGTATGCATTTTTAGAAAACAAATCACTGCTTGGTATTTTGAACTGGGGAGAAGTTTTGTTATTCTCTTTCTGGGGTGGATTGCTCCTTCCTTTCTTTGATGAATGTGGTACTTGCCATAGTGTGACTGAGGGAAAAAGTCTCCTCCTTTTTTGGCAGATTTTTCCCTATTATCCTTGGAAATAAATGTACTCCTAATTTAATTGTTTAAAGCGTTTTAATTTATTTATCCCTGTATTTTCAGTCCTTTGAACTGAATACTATTTGAATGTTTTCTGTTTCAAAGAAAGAGCTTCTTTCTGATCCAGGTTTCCCACTTGTTCCTACTTTTGTTTTGTTGGCTCAGTGAAGCCTTTTTTGTCCCCTTTTCCCCAATCTCAGTTTCCCAGCTGGTGTTTTATCCATGTCACTGAGATTCTCTTCTTGGGTGATGTACTTAAAATCTGTCCCTGTTGTCCCCCCCCATAAGTGTGATTCAAACTTTACTCACAAGTGGCTATTGCAACACATCTTTTGGCCCTAGTTCTCCCTGTCTCCAGCTAAAGCCAACTTTCCCTCTCAAGTCTCTTTTCTATTTACGTCAACTCTGTACCCCCTTTTGATGTCTGCTTCCAATTCCCAACTCTTCTTTCCTGTAACCTCTGGTGCACTCTCTACTGTCCCTTACCAATCCTGCAGGAAACTGCTCCTTCCCTGCACAGCCTGGACATGAGCATGACACAGCACAAAAAGAAGCGGGACAGAATGTTTGGTGAACTGTGTTTCCTAATAAAATTATTAGCAATTTCTACTTGGTTTTCTTTTTAATGCGTCCTCCTATGCACCTCTGCAGTGTGTATTTATTCCCTTGCACGCCTCGATCAGCTTATGCTGGCACTGGTCAATTTTCCCAGCATCAGTGCTTATCTATCCTTGTCTAGCTTTAGTTGTAGCCTTAATGTAAGTTGCAGAAGTTTCTGGGCCTTCGCTTGTGTTTTATGCAGATTTCAAGAAGGAATTGCTGTGAAAATATCAGCTTGCCCTAAATAATTTTGCTTTGTAAATAATTCAGGCCAAGTGCAGAAATTAAAACTGAAGTTACATCTTCTGTTTGCCTCCATACCCTGGACACCTCATGCACCAGAGGTATAAGCACACCTTTAGCAAGGAGGTGCAGTGGTTGCACAGGCTGTACTGCTGCCAGAGCGCCCAAGGAGGTGCAGTGGTTGCACAGGCTGCACGACTTCCAGAGCAGCTGAGGAGACGCAGTGCCAATCGTGCTTGTGTGCTTGTTTGGTGCAAAGTCCGGCGGCTCCTGAAGGGGAGCTCAAAGCTAAGCCGATTTGCGTTCGTTTGGTTTTAGCTGAGGCAATTAAAGGGAAAGTACAGGCTGCTGCCGTTTCCGGAGTTGGCAGCATGTGGCACACAGTAGGATATTTCCCGGGTGGTAGTGGTGCTGCGTGTCCACACTAGTGCATTTCCCAGAGCTCATCTAATCACAGATTTGCAGTTCTCCAGGGTCCTTAATGCAAGCATTTTCTTTCCCTTATACTGCTTGTACTCATCTCCCGCGGAGGAAGGGGAAGTATTTCTACTGTCAAGTAAAAACGTTGAGAGTTTTTGGGTGCTTTGGGTATGTAAATGTGAGACTTAGTCAAAGCAATTAGCTGAGTAACCACTGAGCTTAGATTGTTTTCCTACCCTGTTTCCAGGTTGTGATTAACACCCACCGTGATACACACCCAGCCTTTTCCAGCACTCACAACTGATACACCGGGCCTCAGCCACAGCTGCCTTGGGATGAACAATCACACAGCTCATTTCGGGACTCTCTGCTCAATCATTGCACATCTAAAAGTCAGACTTCAAAACAAAAGCACAGATAATGGGGCTGCTGCTTTGTAGGTACCAGTTTTTCCTTCAAATTTTGTGCACGTTCTTGTTCAAGTACTTCCCACTGCTCTTCACACTGACCAGTTTTGCTGTGTGAATAGGAGCTGCTCGTAACTAAGTCCTGGACAGGTTTTTTTAAAGCAAGACTGTACTTCTAAAATTGTTTAAAGTGTTTGATAAAATAATTTATAAACACAATGGTAAAAAACATAGAAGAGAGAGGTCAGTCGAGACTTGAAAACACATTGTTATTAGATTAACATCCTCCTTATTGGCTAGAAATTGAGGCTTACCCCAGGCCAGCAAAAGAAAGGTCATAGATTTCTGATCCTGTGGCCTCAGAAATATCCCAAGATCCAGTACCACCTTATTTGTCTTCATGCCATGCTGCATCACTCCTCAATGTTCCCAATTCCAGCTTTTTGCAGGGCTATGCTGGGAACCAGATCAGGGAACCTATTCCATTGGAAAAAAAATAGAAAATAGCAGCAGAAAATAAGAATAATTTCATTATCAAATTCATGGCATGTGCCTCACATCTAGGAGGAGCATTGGCTGAATTCCTGCCCTCTGCACTACCCTGGAAATCAGCCTGGCATCAAACCCTGGTCCAGCCTCACAAAGACATGGAAAAGGTGACTGTGGCAGGGAACCTGAGAGATAAGGAAATAGAGGGAAGAGCTTCTTTCAGTGACTACAGGGAACCCTGGGAAAGGAGGTGATTTTCAGCTGGATCATGAGGAGCCAAGCCAGAGGATATCTGTTGGAGTGTGGGCAAGTCTGGCTTGTTTGGACATAAGGAATGTAAACAGCAGCAGGAGCCTTCGTGGGGAAGGACGTCATTGCAGCAACATGAAAGCATCAACTGCTAACACTGTATTTATCCAAACCGTAAAGAACAATTTTAAATAAGAAGAGGTTTCAAAGCTGTGTTTAGCTGGAAGATCTGTGTGGGAGAGGGGTGGATACCTTTGGACTTTGTTAATAATTAAGTGGAGGAGTGTGTTAAAGCCTATGGAATGGACAGCATGGCAGTAAAAATACCATGACTCACTGAAGCTGGAGGTTAGCAAACAGTCCCAGGTAAACAAAATTGCACATGACAGATCCTTGTGTAGCAAGACTCATCTCTCTTTAGTGAAACCAAGATTGAAATGCTCCATTTGCTTCTGAAAACCTCATGACCTTGTGAAAATAATTTGATGCTGAACCTGCAAGAAATAGAAATTGTGTTCAGAACTAGATGAAAATCCAGCATGTTTTCAAAGATACATATTTGCAATATTCAGCATATTTTCCAAACAGTTTTTTCTCATAATAATACCGAAACTAATGATTTCCCAGTTAAAGAAACCAAAAATGTGAAGAAAATGTCTTTTCTCTTATAGTTTCATTCACTTGAAATGCAGCAAGAGCCATATATGGTTTAAAAGAGGCAAGAACAAGAACTTGTCTAAGGAGCAGCCTGTGAAGTCTGCTTTTCTGTGTACTAATGTTATCAGATATTTAGTTTTTAACTGAATTATTTTACAGGTCTTCCCCCATTAAAAAAAATAAAAATTGATACTATCTTTTGCATATCTTAATATAATTATCTCCCTTTCTCCCTTTTTACCTCCTGTTTATGTCTTGAGGTACATTTTGCTCTAGAAACTGGCAGACAAAATCCATAAGGTTTGAATGTAGAGCAGCAAATATACCAGAGCTGGTCTCCTGCCAGCTGCCTGCCTCTCAGGGTGCACACACACACTGGTTATCTGGCTTCACCCTTTCTACAGCCATAGCTGGAGACCCCAGAAATTCCCAAGCCACTGGAAAATGCTGACAACAGGACAGGCAGATCACTGATGCCATTCTGGGAGCCTCCAAGAACAAGAACCATCATACAAGAGTGGTTAATTAGAGCTGTATCATAGAGTTTTGCACCCATTTTGAGTTGCTATCTGACAGCAGTTGCTCTGATTACCTAATTCATCTGTGTGCAACTCTACAAATATTTGTTAGAGAACACAAAATATTTGCTGTTTATCCTGGGTTTCAGCATTACAAATGTTTGTTTAATGTCCAGGCTGGGATTTTCAAATATTTCTGATATCTCAGTATTCCTCCAATTTATTTCTATTTAATCTGGAAAGAAAAAAAGATCTTGTCAATATACCTGCCCTGTACATCTCATTCACGTTTGCATGCTGGGAGTTTGCCTCTTGGAGTGCCCTGTCACTGTGCCACACGTCACCAGGTTTGTCAGGGCGCGTGGCCACGCGCAGAAAGCCTCAGAGGCCCCGCAGAGCGTGAGGGACGCGTGGCACCGCGAGCGGGGAAGGCAGGGCACTGTTCTGTTAGCTCAGGGTGAGCGAGGTTACACCAGCCAGGCTATGAGTGTGCTGACATCACCTGATTGCTTGGCCCTGCAATTACAGGAGCTGTGCCTCCACTCAGATTTTACAGTTAGATTAGCTATTACCTGTGACTGTGCTCCAGCACGAGCTGTAAGTAAAAACAAACACAAGCCTCCTTTATTTTTTTTTTGACCCAGTAAAACTCTAATTACAACACAAAGTGAAGAAGTGAATTTTTTTTCTTATCAAGGGCAATGCCATAGGCTAGTGTTCAGAGCTGAAACTGAGTCAGGAAGAAATCATCAAAGCCAGGTGTCACACAACTGCACTTCACAGTGTTCTAGCAGCAGAGGAGCCTTCTGGGGTAGTATCAATGTAGCACTGCTGAAAATGGAAAACCACATTTCCTTCTCCTACTCCTTCTTTCAGGGATAGACTCCACCATTTACCCTCTTTGGGCTTTAGTATTTGTGGCATTTTTCAACCCCCCCAAAAGACTGGCTAGTTGTCTGTAGGTCAGGGACTTGCATTGCCTCAGCTGGGAGCCACGGAACACCAGAGCAGGCACAAGGGTGACAAGAGGACACTGGGAGAGGGTAGAAGGGAGATCTTCCCCCTTGCAGCTGTAAGGTGTTGCATCAGTTCACTTGTTTGTTAAACCATACCTTGGAAGAAGGTGGTAAAGGCCATATCCTCTTTCTCCAGATATTAAAAAACAGATCAAAGAGTGGTTGAAATCCCTGATGGGTTGTTTGGTTTCCCATTGCACCAGTATTCATTTTATTCCTCTTATCTTTCCCCCCCGTCTTCAAACCCCTTGATTGGATCAATGTCCCTCTTCACAAGTACACACTGTCCTTGCCTGCTCTCTTTGTATCAGTCCTTCAAGCCCTATTTCTTTTACAAACTTTGTTTTTCCAATTGGCCAACTCTTCATTGACTACTTCTAATGCAATTATACTAAATTCCTGTTTACCTGACTATTCAGTTCTTTGGGGCTAAATCTTACAATTTCTCTCAATTTTGTAAAGTGCTATTTGCCTGCACATAGCTAAAGATCCTAAGACATTTTAGCAACTTTGATTTGCTCTTAGAGGAAAGACTCAAGTCAGTCATTACCCCACTATCAGTCCCATGAACTGTATGCAGAAAAATATGATTTATTACCCAAATAAAGGTAAACTAGACATTCAAAAATCGGAGTGGGATGCTGGTATCAAAATGTACTTAATCCAGACCCAGTGAATCTCTAATTAAAAATAAAATACAATTGATGATTTTTTCTCCTAAACTCTGTAAATACTTGGAGAGTCCAACTGGAACAACCAACCATTTTTTGTTGTTTTTTCTGTCTCTAGCTCTTATGTTGATTTTTCACTCCAGAAATAAAAACTTTACAGCTGGCATGTATATTACACTAATGATGCTTTGATTCAGAAATACAACTAACAGATGTTAAATTAATCTAGTCAGATTTGAGTTACCTTTGAGACCTGGCTACAGTGTTTGCTTCTGGAAGGTATGCACATTTTATTTGTACCCATGGCTCATGAAAGTCAGGCTGTCTTTGGATAAATGATGATTTCATGTTTTTCTCAGTTATCCACTCATGTCCATAAATTTGAAAGATGTGTATTGTGCTATCGGAGAATGTACTTTGAAGCCAGTTTTAGATTTGGTTGCTAATCTGGCAGCCCTGCTTTTCTCTTCTGTAAACAGTGATAAATAGTTTCCAGTGGGCCTGAATCCAGCAAGGCTCTTCACTAAATAGCCTCTAGGTAGTGTTACTTCGGAGTGAAGGGACAAACCCTACCTTAAAAGAAAAGCTTGATAATACAACTGTATGAAAATACCTAATGCTTCCTGCAATATGTGCAGTTTTCTGAATTTGCAGAGCTGATCTGCCTTCATCTGCTCCAGCAGAACAGCAGGTTGTACCCAGTGCAGTCTGTACCTGACACAAGGTTTCTGATAAGCTCCTGGATATCAAAAAGATTATTGAACGAATATGTTTGATACAGTAGGCTACTGTTTGATATTGTTTTTCCATTCCTTATCACAAGCCATGATAGCACTAGTAGAAATTAGGTTATTCAATTCTAAGGCTTTGCTGCTGCAAGAGAATAAAATTGTACTTTTAAAAAATATTCACGTGCCTCAGGAAAAAAGCCCACCTTTATTCCCTGGATTAATCACTTGGAGCAATGTGCTAAGTATACTGAGCCGTTCTTTTTGTGGAACATGAGGATCAAGCCTTTGTTCTTGGCAGCCACATCCTTCATGCCGTGCATACTGGAACCCACCGCTGTTATTTTTCGTTCCTCACGGAGAGCAGAGAGCTCTGCAGCAAAAAAAGGGGCAGCTCCTCCCAGAGGGGTTTGTGCTACAGCAGCAGCAAACTGCCAGGGAGAGCCTGAGGACACACAGGTCACAACAAAGGTCACAATGAAAGCCTGATGTGGCAGCTCTGCTCTGTAAATGCCACGCTGGACTTGGCACCTTCATCAATTTTCATGGGTGGTCTTCAGATTGAGGCTCAGGAGTGGGAAGCTGGTATTAAAAAAAGGCAAATAGTGGACTGGTGAGACATACAGGATGCAGAGACATTGAGGAGGAAAGAAACAGAGGCCTTTAAATTGTACTTTATGGACAGTGAAGAACTCTGAGAGGAGCTGGAGGCAGGATGGCTACTGATGTTTCCACCCTTTTGTCTCTATCAGTACCCTACACCCTGTCTACCCCATACCTTGTAAGCACATTTTTACCTGGGGGTGCTGTGAGAGAATAATGTGGTTATTTTTGCCTTGCCAGATTCACTGGTGTAGAAGAGAGACACAGCCAGAAAGTTATTTTATAAAACCCTATCAAAGAGCAAAATTGCATTCTTGCTTTCTTCTTGTATCACTACAAAAAGTATAAGTGGTCAACACAGCATGACTGCAGTTGATAGGAGGTCAGTTCTCCTGCACTCCACATATACCAGTCATGTTATCCCTTTGTCAGGAATAGATGGATGCACATATTCCTTGTACATATTCACCTTTGACTGATGTCTCCAAAGAGCTGGGCCAGAACTTACAGAGAGATAGAGGCAGCAGCAGAGAACACCCTGCTGTATGTTAACTCTTCCAGCATTAAATGGATTTTAAAAGCCTGCTTTTCAGAAAAGAAAGGACTCATAACCACCTGCAGTGGCTTAGCTTTACGAAGCGCAGTCACTCAGTGTTAACAAAGTTATTCTTTCTATTTGTCAGCAGGCACAGAAACCTTGCAGGGCTGCACCCAGAACTGTGCAGGTCCTGTAGAATCATCAGATTTGGTAAGATTTCATTCCTGTAGAAAACAGCTGCAACTGTCAGTGCAGATCTTTTGCCCTCAAATTAGTGAAAGTTTGATGTAACAGGTGATCTTTTAGATTGACCTTTTAACACTCAAGGTATATACATGACTTCTCTGCAAAATGAGGACGAATGCTACTTATTGAATTTATTTTCACATTTGCTTGATAGAACCATTCCTCTCTCATTTAAAAACATTTCTCCTTGCAGTTGTCTTATGGCATTACAAGAACACAAATAGGTCATTTCCTGTAAACTATTTTTTAAAAAATCTTTATAAAACTTTGTATCTACAAATAACATAGAATATCCCCCTGGAAATTACTTAAGCCTAAAAATTAAATATTTGCTGTTTAAATTTCTCTCTGGTTGAAAAGAAAAGCTGTAGTCTCTCTTCTGAGCAGCCAAAGCACAAGGCACAGCAGGATCTGAGCAATGTAGTCATCAAAGCCACGAAACAAACCCTAAATGCAGCTTTAGCAAACCATACAGTAGCAGTTTCAAGTTCTCTGGGAGTAGTTTCATATTACCAGCAGCTGGTTTAAAATAGAAACACGGCCATTGTGCCATCCTCTAAAATAATGTTTTTATCACAACAAAAATATTTGCATGCAGTAAATGGACATTGAGTAACTGTGGACTTCTGTACCTGTGATTGCACTGTGTAAAAACAAGGTGGAGAGAATAGAAAACACCTGAGACAAAACTACTTGTTCCCTTTCCATATTGCTGCTTAGAACAGCAGCCACTCACCCTTTGAACAAAGATAAAAATACTTACTTCTACCAAAAAACCCCAAAGCCTACCTTCCCAAACCTAAATAAACATAGTTCTTCCTTATTCCTAATGTGTATGACTGGTACTTCAAGCTTTTTACTCTTAGATTATTTTGTTTTTCCAGTTGTCGATAAAGTTAAATCTCTCAAAAACTTTGGAACTGATGTGCTTTGAGTTTTTCAATGATGAAATTTTATACCACCTCTCATCCTCTCACAGTTCTAAGACATTGCACTGAAGGTCCCCTGCAATTTTGCATGGAGGGACAGATAAATAGCAAATTCATATTAGTTATTTCAAACACACCTGGAAAATATTTTGAAAACATAGTGATGCCAATGAATAAAAGACTGTGCTCTGGGATATATTTAATGATTATTGTTACCATCAGAGAAATCTCTGTAAGAGAATTTGCTGCACTGTGAAGGAGGCAGTGAAGGAAAGAACAGGCTTTGAAGATCATCTCAGTGTGGTTCACACCAGATGCTCCGTATGTCAGGTGAAATACATTTTAAAGTGAAGCTGGATACTCTCCAGGTTTTTCTGTGGAGATGTCTCAAGTGACAAGCTTATAAAACCAGAAGTTTCAAGTGCTGGAATGGCAGTGATGCTTGGGGCTGATCAGGGCTGCATCCACATAGCCTACAGCTCTTTGCTACTGAATGGTTTCTGACAGAAGACTCAACCCAAATCTTTTACTGAACAAAGGAAGGATAGCAGATGACTTTTTACCTCTTCTACAGAAAGCAAAATCCCTGCTCTTGCTTGGATCTGTGGAACAGGGGCATGTCATGGGAACACCTTTGTGAAAGAGAAGGATAAGGGGGAAGTTTCCTTCCTCATGCTGGGCTGGGCTTGAGCCTTTCAGAAGCACCAAGAATGAGCTGGAATTTCTGAGCTGTGTTTTCAGGAGGCTGCAACTGCTGCTTGCTAAATACCCTTGCATATACCTTTGGCTTGTGGATCCATCCCCATAAATTCATTTAATGCATCTCCCTATGGAGATGTAGAGTTGGGAGGCAATAGCTTAAGTGGGGTTCTCTGATGTCACCACCCTGTGGTGGCTTAGTTAATTTAAATAACATCTCATTTTAAGTTCTTGTTTTTTCTTAGGCTCTTGTTTCTTAGGCTCTTGCTCAGAAAATCATCATGATCCTCCATAAAATACACAAGTATTGATGAAATGAGCCTACATTTGGACCTGGAATGATTGCTCTACTTGTGTTAGTTTCTATGACTATTCACTACATTCACTGGGAAAGACCCAACCCAAGAAAATTTTACATTTGTATTTTTGCACAAGGCAGCAATGTTGACTGTGTAGTTACTAAACAGCTTGACAGCAAGTTGGAAAAATGAATAGAACCATTTCTAGCCATACACATCTTGCATGTGTGCCAGGAAACAAGCAAAACCTGATTTCCCAAGCATTTTTGTGATGGGAACTTCAGCTGGCCACATCCTATCCCCCAATTCCTTTAGCCCCATGTCCTTTGTTTTCAGCCCTAGACTGAAAACAGCACCCAGCCCTAGATATCCTCCAGCACCTTTCATTTTGGGGCAAAGTAGCTGATTTGTCCCCCAGCTCATGCTGCCGGTCCAGCTGGCACTCACTTTTGCAGAGACCAAAATATTGGTCAGGCAAACACTAATTGCGTGAGAAGAATAAATCATTACAGGTAAAAATCACAGTAGAACCTGCCCTATACCATTCCAAACCTACGTGTACTGTACCTAATCATTATTTTCATCACCATTACTGATAGCTTCTCCATTGGTTTTGGTGCAGCACCTGAATCAATGAATGTTTTCTCTGCCTTTGTTGGGAAATCCCATCTTTGTACTGCAGATTTCTCACATGAAATCGTAACTAGATTTTAAATGTTGTGATTTGTGAAGAACACATAACCGGGCTGTAAATTCACAGTTCCTCCTTGCTCTGATTTCTGATCTGTCTTCAAGCAGGCTCGTTTCTGAGCAAGCAGCACGAGAGGTGATTGATGGCAGTGAGGAGAGCGATAAGCACCTGACCTCTAGTGGCAGCTCTCCGGGCTCGGTGGGAAGGGAGAGAGCTGGAAATGTCAGGAAAAAAGGGATTATGGAGTAAACTGGAACTATGAAGTAGAGCCTGAACTTCCATTAGTTGCTTTGTCAGTTTTTGTTTAATTAATTTATCTTTTCTACTGAAATCTCGGTTCAGAATCTAGGGCATTTCTCTTTCTGAAACTTTTCTTCACATTTATCATTATGTTTAAGAAGTGTGTGCACAGTCTTCCAAAAGAATCACAGCAATATCCTAACAGGTTTTATATCTTCATATAGAAAGTTTTTGGCAAGTTTGTCACTTTGGTTGTTTCCCCCCCATGCA
>NW_005054326.1:2354317-2356068 GCF_000277835.1 Geospiza fortis | reverse complement strand
CAGAACATTTCCTCAGTGAAAATACATACTTCACTATCAGCACCCTGGACATCAAAGCTTTTCTTCCCATTGGGCTAAAAATACAGCAGCTATTCCATAAACAAAGGTCATAACCTTGCTAATCAAGTGGTTAACCCAAATATTAAATCCCCTCATGGAGAAAAAACAGCCTTGTTTTTAACCCCTGTAGGATTAAATTTCAAAGTGCTGGCTTACACAAAATTTCTCCTAAGCAAAAAACCATTGTCTGGAAGCTGTGGTTAAACCTACTTTTCATTGCAGCTGTGTGAGGCCTTCAGACCACCAATACAGTCTGTTAATGTGACAGTGGCAAGGCTGCAGCAGGACTGGAGCAATGGCATAATTATTTTCCAGTTGGACTTAGAGTAACTCACTCTCATTTCCTGAAACCATGGTGAAAATTCATCTACATATGACTCAAAGAATTCTGTACATTAGAAACAAGTGCATATGGCCATATGAAGAGATGATTTCAGAAAAAAAAAGAAAAAATAAAAGCAAGCTGTGCAAATAATTTGGCCCATTTAAATGATCACATTAATTGGGGCATGGTGGGATAAATTTGGGGTTTCCTTATGGCCAACAAATGCTGACTTGAGAAGGGCATAGAAACAGTGCTGTGCTGTTTAATTTTAGTGTTTCTCATAAAAAAACATAAAATTATCATAGTTATTGCAAAAATCTTATTATGTTTGAGCCATTTATACGTTTTCTATTTAATAAAAAGAATTGCTGTATCTTTCATCTCTGAGAATGTGATTTTTCTGCCCTCTGTTGAGACTAGTTCAAAATCTCCTTTCTTATCTTCAAGGTGCTCTGGCACAAGCCCAAGATACCCAATGGCTTGTCCTGCACAAGATGTCAATGTGAATTAACAAAAAAAGATGTGAATTTAAAGTGAGTATAACTCAAGCATATATAATTTCTCTATGGACACTCATTTAGGAGTCAGCTGGCCATAATTACCTTAACTTAATTCACGCTCAAAATGAATTAAACTGAAGTGAACGAATGGTTTATCAACATGGGAGAGACACTGTACAATAAGCTCGGTGTAAATTCATAATTCATCAGCTGCTGCGCTCTGACTTCCCTTGTGGAAATGCAATGTGCCCTCAAGGTGCCTTTGTATGAGGTAACCTAATTTTTTTAGGGCGGAAAAAAAGACTATATATGGAAGTGTGGGCTGATTGATGGCAGGTGCAGAAGTGATTGGATTTCAGTGGTACTATGCTAGAGAAAAGGTCAGCATACATCATCTGTGCAGTTGAAGTTTCTCTGCCATTTTGGCACCACAATGGCACCTCCTATGCTAAGGGGTCTGTTCTGAACTGCAGAAAGCCAAACAGCATTTTTGATGTTTCTGTAGCAGGGGAACAGCCAATTAGTACCAAGTACCTGGTGTACCATCTACTCATATTTTTATTCACTACTCAGCAAATCACCATGGAGGAGTGCAGAGAAGCCCTAGCCATTTCTGAATGAAAACAGCCAAAAGCAGCTACATACTAAAATTTGCACTGTTACCCAGCTTGGTTTAACTTTACTGAGTATCTTAGTATTAATTTCCCCCCCTAAATGACTTCCCACTTTTCTTTATTCATTAGATTTAACAGCATTTTCTGTTAGCATAAGCAAAGCAGTGAGAAATATGGAGAAATATCCCTACTTGCAGTACTCCTTTAAATGTAACCAGCATGGTCAGGCAGTCTGTGACATTATTATCCAGT
>NW_005054326.1:2334551-2354296 GCF_000277835.1 Geospiza fortis | reverse complement strand
ACGTTTGTGCCGTAGCAGGCCTTGTCAGATTTGGAGCCCTTCCAGTACCTGATGAGCATATTAACAGTGCTCCCATTCATGGCCCAGAGCCTGCCAGTTCCATCTAATTTTAGGGAAGTTGCTATTTATAGTTGGATGGCTGTGCTGGCTCTGGTGAGAGCCTTGCCACTGCTGGGCACAGGGGGGAATTTTATTTTTTTGTGCTGTTTTAGTTGGCACACACAGAGCTCATGGTTGTAATTTACCCCAGTCCAAAATACTCTGCCATCCTCCCCAGGGAGCAGCAATGCCCTGCCTGAGGATTTACACCAGGAACACTGTGGCACTGTTGGCTGTCTGGTTCTCATCCAGTTCTCTGTGCTGTGTCCAGGCACAGGTGACCCAGAAGTCAGACGACAGCACAGAATCACAACTTTTGCTAAATTACTACATGCAGAAAGGTCCAAAGGATGGGGGAGAGGGGGAGAATGTGGGCCCAAATTTCTCTGTGCTGTAACTCCTGTAGTACAGGTGAATTCCTTTTGCCTTGTTCCAAAAAGTACATTAATAGCAGTAGTAACAATACCTGCCTCTGCAGCACAGGTTTTTGTCAGAATTTATTCAATAACTTCGCAGGTAGTGTTAAATGCCAAGGAAAGTTACAGGGAAGAGATCCTCCAATGTAGACTTGCTGGTCAAATTTACTAAAATAGACTGTTACAACTTTGGCATTTCATTAACATACCAAGAACTAACACTACACTGTGTATATATGTACAGGTGTGTGTGTGTATGGAAAACTGAGAGAGCTGAGAGGAAATCAGCATTACAGTTAATTTTCTCTTGCAGAAAAACAGCCACATAAAATGTGAGAACTCCAAAACTATTTCATTTAGAAATACAGTGTTCAAATCACATATAGTCTGGTGCCATAAAGTTGTATAATGACCCTTGGGAAAACACAAGTTGACCTCTTCCTGTTCAAAAGATACTTCATTATGTGTTTTAGTAATTGCTAATTTGTTCCCAGTTTTATTGGTGTGACAGGATGGTGGTTGAAAAACTAAATTCACTTTTTGTAAATTGAAATTGGGGTTCAGTTCATGTTACGTTTTCAAAACAAATCCTGTCTTTGGTAGAGGAAGATTTGAGTCACAGAGCTTCAGTCAGAGTGTAGTGTTTTGGCTTTAAAACACCCAAAGGTGACAGCGTCTACTCTTGTTTGTCTCTGGTGTGGGTAATATCCATTTCCTAGATTTGTAGGAGGTGCTTGCAGGGGCTGTTTACTTTCTTTCTGATGTTGTAACTTGCTGACATAGAATACATGTTCTGCTCATCCCTCATTCTTGCTGCTATAGACAGGAAGACTTAGAAGCTGAACAGATATGGCTGTGAGAGTAAAAAAATAATCCTTGTACTCATCAATCTTAATTGCATTCTGGTTTCTAGTTAATTTGTGTATCATAACAAGAAAGGAACAATGAACCAGCAGAGATTCTGGTTCAGCTGAAATTCATATTCAGCCTGGCTGAGATTGTGCTGAGGCAGAGCTGAACTGGAACTGAATCAGAAAAGCAGCTGAAGAAAGAAATAATGGCATAATTCTGTGGCTAATGTGGTTCACAGGACAAAAAGTATTATTTTCTCTATTAATTTGCAGCTGACTGCAGCATGTGATAAAGCCCATGCCCCATAGTCCAGAGGCCATTGGCTGGCAGAGGACTGTCATTTCCCTGACATTGAGAGCCAGAAATGTGTTTTAGCTGCACAGTAATGTCAGTAAGTGGTCTTCTCCCACCCTCCTGTCCAGCTGAAAACAGATGTTCCAGGAAAATGAGGGGTTCAGATGTTCCTGCAGATCCAAACTGCAGTTCTGCCCAATAAGAATCACAGGTAAAGCTGTAACTCAGCTCTGAAAGGGCCCTGGATGAACAATATTTGTACTGGTTTGAGCACAAGTTTAAGTTGATGAGGATGAGCCTTGTGTGTTACTGGCAAGGTAACACTGACCAATCCTTGCAGCTGCAGGAGTATTTGGGGTTTTTTAGGCGTGTACAAAGAGGTGGTGTGAAGTCTAGAGGGGTCTGAGCTTCCTGTCACCAGCAGCCCCAAAGCCTGCAGGGTGGGTAGAGCACACACACACCCCACTGAAAGACACAGCAACGATGACATCTCACCTGCATCTCAGAACACTATGTGGGACCAGGGGAGGCAGCCCTGGAGCCAGGTGCCCACACCACAGGTTTTTCCTTGTGCACTCAGGCCAAAGGGGCATCTCCTCACAGCCAAATTTCCAAATGCTTTGATTCAGCCACTTCTGAGAACCTCCTCCCTGCACAGCTTTTCACAAAAAACCCCACCACAATTTGAGAGACTCCTTCCTGCACAGGCTGTCAAATCTCCCTCCTTGCACTAAATCAGCCTTTCTGGGTTTCCTGTCTCATGTGGTTTTATGCTGTCAGTTAAGCAAATTAATTACACTGTCCTATTGTTTGCATTTTACATATCTTTGCAACCTTCCCAGAAAAAGCTGACATGTTACTGCACTTCAACAAATCGTACTTTCTTCCACGTGTTCTGACCCACGGAGACATTGTGCTGTTTTTCATTGTTATATTCAGGCCCAACATAGTTTCTCTCCATAAATGCCTCCAGAGAAACCTCAAACATCATCACCTGTTGCTCTGCACTGTATAAGGGAGAGTAGAAAACCCTGTAGGTGGTGACCAACCCCAGAAACTTCTGCCACCATCTGGTGGGCTGGGGCTGGGTTTATAAGCACAGAAACTCAATGTCTCCATCCTTCTTCCTGGGTTTTATCTGGCACTGGTACTCCTTCTCATCCCAGCCATTTTAGAGCATTGATGGATTAAATTACAGTGACTTTGTGGAATGATTTTAACTTAATCAGCCAGTATAAAATCAGTGGCTTTTCATATACCTGTGGTACTTGAAGAGTTAGTGAATTTTCCTTTATGGAGAACATCTGGCTGGTAGCAAGGCAGGGATTGTAACTTCAGGAAAAGCTTTTGCTTATATGCTGAAATAAGACATTTTCCTCTGCAGCTAATATTTGCCTTTTTTAGCTATTTTGAGGTAAAGCAATTGCTTCCATCTTTCCTATCCCCACTCCAGCTCTTTATGTTTGAGTTGTATTGTAGTTTATTGTTCCCAAAGCAAGAGCAGCAAGATTCTTCAGTCTCAACTGATGCTGTGCTTCTAGAAAATTTAGACTTTTATAGTAAAGGCCTTCCACTCTTTCTTATGGCAGTAATTTTGGGGTCTATAAACATTGACATCTGTATCCAAAGTAACAGAAAATTTGCAATACTGGATGGATCCTGTCAAGGAATCTTGACAGCTTTTAATTTCCTTTTGCAAGTTCCTTGTTGCTGCAGTTTCTCTCTGTTGGTATGAGCCAAAGCAGTTGAGTTTTTCTGTACTTTCTTGCTGCTTAGGACATTTCTGATCAGTGGCAGCCAGCTGGCCAGTGCCTTTACCTATCCATGTCATTACATCTGGGCTTCCTAATTTACCTAGACACTGTAGCTGCCCCAGAGATTTTACCTCCTCGAGTCTCTATAACCTGTAATTACTTCTTGGGAAGCCAAATGATGTTAATTTTTATAATTTTAGACAGCATCCAGCTCTTAATTAAGACTATTTTGGTCTTCTTGATTTTTGTGTGACTGTCAGAGTTCAGTTTCTTTAGCTGCAGCAGTTAATCAGCTTTTAAAATCTTGCCTATTATTTCCACTGGGGAGACTGACAAGGATACCACCTGTACTTTCCTTTTTCAGACAAGGGCAACATCAGTTCTGTAACATTTTTCCCCAACCAGACCCGTTATACATTTTTACCATGAGCATCTCACTGTGCCTTTTAAGATTCCACGCTGTGTAAATATTTTGGAATGAACCTTTAAAGGGTCAAAATTAAACCGGAAAGGACAAAACTAAACCAAGCAGCTAAAACTGCTCATATCAAAGCCAATACAAACGAGCCTCCACTGGGGACTGAAGGAAGTAGTTTTGTAACCCAGATTTGGGGGGAAAGGAACAAAAAGTTGAAACAGAACTATTCAGAAGTGCTGAAAGGAAAAGTAACTTCTATCAAAGAGCATCTTTATATTTCAGTAATACTTGTTGCAAAAGAATTGAAACTTTGTGTAAAGGCACTATTGTACACAGAAAACTTGTTAAATAAGTAGGAAGGGAGGAAGGAAGATGTTAAGGCAGAATCATATTGCGGGTTTGTAAGTCACAGCTAATGTTTCAATGTTGTTCTTTATAATTTTTACTGCTTCTTTAGGGACTTTCTTAAACAGAATTTTCTCATATTCTAGATGCCCCAGTTTCTACCTTTTGCCAGGGAGCTTCATGTGCATCTCTCAGATCCTCAGACAAGCCTGACAGCTGAAGCTGTACCCCAGATTCCCAAAGTCTGGATGCTGAAGTGTTTGTTTTGTAGTTGGGACGCATCTGTAGATGTAACACTTCCACATCCATCCATCCATCCCTGCTGTGGTTCCTGATCATTCTCCGCTTCTCTTCAGATCAAGATCATGTTTATTTCAGCTTGATGAGTTATATTAATCTAGTATTTAATTTTTCATTCTTGCCATCTTTAACAGACACACTGACAGTCCTGGCAGTGCTGAAACACGATCTTCTGAGCAGCTTCCCCTTGTTTCTCCCAAGCCCTCCCTGCTAGTTCCCCTGTACCTCCAGCTCCTGGGGATGTTGACACCTGCAATTTCAGTAACTTTCTGAAATCTCTTTTCCCCTAACTGGTTTCCACAACTGCCTCTTTCACATGAGGGGCTGAAAAGCTTTGACAGCGGCTGAATGTTGAATCGCAGGAGATTCTTCTGCTTGGTTTGCAGAATCTCACACTCTTAAGAGTTCAGATACTGCCTGAGACAAACTCTCACTTTGGAGACCAATTCAAGTGGAGTAATTTTAAGCCACTGTATACTCTGTTAACTAGAAGATGTCCCCCTGAGCAGGAGGAATTTGTATTTTGAAAAAATCAAATCAGATTGATCAGGCTCAGCTTCAGACTCTCTCTAGCATGAGATTTTTATCTCCTGACTGACTAACCAACTTCTTCCACTAGAGGTTCACTTTGCTCCCAGCTCAACTAACTATTTTTCCATCATGATCATGTTGCACATATGCAATCTCAGTTGAATTTCCATCACCTGTTGAATCATTCCCTGTGTCCTTCCTTCCTTCTGCTTCTAATTTTCTATTCTCAGGATTCCCTTCTCTTTTAAGAGAGAACGGACAAGTATCATCAGAAGGGTTTCATTCTTAGCTTGGCTGGCAGCACATTTAGCCCACTAAAAACCTGCTTTAGAATCAGGCTGGACACAGTTCAGCATTCAAGGCATTAATTACAAACACCAACTCATTAGTGCACATCCAGGCCTCACTCTGCCTCCAGGATTTCCTGTACATTAGGCAATGCAAACTTAAAATAGATAAATAAATAAATACTTAGGTACACTGACTCTATCATTCAACCAGAAGGAATGTAAGAAGAGGCAGGTAGAATTTTCTCCTCATAATGTCCATTAAATTTTGTCTTTTACAGAATTTTACTATGCTTTGAATATTGGGATTTCACTTAAACATGTACAGTAGTGTCAGTGTTTTCCAGAGATATTGGTTTTGATGTCATGATAAACAGCACATGTGAGGATATAAGCATGAGAAATTCAGTAATCAGTTCAAAAACAGAGAGCTAGGGAACATCTCCCCTTCTGGCAAAGTGACATCACTCACCTTTTGTGGGATGCCCCTTTGGAGGAGACCTGGGATCTCAGGAGAGTACCCATAGCTGAGAGCTTCTCAGGCAAAGCCCAGGCCCTGAGGAGCTGCACGTAGGAAAGAAATGGCAACAGCAATGGGTGACTGACAAAGCAACAAACCTCTTGCAAATTACTTCCAGCAACTAATTTGTTTTAACCTTATTCTGTGTTGAAAACTAAAGGGGTGCTGCTTACTTTATAAATGTGAATGACCTGTGAAATTGGTTAACAGGAGGCACTTTTGTGGTAGCTGTCAGTGCTGATGTCTGCCTTACATCTCACAAGAGTCCAGGCTTCTAAAAAAAAAGGTGCTTCAGATGTGGACTCCTGGCCTGTGAAATTCTCAAAGAACATCTGGAGACCAGGCTGGTTCAAGTCCTGTTGCTCTAGAAAGGGGTCACAGTGTGAGCAGCAACAAGCAGCTGGAGAACTGGAGAGGATGTTGCTGTGGAAGCTTAGAAGAGCAGGTGAACTATTATGCAAACTGTTGTGTGCCTTCCAAAAAGAAACAGACCACCAGCATCCCCCCTGAATAAACCAAACAGAACCCCCACACCATGGGAACCTTGCTACAGCCCTAGGCTAGAGGAGAGATAAATTCCTTTCCTCACCTGGAGAAATAATGATAATAAATCTGAATGAAAGAGAGCACACCAGACCTTGTCTTACTAATGGAGAGAATGATATTGTAGCTGGAGGGATTACAGCCCTCACCGTAGAGAGAAGAGGCTCCTGTTCTTCACTTCTGGTTCAAGACCAGGCTCTCAATAGTAGTCACAGGCTCAGGAGTCAGTTATTGGCTGTATTTACAGCCTCCCTCCCCCTTGCCAGCTGTTTCACTTTGCAGTTTGAGGCAGTGTTTAAGGCAGGCCATGGTCCTGCAGGTGACTCCCTGCAGCAGCTCTACCCTTGTGCTCGAGACACCTTGCACCTGCTGCAGGTCTCACATTGTCCATCTGCAGGCTAAGGGCAAGGCCTTTTTATCTTATGTGCTACAGTTTAGGAATAATTGATGAATATCTGTAAATAAAGCTATAAAGTAGAGCTGCTTACAGCATTATTTTCCTTGTTCCACAGTCCTAGCAGGGAATTGGGCACAGCTTTTGCTCCATGTCTCCATGAAGGACTCACCCAAATGATTCTCCTCCAGCACTGAAAACAGAGGAGCTCTGCAGGACACCACTGACCTGGCCAACCCTCAGCTGCTGCCACAGCAAGAAATGTCAGGAGACAGGAAGCCTGCCCACATGAATGCGGGGCTCCTACCTACCCTGATGCTGTGTGTTTTTCTGGCACTCTGTGCCTAAAACTAATTTAATTCACCAGCAGCATTTTGGGATTTCCTACATTTCCTAAATCATAACGAAAGACATCCGCTGATGGCAAAGTCTCTGGGCTCAGAGGATTACGTGGGGTAGGGCTGCCTGAGACAGCCCAAATCCACTTGAGACTGAAAAGGTGTGAGCAGTAAATAAAAGGAAATCCTGGATCACCATGTAGTGTTCAGCTCACACACTTTGACCTCCTCTGGTCCCTTCTATATTTTGTTAAGATCATATTTCTTTACGTGCTGCCTGGCTTAAAAGCTGTCATAAATCTGTGCTGTGCAGCAAGCATAACAGGGAAGGCACCATGTAATCCAAGGCGCCCTAATTCCATCCCAGCCACTCACAGGGAGCCATAAATCACTTTGGAGAGGCCTCAGATGGGAGAACTGGGGGGAAGGCTGGGAAGGCAGCCACAGCCTGGCCCTGCCACTGCAGCCCATCTGCCCTCAGGCTGAGGTGAGCACAGCTGCCTCCAGAATAAAGGGTTCTGATGCCTCCAGATTGAACAATGATCAAATCCTTCAAATATTCCTTGGGGAGAAGTGCACCCACCTGCCTTTGGTGGGAATGCCCCGTGGGATGTGCCACACACTGCAGGTGGGAGCAGGGCCCAGCCACTGCTCACATCGTGCGTGTCCAGGTTTGCTTCCACCTGGCATCACCTGGGGAAACCAAACACCTCACCTGGCTGGGCTCACCTGGGGCCAAGCCGCTCTCCTGTCCCAGCTGCAGACACAGCTCTGGGGCAGGGAAAGCTCCACCAACATCGTGAGCCTTCCACAGGCGTCTGCGAACGATGGATGGTTCAGGGTGTGTGCCCACACCTGTCACTGTCAGATTTCCAGAAAAATTTCTTTAGTCAGGATTCTTCTCCTGGGAAGCTGAGAAGCCTCAGAGAAAAATGAAAACAACAATTATCTGATTTGCTTCTCCTGTGTTTTGCTGCTTTACAATGTGGTTTGGACATTGTTTACCAACAGGTGGTTGTTTGATTGGTTTCATGTGAATTGTTTGTGACTTAATGACCAATCACAGTCAGGCTGTGTTGGACTCTGGAGTAACTTTTTTTTCCATTAGTATCTTTTGGCCTTCTGTCTGCATCCTTTCTCTATTCTATTCTTTAGTATAGTTTAACATTCTTTTATATAATATAGATCATAAAATAATAAATTAGCCTTCTAAGAACGTAGAGTCAGATTCATTCATTCCTCCCTTTGACAGGGGACACAGAAAATACCACACACACCCCCACCCAAACCAATGAAGATGTAGCTCCTCCACAGTAAATCTGGGAAGAGCTGTTCTAGACAGTAAAATCTATTTTTCTTCACTCTAGTGGGAAAAAACTTTAAAGTGTGGAAGTTTTCCGAGGGAGACTTTCCTAATAATAATTTTGCTCAAGTTTTTAAAAAAATTGTGAATAAATTTTTGGGTTTTTCTGCCAGATAGTATAATATGATGGATGTAATATTTTTATAAAGTTTCTCTGTGCTACGGTTAAAACTTACTAAATTTTGGAAAAGATGAATTGCAAAGGGTAATGAAATGAGAACATATTTGTCCATTTGAACTTCCAAACTCAGACTCTAAGTTTTGCTAAGATGCAGGAGTAACAGGTAAATCATTGAACCCTGGACAATCAAGAATTCTATTCTACCCATGGTAAAAAGCAAAAAAGAGGGGAGAAAAAAAACCACAACCAAAGTTGTGGCCATGTTGCAACTTTGGAGGAAAAAGTTGAAGAAAAAGGAGGAAAAAAGTATGTTGCAACCATGAGTATCCTATGCCAAACCTCAGCGGAGGTCACTGGAATGAGCCAGCAAGCCAAGCCTAAATAAAAATAGGACCTGTGGGATTCCCCATCTGATTTTCAAATAGTCACTGCTACACTACCATTTGTCAAGTTTGCAGGGTAGTTTTTTATCAGATGTGAGAAACACAGCCCCAAATCCGGGCTGAAGCCAGAGAGAAGAGTGTATCCTTGCACACGGGAATAATCTGCTCAGGAAGGACTGGAAAGACGGGACTGAAACCTCCCAGATCCCTGACTGCTGTGAAATGTGTTTTCATAATTTCATCACAAGTGAGATGTTTTTGTCACCAAAAGCAAGGTGTTCAAAGGACTTCTCTTACTGTGTAAAGGAAGGGTTAAACTGCCTTTTTTTCACAAAAGGGAAATGCCAATTTATCGTATCAGGAACAATTTTATTTTCAGTTTAGATGTTTGCACTAAGAACCATCTTAGAGTGGTATTTTATTTGTGTTATTCCAAGTGCATCAAGTGTTTCTCACTCTCTTCCAAGTGTTAATTAACACCAGATATTAATGTGTAAACTGCTGCTCACTTTCAGCTGATTGAGAAACCTTAACACACTTTGTTTGCATTATAAAATCTCAGTTGGGCTCCTTGAGGATGGAAATATTATTGTTTACTGGGAACAAGCAAGCTGGACAGGGAAAACCCAGAGCAAGAACCTCTGGAACAAGAACAGACACATCAGGGAACTCATTGGCAACTTTGTTTCTTAACCTGGTTCCTTGTTGGGTTTTGATGTGTGTTGGAGACTGGACATGAACACTATCCCACAACCAAACAAATCTTTATACCATCAAGTGTTTAGCATGCCTGGTGCTCATTACTTTTAACTGTAGAACAATTGAAAGTGTCCATTTGACTTAGAAACACAGATTTATTTGAAAACCAGTGGATATTTTGGCCTAGGTTTTTGATACAGGTTTTTGACAAACAGGTGGGGCTGGCAGCATATGTCTTTAGGATAGTTATTGGGGTCATCTGCAAATGTCTACCTTTGCTTTAGTGTTTTGCCAAATGTAGTGAAAAATTTTACACTGAGTAGCTGGTTTCAGGAATAAGGAGGTTTGCTCATGTTTAAAAACCCAACAAAACTGTAAGAGCCTTGTAAAGGTAGAAGAGGCAGAACACACATCCACACAGTGGAGATCCAAAGTGCAATGGTGGCTTCAATGTCAGAGAGCTGCTTAATGTCTTCTCTGTGCCTTCTCCCAAAACACCAAGCACTTTCTCCAGGGCACAGAAGGGAAGCTAATAACTGAAATCCTGGCCTCAGAGAAAATCTCATACCCACCTATTTTTTCCTGGCCTGCTATAAGCAAACGTACAAGCTTTGTTCCAGCAAGATGTACTAAGCTTCTGCTTGCCAATGAATACTTACTGGCACACTAAATCCAAGAGAGATGTTTAAGTGGACACAGACTGTATTGAAGTGCATGCCACGATACACATTTCTCATGTGATGTTATGTGTACTCATGATTAAGCTCTTTCCTCACACCTGATGTGTGCAACAAGCAGCATGACACCTCAAGAAGTGGTAATGCTGACTGGAGTTTAAAAAACCCCAGCTGTTTTTCCCTTGTGATTCCAGCAGGCCAAGCTGCTGCTTACATTTGGACACAAACATTTTCAGTCTGCAGTTCTGGGAAATACTCAGTGCCCCTGAGTTGTGCTTTCATGTTTCTGGTGGAGTGTCATTTGCTGTAATGCCAGTCACTAAGGACAGCCCTGATTATCTGCAGGCTCACAAGCTGCCAAGAACAGGCACATGGCTTTGCATTTACAGTTGATCCTAGAGAGAAGAACACTATGGATATTTTTGGCCCTTTATTTTAATGGCATTGCCAGAACAACTTGAATCTGAAAACTCACAGCTCATTACCAAGAGCAAAATGCTGACCCAGGCAGAGCCAGAATATTTGAAAACTATTTCAGAGTTGGGATCTAACAGGCTGCTGTAGAACGTGGACAGTGTTTTCCCTCTGTTAAGCCCAGTGTCCCAGAGAGAACATTCCCTCTGTATTTACAGAATGCAAGACTGTGCTCTCCAGCCTGTTCTGCACCCTGGAGAGCAGCAGGATGCTTTAGGCTTCACACAAAGCAATCACTGCCCTAACTTGTCTCATGTTCAAGCTGCAGCCCCGAGGCTGTAAGAAAGAGCTCAGGACCTGCAGTGCTGCATTAAGAGTGCACAACCAGAGAAATGGAGAAGATTAAAACCAGCTACAGTATTGCCTGTTCTCCTGTGGGTGTTTCAGACATGTATCAACCTTTCCTCCTGTACCAACAGCTTTATCTGTCTCTTTGAACCCAAGTCAAAAAGCCTTCCAAACCTTTGGTAAAGGTATGAACAAAAAGCCCTGTTTTGAGGTGTTAGACGAACTCAAATACCACCTGACTCCAGATAACGTGTGGCAGTTTTGGACCAGAGAGGCAATAAAATACCACTTTAGCTTCTGACTGTACCACGAGTTATTCCATTTGCTTTCACTGTGCATGTCACAGCTCTCCCAGCTACAGAGATGAGGGAAAAGCTTCTCAGGGAAGGCAAGCTTGCCTTTGTGTAGCTGGCAGACAAAAACACAGGATTACACCTACCTTCAATTTTGACTCCAGTCTACAGGAACAGGCTGCTGTATAAACAAAATATATACTGATGGTTATACAAAACCAGTCTGATACCTCTGGTTTCAAGGTAACCTTAAGGTTTACAGGACTCCTATTTTTGGGTGTATTTTGCACATAGGAGAATGATTTCTATGTCTACGACCAAACTCAGCACCTTGTTGTTATATTCCCCTTCTTCAACTGATTTTTCTTGTAAGACTCTAGAGTTCATATTCTCAAAATATCTTTACTGACAAACATTTTTTTTGTCCATAATTTTTCAGATGCAATTTGTACTTTTTAGATAGCAGAGAATTCTTTTGGGGCACTAAACACCATTAAATGAGCCTGTTATGAGAAACTGAGGGACTAAATAGATGTCTGGTTTTGGTTTTTTAATTCTCACTCTTGATTTTCATTGTTACAAATTTTCCCTTGCAACGTAAACCTTACCTGCTGAAGAATGTTGTGTGATTTAACCCAGAACTCTTTGTAAAACACTGCAAGATTCCTGAGGGAGAGGTAAGGTTGAACTAAACCAGGGTATTGTGAGTAAAATTTGTTGCACTCAAAGTTAGATGTCAAGGAAATAGAAACTTCTTCAATGCAAGTTCTCAGCATTTTTGGAACAATTTCCCCCAGTAACTTCATCCCACTCAAATGAACAAAAAATGAAACAGATCAAGAGCAGGCAAACTTTGAAACAAATAAAACTTCTTTAATTCAATTTTTCATTTAAAGACTTTAAAAAGGGTAATTATTTTGCAGGCAGTTATCAAAAATCTACACTTTAAATTTAGAGCTATTAGGGACAGGATAGCAACAACTGTAGCTAGACTTACTTTGCTGGTCTCAGAAGTATATCTCAGGAGTGTATTTTAGCTCTTGTTTCTCTGTGAATTAAGACATTGAGGTCGTTATGCTGCCTATCAGGGAAGGCAGTAGGTTGTATAGTTATCTCCTGATTGGGGCAAAATCACTACCCTGAAACCACACAACCTACTACCTCATCCTGTTAGAGCATCACGTGCATCTTCTGAAGGAAACATTCCACCATTTGTAAGTAAATTACCTTATCACTCTCCAGCCCACACATTTCTTCGCCTTAGAGAGGCCATGTGTGACCTCAGCCCTTCCCCACAGCTCTACCTGGGAGTCACACAGAACTGGTGGAGGGACTGCAGAGACAGGGAAACTGCAGTAGCAAACACTGTCCCTCCCAAAGTAGCAATATGTAATAAAAAAGTGAGTTAAATCAGTGCCCAAAACTGACTGAAGAGACCTCTTACTCAGGGTTTAAGAATTTACCATTTCCAGGGCAGAACACGACTGACTGGGAAGACATCCTCTCAGGGTTTTGTCCAGCTCATCCCTTTGGAGTTTCTCAAACAGCCAATCCAAGTGGATTTAAACAGCTGCTGAATCAAAAGTACCATTTTATGTTTAATATGAACACAGATGCCACAAAACAAGGGAGAGATGGATCAGCTGTTTCCAAGTGGCCACTCCCATGGCAGTCCCACACAGCTGGGTGTGAGCAAATCCACTGCAGGCTGGGCATACTGTACCTCTGTGTCCTGCACTCACACCCCACCTGCTCTCCAAAAATGCCAGAAGGAAATGGCTTTTGAGCTTGAATGGGAAATACAGGAATCCAAACACTCTGAGGACATTTGTGTACAAGAGCCAAACACATAGATAGAGCCAGAGAATGGTACAGTTGAAAAATATGTGTTGTCTTTTGGAGCCATCCAGCGCTGACATCACAGCCACTTCAGGAAAGACAGTAGATTGTATAGTTATCTGACAGGCAGGGCATAGCCCTAAAACTATACAACCTACTACCTCACCCCAAAGGACAGTCACATTCTGATCACAGGAAGCACAGGCTGCATTCCCAGACTGCTGGATTGCTTAGTGACAACCTAGAAGACAAAAAACTCTGGAGACAAATGTTAACAGTCTTGAATTTGAAACAGTTTGCTATATACCAGTCAATGTTCTGCTTAATGAGCTCCAGTTCCATGTTTGAAATGTTTAATAGATTTGCAACTTGTGAAGTCATGTCAGTGACAAGATACACAAGGGAAACAGGATACAGCATTCATTTTTAATAACTGCACTTGTGTACTTCCAGCTCCTACATGACTGTACCTTATCAAACCAGTTTGTCACTGTGGGAACGGCATCACTACGACTTAGAATGGATGCTGAATAAAGGGATTGTTTAACATGCTTCCAGATACTTCTCAATTATCCTAATGGGGAAGAGCTGAGGTTCTCTAAGTGAATTTCCCAAGTTCTGCATAGGCAAACCCCAAAGACTGAGCAATAAATTTGTCAAGACTGTGAGGAATTGTGGCCTACTCTGCAATACTCCTAACTGAGCAGTAACCCAGCTCTGAATTGATGACTAAATTAAACACACCCCACTGTACCACACAGGCCTTGTTTATGGGGATTAGCAGAACTGCCACTACAGCATCAGCTTCTGTAGCTTCAAACTTCTGCTCGAGCTTGAGGGGGTTGTTATTCCCTGCCACCTGGTTTGACAGACAACAATACTTCCTATCCAGGGTGGATATAAAGAAGTGGGAATAACTGAGATATCAGTCTATATTCTAATATAAACACTGCTGTAATAAAGAAGCAAACTTTTAAAACAAACCCCTACCTTAATCAGCGAACTAACCTTTTGCTAGTTAATTAAAGAGCACAATAAATGCTGCATCCATCAGCCCCACATGGATCAAGGAGAGTTGTTTCACTCAGCAAGTCTCACCCTGAGGTCACTTGGTCACACTGCAGGGGGACAGACACCATGTGCCCTGGCTTTCAGCATCACTGCTGTGGGGATCTGAAAAGAGAGGAGCAAGACAAAACACACAAATCTTAATTGCATTTCACTGCACACTGAAACAAAGTGGGTGAGAGCATGTGCAAAGCACAGAGCAGCTTCTTTCTCCAGGAGAACCATGCACAGCACCAGCTTTCCCATCCACCTGGTACTACCACAGGTACACCCATAGGGACTCTGACTCAAAGAGACAGGCAAGAGAAAAGTATAGTGAAAAGAGAATAATTCTTTATTAGACTGACTTGAATACCAGGAGCATTGCAGAGACAGGCAGAGAGAGGTATCAGGTACTTCACCTTCAAGGAACAAACAAAGCAGAGAAGGAAGGAGAATGCAGATATTTGGTCAAATTGGATATCAATATGTTAATCTATAAAGGACCATGTTATGCCATCAATGTCAAAGATCATTTCACTGTAGTGGGCTGAGACCATGTAGAAAGAGGTCACTGGCTGCTGTTAGCTGCATATGGTGCCATTTGTTGGACAAAACAGGATAAGTGCAACTCTGACCATGCTGACATCACTGCAAGGAAGGAAACGTAATCCAGCCCTGCATTTCACCTCTTGGAACCTCAGGGCCCTTGCAGGCCAAAAAGGGTGATGTTCTTTCAATGTCATAGCAAAGGAATACCTTGAGAGACAGACCTCAACATTTCATCAATGTAAACCCCTGCCCGAACTGGTACCAGAAGCCACTCTTAACCTCTACAAAGAACCCCTTTGGAAAGCTCTCCAGCAGAAAGCCTGATAGTCTTCTCTATGCACTTAAGGGTTTTAAATATCAGAATTTTCTCAGTACCAGCTTTTTATCATGGTCAATTACTCTCCCAATAATCCTCTGAAAACAAACCCTACCCCGTGCCTCTGTTTTTTGGATAAGACATTTAAAAAGAAACAAGTTCTTTATGTGTGCAATCAGAGATCTCAGTATTTTTCCTCAGAGCTGAGAATGTGAAGTGGAGCTAAACTTCTGTGCAGTTTCAGCAAGGCTGGATGTGTTGCACAGTCAGCTCTCAGAAAGTGTTTTCTGTGTAAAACAAACCCTGTGCTTATATCAACAGAACAGAGTTACATAATATAATTGGAGGAAAGCTGAGTATTGTGTGACTTCAAAGTGTGACTTTTTGTAAGCATCTATTTCATAGTGGAAGGACAAAAACAACGTAGCCTTTCAGAATAGCAACTCTTTATGCTGGATGGTCCAGTGAAGCCAGTTCAAAGAACCAGTCTGGCTCTAAAAGGATACATTCACAGTAGTGAAAAGCCCAAACTATCCCACAGACCCATCCAACTCCAATGACAGGGAATTTTGGATGAAGAACCTTTACTTACAGCTGATCTCAGTGACTCTAAGAGACAGAAATATAGACTGAAAGAAATGCAACATTCTGGAGTATGTTCTACACTGCTGGTCTTTAATATGTCTGGACTTCACTTACACTTTTGGGGGCAATACTAGGTGGGATCCTGGAAAATATTCATCCCTGTTGAAAAATGGGTGAACTTGAATTAATCATTTCTAAAGGAAGTTCTTATTTTCTATGATAATGATATTAGAGATTCTTTTCTCTAGGTGCTGTGCTGATATAACGTTGCCTTAATGTATATTTCCCCACAAAATTAGTAGTTTTTAAATTCATAATGATATTGAGATAATTACTTGGAAAGTACCATAAACTCTGTGTAACACTATTTTCTATAAGATCTGTTATTATGGGTATTAGTAATACTCATTAGCAAACAAAAATGGAAAAGAATGTGCTTTATCCAACACCTAAAATTAATTAGTCTTCTGCTCTCACAAGCTGCCCATAAAGTTAATTTAATTGACTAGATCACCAAACAAGGATGAACTTTAAAATACTTAATGAAAGAAAAATCCATGTTCGTTTTCCTTCTACGAAGATGACAGGCACAAGAAAGAGCTCTCTGGCAAGAGTTATGTTTCTAGTTTAACAATTGTTTAATACTAGGAAAAATATGACATTTCCATATTCCAACTCTCACTGAAAAACATCTTGGAACTGATGTTAATAAGTACCTCAGCAGTCACTTTTCAAAAGGCAGGGGGCCAAGTCTGCTATTTCTGTGATGTTACAGGAAGGCAGAGAGTTTAAAAGCAGGCTTGTTATATCACTAAAAGCCTTACTAATGAACAGACTGGGACAGCACAGAACAAGCATTCTGCAACTTCAAGGTACCTTTCCCCCAAAACCTTGGGAGGATTTACAAAGGCCAAGCCTCCCTGGCTCCCAGAAAGAAGGAGATGCCCTGGCTGTGTGCTCTGGAGTGCACTGTGATTACCAGGGAAGAGGAGAGCTTGGAGGCCTTCTGAGGCAGGACCTTCCCCAGCATGGCCTGGGGTCTGGATGCAGGCCAGAGCAGCAGTTCCCAATCTCTCTGCATGCAGTAAAGATCTTCTGGCTTCCCAAGTGAAGCACAGTCCCCACTCTGCTCCTACAGGCTGTTTATCCATGCTTAGAAATGTCACCTGTAAGATTGATATGGGGGCTGTTTGGGTCCAACCCAGCTAGCTCTGGACCCTGGTCCTACAATCCTACATAGGACAAAAGTAAAAGACTGGAGGTGCTCTTCTGCAGGGGAAAAAGGGAGAATGGAACAAACCATGTGATCGCTGCAAATTACCAAACAGCCAGTGCAAAAACAACAACCATATAAACCATTTAATGCAATACAACAGTCACCAATGTGTTAGGGAAGAGTACTGGGGGGAAAATGGCTGAGGATATGCCAAGGTGACATAATTCAGCAGGGCTTGGAACAGGCAGACCTGCCACACCCTTCTTCTGGGGCAGGACTGTGGCAAAGCAGTATTGTGGCAGGTAGCCTTCCTAGAGATTTTAGTAGAGATTACTTAGAGGATGGAAGGATTCAGTTTCCTTGGATTTATGTATGATAAACTCCACACAATGTATTTTAAAAAATATATTTTAACTAAATATAACAAAAATGACACATTGCTTTCATATAGCATGCAAACTTCAAGAAGAAAAAACACTCTACAAACACAGATGTTGTGACTCCTGTGAAATACAACATGTACTGCAATCTCACTCATTACTTAAATACAGTTGCTTCTAAAATGGCAAACAACTGCTCCTGGGAAGATTGTATTCATGCAGATCACACAAACACAAAATGTTAATGACAACCCCCACAAATATTCACTAATTTTAGGGTGTTGAGCAATGGACCTTATATTTGAAAGAGCTGAGCTCATCTAATGCAGCTGACATCACCTGGATTTGCTTTAACATCTCTGAACACAAAACTGGACATTTAAACTGATCACCCTCTTCTTTGACTTGATATGTGATGTCCAGCTCTCCAAAACTGCACCTTTCCCACTCCCCCTAAAGCCCTGTGAAAATAAAATCTGGGCACAGTCAATGATGCAGACAACAGTGAGAACCACAGTCTTCTGTCTCTCCAGCTAAATACTCAGCCACCTCACCAGCAATTATTTGAGTGATATTTTTAATTCTTTTTGGATGGAAAACACCTTTACTGCACAAAAAATCTTAAATAAGCCATCTGAATTTTAAGTCAAGTGGATTTGGCTTTTTAGTAGGTGCAATTCATACAGTTTCACACCTAACCTATGTCACACCACTGAGAAAGTGCTGTTTTTTTCAGTTCCTTACAGAAGCTAAGAAAAATGGAATAGTCACATCTTCTTAAAAAATGCCATTCCCAATCTCAGTTCACTAATTCCTTTTTGGGAAAACTGATTTTTCACTCTGAAATTGATTTGGGTCCTTGAAAATTATTTTTCTTTAAAAAGACATGCAATAAACTAGTATATACAAATCCTAACTTAATTAAACGCCAAGAGGTGCTTAATTCATCTGTCAGGTTAAGCCTCAACAAGAAGCTAAAATTCATTTTGCAGAATGCAGCCATGCCAATAATTACAGTTGGTAGAAAAATGGCTTCTGGCCTTTCTCCCATAAGGTTTTCATTTTAAATTTTAGCCCTTAGTGAGATCAAGCAGCTGACAAGTAGGAGTGAATGAATTAGTGGTCTGGGAGCCAGGAGTAGGTCAAAGCTCCAAATAAGCCAGTGGTGGTGGATTTAGACTAAAATTCTGTATTTACATCAATGCACCCTTACATCTGCCATCACCACAAACAGGATAAAGTTACTTGAGTGTTCTTGAAGAAGGAGCTTTATATGATGGCAGACAAGCAAAATCCATCACTTTACAGACTGTTCCATTTGTGATGATCACTTCAGAGCCTGCAGCATTTGAAATTGAGGATAACATTTTATGGAAAGTTGGCATGAAATCACTGTTCTGTATAGCATGTTTGTTTTACAATATTGTTAAAAGCCTAAAATTCATTTCTATTGCAGAACAATGTTCTGGAGTCTGGACTGCATTTGGGGTTGAGCCAGTGGGCTTGGTTCAACCTGACAGTAAGCCAGCAGAGGCCTGGAAGTCCACACGCACTAACACAGAGAAAGCATTTCCACAGGCATTGCAAACCAAGCTGCAGTTTGTTTCTGCTTACTTTTAGGGCTTGGGGAGGGTGTGAGGCTATAGACATGATCAGACAAGCCCACTTGCAAGAGCAAGTGTTGTCCCTAATCCTGTTAAGGTTTTGTGTCCCTGTCAGGGGACCTCCCACTAGCAAAACTGCCACTTATTGAGTTCCCTGTCTTCTTTTAGTGACACTTTTTCTTTGGTCACCAGCACAGATCCCTGTGCACTACAACAGCTTTGTTATCACCCTGGGATGGGATGGTGTCTCAAGCTGTGTTATGATTTCAGAAGCACACACTTGTGCTCTGTTAGGATGACTCTGCTGTGCTCTGAGCAGTTATTTTCCATTCGGAGCATTCCAAGGACACTGCCAAGAGCCTCACGCACACACTCGCCCTGCCCAGCTTTACATGAGTCTTCCAAAAGCAAGGGGGAAGCACTGAAAGCTGCCATTGGCACACAAGGGCCCTTCTGCCCACCCATGCCTGCATGCTGAGGAGGAGAAGGCTTTTGGGGGGTTAGGGTGAGTGGGCAGTGCTGCTGACATGGCACTCGCGGGCACAAGAGAATTCCTGGTGAGTTCCAGGCTTGGGGCTCAGACAGCACTGCCTGTGCTCAGCTCCACAGAGCCTTCTCCTTTCTCAGGTGACTGTCCATAGATGGACAGTGTAAGTTTGTGTACTGAGACTAATCTCACTGGTTAAACACTCATGAGTGGGCTGAAGGGTAGAGAGTGAGCAGATCTTTGCCAGAGCTCCTCGGTGTCCACGGCTCTCCATGTCCATTATTCATGATGCTGCTGCTACGGGCCCTAATCTTACACAAACAGAAGTCA
>NW_005054326.1:2326124-2334523 GCF_000277835.1 Geospiza fortis | reverse complement strand
CTGCATTAGAAACACAGTTCAGTATTACATTTTCTGGTTGTGAAGCCTCTTGGGAGTCAAAATATGCAGCACGTTTTCTCTGAAGAATAAAAAGCTGAAACCTAAAATCTTGTAGATGGTGTTTAGAATCAATTTCTTGGTGTCCTGTGCACAACTCCATTCCAATTCCCCACATATGAAAAATATATAACCTCTTAGCTCCAAATTCATCTACCTTACAGATCCTTTCAGCTCCTGTTTAAAACCTACTAAATTCTATCTTGGCTATCATGTAAGCTATTGTTCTGTGCCTGCCCAGGGATGACAGACTCCAGAATTTAGGATCTGTGGTGCCAGGAGCAGATTAAACCTTCTCTGAAGACAGAAACATGCACATTACTAGTATCAACTGAGAAATACAGCAAGCAGACTTGGTGCAACTGAAATAATTGATTCCCTTCCCCTTATCAACACAAAAGATAAGAGCCATATAACAGTACCTGTTTTCCTATTTCACAGCATTTGTAGCAAACACAGTGGATAGTATTTCAATATTTTCCTGTTGCAGAAATAAGCTTTAGGCACAAAATCCATGACATGTAAATTAAGATATACATCACAAGACATATCTTAGTTGTGAAAGTAGGTCATGCATTTAAGGCATCTCCAGACTCTTGATGTAAATATTCTGAAAATATTTTTGTGCGTATAGATTAATATTTTAATTATTTATCAGACTTCATTCTCTAAGAACACTAGAGGAACAGATATTTCTAGGAGTCCTCATAGAGAAATAAGTACTTCTTGCAACCTTTTTCAACTTCATGTAGTGCACGTTTTTTTCTTAATGGACCTGCATGCTTGAAGCACACCTCAAAAAAAGTTAATACAGTAGAAAAAGTTATTGTGTGAAGATCCCAGACTGCACAGGGAGCCTGACTAAACAATAGCATGACATTTTAAAATGTTTACTACCTTGTATTATTTTGGGACTCTTGGAATTTCCTCAAGACTGGTGTTGGGTATCTGTTCACCTGCCTATGAGCAAGTTATTCCATAAGCAAAGTTAAAGAGGAGAAAAAAAAAAAAAAGAGAAGAAAACTAGAAAACAAGAGAGTCTATGTGTTTGTGATGTGAATTGAGTTTCCCGGCCAGAACTTTTATCAGCAGAATAAAAAAAAAACAGAGGCAATTTAAGTCAGCACCACTATCAATTTATCCACTAGGTGTCACAAAATAATCATGCAAGCAGACAAAAAGCAATTATATGTAAAATGTGTCAGTGCACTACATCAATGAAGTGCTGCTTTGAAACAAAATCTGTGATAAGAGCAGATGCAGGAAAATGTCATGGATCTCATGAATATGCATGAACTGTCAGGAGTGTATGGGAACCTGAGCCATGACACACAAAAGCTGTTGCTAACCATGGTCTATGTCATGTAATGGATTCACATACAAGCATGTAAGTGTTCCATTAAAAAAAAAACTCTTCCCAAATCCTAAAAGCAGGATTTCCACTCCTCAGAACGGCAAGATTTATGTTTCTTGTTTTTTAATGCTCCAGCTACTGGACAAATATATCAGATTTTCTACATATATGTAAAAATCCCTCATGGACTACAGGGAAAAAAATGCCAAGAAAACAAGTTCTGAAGGCTAAAACATATGAGGAAGAAAAGCATAAATATTTTATCAATATTAGTATAAAATCACCACAAATGCCAAACATTGGAACTGGCAATAACATGTGACACACACTTCTTAGATCCAGACTTCTTTTGGAAGGGCAGGGTAGAAAATTACCAAATGGTTCTGTAGCCATTATTTTCTAGAAATCAACCTCTACTGCACAGGCAGTATTTTTGTTCTTAAATATTCGTGGACCATTTAAAATTTGTAATTACACATAGACCTGCACTCATCCAAAACACTGAGTCCATGAAAGGATTAAGGCTGGGCTGTTGAAACAGGCACCTTGGTATTGTACTAAAAAATGTTTCTTTAATAACAGTAACTTTTCCTCAGAGTTGCATAAAATTTTTATGGGCCAAGTAGACTCTGGTGTGCATTTATCATTATCTGTACGCACACATAATCCAGACAATTAAAAATGCTGTAGTCACTAGCATATACAACATTATGAAGTAGAACAGGCTGTTAGATAAGAAGAGGAAACATATCCTGGACATTTTTTATCATCCAAACATAACAGTACCAGGGCTCTCTATGCTCTGCTGCCAAGTGCCATTGCATAAAGCCAGCCTAAGCAATGTCAGAACCCCTTCCCCCCTGTGAGAAATGCAGTAAAGGAACATACACCCTACCAGGGCACTGTATGTTTATACTGCAGTTTGTATGTTTTATCCTGGCTGTAAAAACCAGGCTTTTTCAGGGTGTAAGCAAGCTCATATGATAAAGTTCAGATTTTTTACACAGTCTTTCTCTGTACGATGAGCTGTCTAAATGGCAGTGCTGGCCAACATTTTGCAAAGCTTGGAAACACTTTCTTACTTGGTGACCCCAGGGAAGCTTTTCTTCCATGCAATTTTCCCTCTTTATTTCAGCCACTCAGTTAAATACTTGTGCTGCCAGGAACACAGGTACAAAGCTGAGAGAAACACCTTTTGTTTGTTTATTGGTTTCCAAAACTAGCATAACTTAATGTGTATATGCTAAAGGAGTCTGATCTTGTGAAATACACTTTCAGAAAAACTCAGAACTATTCTCTGAGGTTCTCTCTACATTAAAAACATTATCTGACAGTAAAGAACCCTCCAGTGATGCCCATTCAAGCTGGCAGAATTCAGAGCTTCCTGAAGTCGGTAAGAATTTTGTTATAATGTAGCAAAGCTGTGATTTCCCTTTAGGCAGAGCCATACAGAAAAATGCTGAGGTTACTATTCATTACATAACCCCCTGACTCTTTGATCCCAGAAGGTGAACGGGCAGCATTATTAATTCCACCTAAGCAACTTAAGTTGCTCCTTTTTGGTCCTTCAGTGGTCCAAGTTTGCAATACTTTTTTTTTAGTCCTTTGTGAAAGAATCAAAGAATGCCAGGTTGGACGGGCCCCTGAAAGCATCCAGCCCAACCTCCTGTTCAAAGCAGGTCTAATTAACCAGGTTGCTGAGGCACACACTCAATTGAATCCTGGACACCTCTAAGGATGGAGAGCCCACAGCCTCTCTGGGCACCCCTTCCAGCCTTTGACCACTCTTTGGTTAAAAGATTTTCCTTGTATCTGACTGGAATTTCCTTTGTTCCAACTTGAGGCTTTCAGCATCAGGACTCTCAGCTCCTTTTCTGCAGAGCTGCTTCCTACACAGCTGCCCCAGGCTGTTTCATTAGAATCTCACTGATGACAGTATTTACACCATTTCTCAAATTATCGATATTAAAAGCTTCTATCTTTTTTTTTCTTTAAAAATTTCATCTATCCTAGGCCTCACTTGGCCTTGAAGTGCCATGAGTAGAACAGCTTAAGAATGTGAATGCACAGCAAATGTGCTTCCCATTAGCTCTTAATGCCATAAATCTAAAATCCTTGATACTACTGTTAGAGCAGTGCTTCCACTCAAATCTTAAAAGGAGCTTTCGACAGGATAGTAAGCCTAAGCAGCCACACAAGACACTTAGGACAGGCCTGCAAATGCACATGGATCAGAGGTCCTGCCCTGGTGCATCACTATTCACTTACAATGGGATCACTTTAAATTACATTAAGGACTATAATCATATTCTAGTAGCATTTACTTTTTCATACCCTCTGCCACCAGAAATATGCTTAAAGATATCCCTCCAGCCCCAAGTGCACTATTCTGGGAAACTTTCCATTTAGATGAGAACATTTATGCTTATAAATACATGATATTTTAAAAGCTTAATTCAGTATGAATTCAACTTGGTGTCTGCTCATGAGTGAGCAGTTGGAAGGAACTGGTTAATCATTGTTTGCCATCTGCTTTGGAGAATCAGCACTGTACAGAACCTTTTCTGCAGCAAATTAAACCACAATGCACAAAGAGCACTAAAGGAAAATCCTGTTTTCAGCCACGGGGCGTTTCATCAGATTTCTTGGCCAAAAATGAAGGCAACTCCTTTCAGGTATTTGTTGTTCTCTCAGAAAGGCTCTGAATTTTCTAATCTCTCCAGTCTGTTTTATTAAAACCAACTCTAAGTTCTTCTGAACAGACAAGCCAGGACTTAAAACGCTATATATTGAGTCAAAAAGCACATTTGCCTCCTCACAGAACATCAACATGAAAAAATAAAATTGGTTGACTATCTATGCTGCTTTCTTGGCTCATCTTCCCCATCTGGTGTGACTGACAAATGCTGTGTCATACTTGGAGAGGGAACAAAATTTCCATTTTTAGATTTTGGAATCCAGGAGTTCCTAAAAAAAAATTTGCTTCAAAATGAGGAAAAATGTATGTGAATGATGTAAAAAGGTTCCATTAAATACAGAAAAATGGCTGGGAAAAGGCACTTCCAAAACTGAAGTTTTCTTAAAATACAAATTCCTAACAAGTGGCAAAAAATATCAGAAGAAATGCTGAGTATGAGAAAATCAGTACTGCTAGGCTCACTCTGATATCAAAGATCTAGCACTGGGGGCCATAATTCAGGTTATTAAAGTCCTTTTTTCGAGATTGATTAAAGTTCAATTCAGAAACATCAACAGGCTCCAATGTTCTTAATATTGAGAGGCCAAAGACTGCAGTCTTCCATCAGAAAATCAAAATGTGTTCCTCCAGGCCTTCCAAACACTGAGCTCTGAGTGTATTCAGTCATTCAAAAAACTTGCCACTGAAAAATATTTTTCCTTTAAAAAACTTTTTAAACAATTGGAAATGGTCCCTCTGACTTCTTGCTCCAGCCAAAAATTTCAGTTCTCCTCCTTTTCTTTGCAGATTTCCTGGGGTATTGAATCATGGAATCACAGAATGGTTTGGGTTGGGAGGGACCTTAAAGTTCATCCAGTTCCATCCCCTGCCATGGCAGGGACACCTTCCTCTATCCCAGGCTGCTCCAAGTCCTGTCCAACTGGCCTTGGGCACTTCCAGGGATGAGGCAGCTTCTCTGGGCACCCTGTGCCAGGGCCTCACCACCCTCACAGGGAAGAATTTCCTCCTAATGTTCAATCTAAACCGACTCTCTGTCAGTGGGAAGCCATTCCCCATTGTCCTGTCACTCCAGGCCCTTATCCAAAGTCCCTCTCCACCTCTCTTGGAGACCCTTTGGCACTGGAAGGGGGCTCTGAGCCTTCTCTTAAGGTTGTTTTATCCAATGACTGGGGAGTCCTGCTGTTGCAGATTCCTGAGACTTGACAGTGGTTTGCTATTTGAAATAACTGGTACCAACAGAGGTCTTAAAATGAGATTATCCAGTGAGCCTTTGGAGACTTCAGGGTTCCAGACTCAGTATGGTCTAATGAGCACAACAGGACTCTCTGACAGTCCTATTGGGATTTTCCCTCTGTTACAGCTGGCAGTAAGAGAAAGAAAGATTTAATTAGCACAGAAGAGCTGCACTGCCTTCCAAGTACTCAGCAAAAAAATATTTGGGAAGTGAGCAAGGTGGGAGAGAGGAAGGTCCTTTGGGTATGCAGAAATTTAAGTCAGCTGCATTAATGTACCAACTGGACCACGTATTTCTTTCATGATTGTGAGCAAATACTTGGGTCAAGTTTTCAGAAAAATAAGCTCAGTTCTTCTGGCTTCTTTAGATGCTAAAATAACTCACCAGACTTTTCAAAGGCAAAGTGCAACTCAGCTGTCAGTCTCCCTGGAAATGTTACAAGCTGACCCATGTGAAGACTTCTAAAGATCTATCCCTATCTGTTGAGGTTATGCATCTTAAAGTATTCACAGCTGTGCTGCACTTCCTCACCTACAAAATATTGTGTTCCTCTTCTATGTTCTGAGGAGAACAAGTTTGTAATGCCCATGAACCAGCTTTGAGAAGCTTCAGTGCTAAGATCATTTAACTGACACTGTGTCACAGGGACCACTTCCTACTTCTGGCTTTGACAGGAAGGGAATTGGGATTCTACAAACCCCAAAGTCATGATCACAAGATGCCACAGATGCCAGGGTTGCTCTAAACTCAGTAAGGAGTCTGGCTGTTAGTTATGGGAATGAGGAGGGCACTTTTCACTCCTCTTAACAGGGACCAGTGCCCCTTCTAGCAGGTGTCTGTATTGAGTTCAACTGTTTGCTGTGAAGGCTGTTAGACAGCATCTCTTTATAAAGAAGAGATGTTTAGATCAAGACCTGACTTTCCTTTCTAGAATCAGCACTATTCTTCGACAGCCACAGGACACTTAAGCAAACAATTCAGATGCTGGTTTTGAGAGATGAAAACTATGTCAGTACAGACATCTAGTGTATCTTCAGAGTCCTAAATGTGCCTTAAAATACCCTGCATTTACCATAATGGTCTCTAGCTTGCTTAAAATTTACTAAAACATTGGACTTGGATGCAGTAGAACTAATGAGCCCACTCAAGACCAAGCTCCTGGTATTCCAGATCACCCTTGTAGCATTCCCTCAGAAGGAACACAAGTATTTCTTAAACTTATTATTCCAGAATAATTTCCTTCTCATTAAGGTGAGATTAGTACAGGTGAAGACATGAAATACCTGCAAAAGTTCTCTCTTTGATCACTCAGCTGGATCCAGCAGAAGTCGAGGGTCAAAGGTCTTGCCAACAGGAATTCCACACAACTGATTTCACATTCTGCAGCTGTTTCTTCCAAGAAAGACCTGTCAGGAATGTATCAATAGTTTTTTCTGCATGCATGGGAGAGCAGGGAAAGCTGATTAATAATGCTAGAGTATCACCCTTAAGCTGGGCAGGAATCAGTATCATCCTTAAGCTGGGCACAGTAAAACATCTCATGTGGGCAAGTACTTTCAGTCTCTATCTGTGCCAAAACAGCTTTATAGGGCTGTGTTCTTGTAGACACAAGCCAAGACAGACAGAAGAAGTCTATTCTCTGATTCTTTCCTGTGGATATCTCCACAAGAACATCTTTGGTTGAGGAACATGTATTTTTTATAGATATATTTTCCATAAAAATCAACTGCCTTTCTCTAGTACTCAACTCATTATTGACACTCTCAACTTCACCACATCAACATTTTATTTGAAGTATCAGTCATAGCATCCCATCAAAATTTAATAGCCACTTTCTATAATTAAAGCATATTAACTCTTGGTTTCACCTATGCTAAGGTTTATCTTTCTCCTCCTTTTAAAATTCTAATGATATTAAAAATACAACACCTTTCTACAGCATGACTCAGAGTTGCATAATATTTCTTTCTTCAGCTCATGGGAAAGGAAAAGAGATACAAACAAAGGCAGAAGAATTCTCTATCCAAGTCTACAGCTTTATACTGAATCCTGAGTGTCAAACCAATAGGGCTTTTAAGAAAAATGTCAACAACTGTAACAGTTACATAAGACATAGTTAGAAAAATACTTTGCAAGGAAAAATGACAGTTTCTGTCACTTGAGAAGATGATTTATACTTCAGCTTTAGAATGCAAGCATGTGACCTGACATTTACTAAAGAAATCAAAGAAATGTTGAGCAAGATTACAAAAGGCAAAGCACTGATTGCCCTCTACCAGCAGCTTCTCTCTGTACTACAGAAAGATCTGCATAGTCTTCCTCTCAACATTAGGCAAAAAAATAGAAAGGGAGGTCACAACAACAGCTCTCCCTGTTGTCACTTTGTGTTGACTTGCTCCAGTTCTGAAGGCCATCTGGTGCTGTTTGTGCTGCCTTTGTGCCTTGTGTCTCATGTTGTTCTTTATCGACAAGAAGGATTCACAGGTCACATCAGCTGTGATTTAAGTTTCTTTGCAACAGAATTTGATGGTTGAAACTGTGCGTAAAGAGTGTACAGCTGCGGATAACAGAACATGGTGAAAAGGACACCAGGCGCAGGGGTGCCCAAGTAGGAAGGACAGCAGGTCAGGTGAGCTGGGCTTCCTTACTGGTTCTATTACACACTTCCTGCAGGACTTGAAGTGGTTACCCTTGGGGCTCAGTTTTATCACTTGTTAAATGGAGATCATAATTCCCTATCTCACAGTGATACTGTGAGGCTTATTCATTAATGGGTTCAACTCAGTGCTGGGCAGATGGTCAATACAAATTTTATGCATCATTGAAGTAACATTTAACCTCAGGACTTAAGTGGCATATAGCCTTGTGCTGGTCTCTGAGCAGTCACTGGATAAATATTAAGCATTCAGTTTACAGAAAATATTTGAGAGGCATGAGTTGTTAGTACTGCTGATTTTGCATCCCTTAAGTTACAAATTTTCAGGATGAAAAATGTAAAAGGACACATTATTCAAATGCAGTGCAAACCAGGTTCTAAGTGCATCTCCTTGTGATGG
>NW_005054326.1:2282412-2326100 GCF_000277835.1 Geospiza fortis | reverse complement strand
AAGCATACAGTGATTTAAATGAGTCCATGAAACAAGCACTTTAAGTCTCAGGAATGACCACTGATAATATCTGGAGGGATTTCAATTTTACTGTTGGGAGAAGAGCTGTTTTTACTGGCCTCAGCCAAAAAACCAATTCATTGAATGTGATTGCCATTTACCTGCAGAAACACAGCTACAATTCAGCATAGTAATGAGTTTAAAGGTGCATCTCAAAGATATTTATAACCAAATAAATATTTGCTTTGTTAGTGTGGTAAGCACACAGAAGAAAAAAAGTACTTTTCTGAACATCTTTTTCAATGTTTCTGAGGACTATTTTTAAACTTTATTGCCACAAGTAATGTACCATGAAGGCCTAAGCACCAGCAAGAAATGAATCTCCAGTGTGATTACTATGCATATACCTTGTAATTTCCTCTGCAGAGATGACCAATCTTCACTTCTTTAGTTTTTAACTTGGTTCCCCAGTAAGTCATTCTTTCTGTGTCAAAAGAGAGAGAAAGAAAAAAAAAATTGTGTCATCCTTATGATGGAAAAGGAGAGGAACAGACACACAGATATTAAATACAGCCTTCCAAAGCCTTTTCTACAGGTGAGGATTCTGTTTCAGAAGAAGGCCAGTGTCCCAAAACTTATTTTGGAAGCCTTAATTGAGGGTAAGTAGGGCATGAATGGCACTTTGTGGAGGGATGACTTTACCCTCAGGGAAGCACTATGACAAGTTCCTGAGACCAGTCAATTTAACAGCTGCAAACCTTGAAAGCTTTGAGTAAAAAAAGTTTCCTCTACTTTCACAGCCAAGTGAGTTTAAAGAAAAGTTACCAGATAAAAATATTTCAACCTTTACCCCAAAATATCATCCTTGTTTTCAGACCTTTAAAATTACCATACCAATCACCATTAGAAAGATTAATTGTGGTCAGATTAATTGACCAATCATGGATATCAATACATCAGGTATAAATCACTCCTAAAATGTAGCATTCAGCAGTTTAGTCTCAGCAGCCAGGGACCCTAACATTTTTGATAATGCATTTGTGTCAGTAATATCTTCACTTGTAATCATAGTCAAGTACAGAAATGACTATCTCATATAAAAATAAATACAGTATGGTGAAAAAAAATTCCTGGTTTCTTGCATTGTGATAGTGATAGAACTATGGGGAACCTAAAAAAACACTCCCTCATGTCCCCACTATGAGCAGAGGAGAGGAGCTGAGATTCACAGATCCCCTCAGCGTGGATTAGGGTGAGATAACACTCAAAGACCATAATAACACTCAAAGGCCATAATAACACTCAAAGGCCATAATAAGCCACTCCAATGGCACAAATATTATAAAATGGTGACCCCGTCACAACTGGATCCACATAAGCTATGCAGAAACACCAAATTTCGTGGAACAAGTATTCAGTAAACATTAGCCCTCTCAACAATTATATCCACTTAAACTGTGCAGGAACACTACCTGTAAGGGAACAAATATTCAGGAAATGTTAACCCTCTCACAAGTGAGACTGATCCTGAAATGGGCTCAAGGGCATGGTACTGGTAACACCAAGGTTGTGGGTTCCATCCCTGTCCCACCTCTGGAAGTCTCCCTTAGGGTGCTGGCTGAACTCACAGTGCAGTTACCTGGGCCTCATCCCTTGCACACTGCACATAAATTACTCTGGGTCATCCCAAAGAAGTGATGGTGGGATTGTTCTCTCTCTCATCACATCACATGCTAAATCTATTCACTTCTTACTGCTTCTACTTTTTTATCTCCAGCTAATTCTGCTGCTGTTTTATTAAGAAATGTTACTTTTCTCCACAAAAGCCTTAAAATTTGTACACATGTAACAGTCCATTCCAAGTCAATCTTCTTGGGATACTGCTTTCTTTCCTCCAACAAAAGACACCTCCCATTTTGGCATTTCTCTCTGTCTGACCACCGTAATATCCACGTGATTCACAACTCCTTGTGAATGTTATCCCCCAACCTCACAGGAGAAAAAAATACTGCCTTTGTTTACAGAACAGAAAGGCAGAGACAGAGAGAGGATACAGCTCACTTTTACTGTCCCAGTTAAGGTGATAGGATCATACAGAGCTTCCAGATACAGACAGGGTCCTTCAGAGAGAAATCTGCAGTACATCTCTAACATACATATCCTGAATCAACCCCCTAGGAGCCTCTTTTTTCTCTCTCCATAGCAGCAGCTTAGGAATAACAATTACCTACACATGCACCTAAATTAGATGTAAATGCAAGTGAATATTCTCTTCACTGCCAAGCCTGAGAGCAAAGTCCTATAAAGACTTAAGCATTCTAAAAATTAGGGTTGGGTTACCCACTGTGAGATGATACCTGGCTTTGGAATGAAAGGCAGTAAGGCATCAGAGTTCCCCACACCATCTACAAAGAGAGGTAACAGTCTGGTTTATCTTTCTCAAAGCCACGACCTTGGCACTGCTCTGTTTCGCTTTAGTGGTCAGAGACCACCTCCTCCTCCTCTTCCTCAGCTCTGTAGGTGATGTAAAGCTCTGCTCTCTATTTAACTCACTCTGAAATGTGCCAGTACATCTGTGTACCATTCTGAACAGCTGAAAGAATTTATTTTAAATTGTCATTTGGTTTATTAATAAAGAAGAAAAATGCATGTGTATATTTTTCCTTAAAATAGAATATAGGTACTGTACAAAAATGTACACTAAAATAATCTTCAGTCTCAGTCAGACATCTGGCCAATGGGAACCTACAGGCAGAAAAAAGTCCAGACACAAGATGGGATAGAAATGGTACAGATAAAGAAACTCTTCAAACTTGACAGTCTTAAGACTGTATAAAGAGCATGTGTTGGTACAGTGCCACACAGAGATTTTATAGACATGGCTTTCAGACTATTCCATTATAACAGTAGGCTACAATCCTGCAGATGTTTGGACATGAAAGACTTGATTCAGTCATGTCAGTGTTTTCATGACTGGGTCTTATTAAACTTCTTCTCCAGAGAGTTAATAAGAAAGCCCTCTCTCTTAGATCGGCTATAGAAGAGCAACAGTTGCCAGATATATTTCTGTTGAAACATGAGAATTCACAACAAGAAACATCATATTAAACTTTCATCCTGAAATGCACAATGCCTGTGCTCCAGGGCCTTCAAGGGCTTGCTGAAATATGGAACTCAAATTAAATATATGTTTATGTATTATTCTGAAAGGGGGCATTACTGAACATCAGGGATATTGTTCCCAAACAACAAACATGATCTTCTTTAGCAAGAACTGTATTTGAATGTTATGAGTTAAAGCAGAAAGAGGTGAATAGCAGGAAAATGTTAACTATGTTCTTCGAGGCAGCCAAGTGACCCAGTCTGAGAGTCAGAGAACTAATGAAAATGCTGGTCTAGAAAAGAGGGTGGAATTTCCTTTGTAGTTAATATTTACACACCAAGACAGTTAAGCTTAAGTCTACATATAGTTTTGGCCCAGAACCACCAGAGCTGGTGTTTCCTCACCAATACAGTGCACCAAAAAAGGGCACTAATGGTAACCTGAGCCATTAATGGCTGACACTGGAAATCAAATGTTGGTTCAGCTTAACCTGTATGAACTTTTGAAGGCCAATGGCATAAGCCATCCTTTACCATGGCAGGCTGCAACAGAACAGGATTGCTGCTTTAACTCATGATTATTGAAACAATACTCTTACACATCATGACGGTAGTGCAGTATTGAGCACCACATGTACAACTGTGTCTGCTAAAATGGAAACTCCCCAGTTTAGTGGAGAGCAATGCAAGATGTTTCCTTTGTGGGAAGAAAGGAGAAATTATCCTTCTGATTGATTAACCCCCCATCCCAACAACATGACTGACTGGAACCCCACTGAAGTAGGATCTCCATGAAATAGCACCACTGGTCCTGTTTTAGGAAAGTGTTGGCTATTAACCTTTTCTGGAATACTTAATCTTTGCAAAAGACATTAGAGGTGTAATAACTACAGTTATTTTCTGTCCCCATAAGCTCTACAGCCTGACTGCAATTTTATTAAAACACTTTTGTGCAAAATGCAAATTTTTGTGACGTGATGCCACTTCAATTAACAACAAAAAATAACTTCTACAATCCAAGTGGTCAAAACACAGAGTCACATAATATGCTGAGTAGGAAGGGACCCACAAAGATCATCGAGTCCAACACCTACAAAGGCTAAAGAAATGGGGTTTATGCCAAAATAACATAAAAAGAACCAAGACAGATCAAATCCATTATTGAAAGAAGCAGGTTACTAAAGTTATTAAGGGTAAGTTAGTAATTAATTGCATTTGTACATTCTTGTACTGTCACTGAAGATGAATGCCCTTACAAATAGATTATTTGCAAACAGCTGGAACCCCTGGGCTTAGTCCCAACTTGTCTGGTGTTTGTGCTGTGGCTGGTCCCTATGCCCAATATGTGACTGTGGATTCAACCATACAAATCCAGGCTTTTGCCTAAGAATTCTCTGACCTGTTGCACCTACAGTCCAGGGGAATTTTCCATGAGTTCATCAACCACAACAATTCTGCCTATTTATTCCATATGCTTAGCACTTGTATTTTTTCCATAAGCGCAGATTAATAATCACTGATGGAAACAACACAGGAGGCCAGAAAGACCCTTCTGTGGCCCAGAATTGTTCTTAGGATTTTTAACTGAGGAGATTGTTTCCCTCCATGTTTTGTTTAACACACATGCATATTGAAACTGCCACATGCTTCTCAGGCTACAATTCACAATCAAATGCTGCAACTGGGTATGGGTAGGAAGTACACTACTGCAGACAGAGGAGAGCTGAAACTGAAGCAGAGCTAATGAAGCTCCTTCAGAGCCTCTGATTCACTGCAGCTCACTGCCACTAGAACTGCAGCCTCCTCTTAACCATCAATACCCGGTACTAGGATTCATACCTTACCAGAAATTTCCATGGAAAACTTCAAGAAACAAAACCAAAATGCAGGCATTATCAATGAGGGCCTGTGAGAACAATGATGAAAACTGTGAATGCACCAGCAGCTGTGCTTGCTTGCAGATATTTCAGTCCACTCACAGTGCAACAGGAGCCACACAGCTAAGGGAAGAGTGTTCCCTGGAAACCACCTGTGTGCAAGTAGGAGCACCTGAGGCTCCTCAGGACCAGCTTGGGGGAACACTATACTTTCCTTAAGAGCTTACTGCTCCTTTACACAAAATATGGTATGGGCTAAAAGTACTGGCAGGCAGTTCCCAATGTGTTTGTCAGGAAAACCAAGCGAGGTGGCCAGAAAATATATGGCTTACTGGATATGTGAAGTTTTTGTGCCTCTGCTGAATCAGCAGTTGTGTCTGATAACGGTTTTGATCCTTTGTTTTTTGTCTTTAACAAGGAAGATGTGTAGCTCTTGACATAAACTATATTGTAGAATGTGCTGAACAAATATTTCATCAAAGGGGAGAAGTTTATCTTAGAGTCATTTTGCTGCCAAATGATTTATTAGAACTCAGAGCCAAAACAGGTACAAGCCCTAAGGAAGTGCTGTATCTTTCTAATAATTCAACTCTAAGAAGAGTTAAACTCTGCATACAGGAGGGCTGGGGTTTGCTAGGAAGCAAAACAAATAAAGATTTCCTACACATGTGTCAATGCAATTCTCTGCATCAATACCTGAAAAAGGAGCAGGCATTGAAGAAATGCACACTTAAAGCCATGACTAATGAGGATACTTGTGTATCACAAAGTCTGGATTAGCCAGTGAATCTTTCAGACAATCTAAGTTGAAAGCTAGCATTTGGCAAGGTCCACTGACATCTGCCACCACTTTCTTTAGGCTCCTGCATTCCCCGAAGGTACCGCCTGGGAGCTGCCCTGCAGTTCCACAGCAACTGCAGACAGCAGGGAATGCAGACAGCCATGCAAGGGGTTTAAAATAGGAAACACAGGCTCTGTGCTGGGGCTGCTACAACAGGTGGATATATATATCGGGAGCTCATATTAATGAGGCTTCTGTTACACATGTTGGGGGTGGCCGGCAGCCTTTTCAGAAGTAGATGGGTGTTTTGGTTAAAGTCAGACAGAGTAACCTCGTAGTAACCTCCAGGCTGGCTCACAGCCACAGGGAGGACTCTGAAGGACTGTCCCTTGGTGCTGCATTGATTAGATTTCTTCCCATAATACACCCAGTGTTTTTGCTCAGTAAACCTTACTAACAACTGAATCAAGAATAAAGACTGAGAGGGGAAATAAAAGCCAACCTCCATGTGAAAATGGGCCATAAAATGAACAAGGTTCTCAGCATCAAGTAATTCTGTCTGCTCTGGCCAGAAAGTCAGAGCCTGTACAATACATATGCAAGCAAGTACAAGAAGAAAAAAAACCTATCCACCCAGCCAACCAAACCAAAGCAAAACCAAAATCAACCCCCCACAAAAAACCACAAAAAAACTCCCAAAACCTGAAACAAGCAAAACCTCCCCAAACCCAAAACAATCCCAAATAAACACCCCCCATAGTTCATACAGCAAGTCAAATATTGAAAGGTATAACACTTAAGAAATCTAAAAGCTTAACTCTCCCCCCCTACATTTAACTACTACCTTGTATTTTAAATATTTTCCTTCTATTTCCATATATTATACATGCATAAATTTTGGATACCAGTTCTGTTGGCCAACACAAATCTTCTCTAATCTTTTATTCTGCTGTGGAAGTGCTAATATACAAGTATCCTAATTTCTATGTCTTGCAGCATCAACAGTGCACAGAAAGCACCTTTACAAAAGCAAACAAAAAAGCCACACACTCTTGAACAAAATGTGGATGATAAGCTGGGACATACCAAGTCTACAGGGTAGTAATTTATCCTCTAAGAACATATGGGGGTATGATAATCCCAGAACACATTGTAATCTAGATATTTGATATGGAGAGTAATATTGTTGTGGATCACCAATATTTTTTGCTAGAATGATCCTTAGTTGCTGTAAAGGAAACCAAACCCTGAATCATTTTCATCAGAAAGACAACTGTAACACTGAACATTCCAAATGAACAGCCCTATCTATCAATAATGAATCATCTAGGCTCTGAATAACAATTACAACATTCATGTACTTGGTAATTCATGTGAGAAAAACTATGATCTTTCTAACATAAACATAACCTACTACCAAGTATTAGAACTGAAAGGATGAACAGGATTGTCATGATTTCAGCTATCCACACTGCATGGTAACTGATGAAGTAAGCAGACTAAGTATTTTGCAACACCTAGAATAAGACAGGAACATAATACCTAGGGCTGCTTTAATAAGGCATATGGGAATACACAAATAACTCATTTCTATCTTCTCTAATAACACCCAGGAAGGGCTGTCCCCCAAAATCATCAATCTAGATATGAAGACAAGTATGGTGTGCAATATAATTTTTAAAGGTCTATAGCTGTAGCAGGATACCAGACTAAACCTTAAGTAGATCTATTCATGTTATCACAACTGCAACCTAATAAATTAGAAGCTAAAAAACCCTTCTTGCTAGGTGAAAACAAGTGTCTAATATCAAAGGGAAACTATGGTAAGGACCTTAAAATACTGTCATTTGCTCGAGGTTTTCTCCCTGAGATCTTTTAAATGAATGACTCTGGTAAAGTAATGTCAAGAAGCAATAATCAGACACAAAATAGCCAAGTAAAAAGTCAGTACCACAAGAAGCCTAAGAGAGCTGACGCTAAATGTTAGCAAGCATTTTTGCTTCTGGAAACATGGGTTTACAACTCTGTTTAAAAAGCTGGTATGACAACTTCTGAACCTTTGCTGTGAACTATGGTAAAGGAATGAGAGCTGTCACTCATCTGGCACTAGCTTGTATTCCTACTGCCTTGAAGGTATCCAAACACTGGGCAAAATAAGAGCTTGTGAACTACTTGCAAAAACTTGCAATCTATGTTCAGAGGAGAAAGGTCTTACTTCAAAATAATAAAATAAATCAATAAGAAAAAAGAATCTCAAGAACTTACTGAAAGAATATGAGATTTTTCATGGAGGTTGTTAATGTGTTTTGGAGCTTAAAACAACTCTGTTGTGTATATATATCTATATGGTATATTTTGCACAAATGGTTCTTCAAATATTGAAATACAACTGAAGTTTTTTTCAGTGCCATGTCCTTCCTATATCCAACATCTCCTTTTCAGAAAAGGGTGAGAAGAGAATCAGACATTTGGTAATTCCCTGCTGTGGCACTCTGTCCTTGACCACTCAAGCAATGCATGGAACAGCAGGATGAATTCACCATACACTAACCACAAACCCTGTAAGAGGATCTTTGATTTGTGCCATATAAGCATAGTGAACTAAACCCATATATAATTATAGATATATCTGACATAAAAATGTGCAATAATTTACAAAAGCATGTGTATAAACATCAAAATGAAACACGTAATGGGGGGAGACCTATTGGGTCAGACAAACACAAAATACAAGCCCTCTCTACTGCTACGTCAAAAAAAAAAAAATCCTTTTAGATACCGCCTAAGATATCAATGCAAATGATTTAAAGAAGTCTTGGCTTAAATATCCTGATTTCTGGGACAGCTGTCCCCAGGAAGGATGCACTCACATCTGCAAATCACAAATTACAGTATTGCTGCTATGAATGCATAAGGTTAGGAAGGACTATCATAAGTTGCCTTGTATTTTCAAGGCAGTTATTTTGAATTATTGGAAAAACACTTATTAATCCCCTAAGGAAGCCAGATTTCAGACACCACATAAAAAAAAGCTCTTCTGGAAGAGGAAAGTAAACCTTATTAACTCCTAGTTACACCTTCAGAGAACTGAATAGAAATCCAGATGTCTTAACTCTGTAACCTATGATCTGTGTACAGATCATCTGTGCTTTTGGCTCCAATTTTACCTCAACTAAACTTGCTTTCATTGAGTTATTTTTTGTTATATAAATACCTATTTGTGTAGACTACTGTTGAACTGAAACCAAAAATTTCTTTCAAAAATCTCTTTCAAAATTTCCCCCTTTATTTATCTTGGGGCAACAAGAATGGCTGATAATAATTTTTAACTTCTTGGTCCAATGTAGTGGTCCTACCAGTTTCATGACTGAAAATACTGCTTCTTGCTGATCCTATATAAAAAAGCAAAGCCTTTTATCAATGCAAGACTGAGGGTTGGTCTCAGAAAATAAGCAACCCACAGAAAAATTCACCCTTGAGAAAAGCCATGTGGAAGTGAAAAAGTGAAAATAGAGGTGATGTACAGGTATGTTCTCACTGTAGCTGGTTATTTGCTGGAATATGGTGCTGATACTTTTATATTCAAGTTGTGTTAAAAATCCTCTCAGTTAATAGGCTGTTAACATGTCTGAGTTATGTATTTCACATTTTTATCACCAACAACAGTAACAGATATATTTGAAGCACACTGGAGGAACTTCAAAGTCATTTATAAGCACTAATGATAAGGAAGCATTAATCCTTATTTTGCAGATGAGGAACAGATGTACAAGACTCTCTTGTGCTTTTGTGTGAATCACTGCAGCAGAGGCAGAAACTGAACATGAATTACCTACAACCTCAATCACCTCTACATGAACAGTTTTCTGAAAAAGCATGGTAGACATGGGACACCTTCCTGAGAAGTAAACAGAAAGGAACAATTTTCATTGTAATCCTCTTAAAAGGCAGTACACAACTCCTACCTCAAAAGTCAAAAACAAACCCCAAGGACACAACAGCACATGCTGTATTTTTAGAGAGAACTTTCGTCAGGTGGAGCAGTTTCTCTGTCCCTCCTTGCTCAGTTCACAATGGCAATCCCAGCCTGCTAATCAGTCTTGTTTGGAGGATTTACTCCTTGTTATGTAATTCCAGATATTTCTTGCAGCATTGAGCTTTTACTGTACTTAGGTAAGAAAAAAGGGAAGAATGACTCTGCAGAAGGGCTTTCAGATGCTTTATTTTTACTGCCACAGACATCATTTTCTGAGGTGTTTGGCACTAAGGGTGTAATGTATTAAAATGATTGATGGATTGCATTTTAAAAATAGAAGCACTGTTCTGATACTGGGATCAACTATTACCATTAGAGTAAGATTTTGCAGAACTCTAAACAGCCTTGAATTTGCACCCTCCTGTGAATGTAAAGTGCCATTGCCCATGTTACACACAGAAACCAGAGCATTTCATAGAGAAACAGAGTAAATGCCACTAACTTTGCTCCTCACACAGCTGGTCCTGCATCCCTAGGATGACAGGAACAACCCCACAGTGTCCCTTCAATTCCTATCACACTTTTTTAGTTTGATTTCAGCATATTTGTAGTCTAGTCTGCTGCCTTTTTTTCCTTGAACAATGTTATGTGCTGATCTATGGGAGAAGCTTAATTACAGCCATTTTGAAGGTTCTTATTTTTTAAATATCCTATATTTTCTCAATCAAATCTTGATTATTGAAGGGGCTGCAAGTAATATCTGGAATAAATGGCTGTGCTGGATTTGGCTGGGGTAGAGTTAAATTTCTTCCCAGAAGCTGGCAGTGGCTGTGTTTTGGATTTGTGCTGGAACAGTTCTGATAACACAGGGATGTTTTAGTTATTATTTCGTTTAGGCATGCACAGAGCCGGGGACTTTTCTGCTCCTCTCCCACCTCACCAGTGAGGGCCTGGGGGGCACAAGGCCTTGGGAGGATACCCCAGCTGGCCACAGGGACATCCCAGCCCATAAGGTGTCACTCCTGTATACAAAGCTGGGGGAAGGAGGGAGGGAGAGACATTTGGAGTGATGGTGTTTGTTTTCCCAAGAGACTGTGAGCTGTGATGGAGCCCAGCTCTCCTGGGACGGCTGAGAACCTGCCTGTCCAAGGCAGGAGGGGAATGAATGCCTTGCTTTGCCTTGCTTGTGCACACACTTTTGCTTTATCTTTTGGTCTTTATCTCATCCCCTGAGTTTTCTCACTTTTACTCTTCTCAAACCCATGGCAGGGGAGGGAGCAGGGCTGAGCTGCCACCTGGGGTTAAACCACGACAGTGCCATAATTTGGTGGCCCAGTACGGCGTGAGCAGGTTCTGACTCAAGTCTGGGTGAGAGGCTGCAGCTCCAGGGAGACCCTGCCAGCAGCACATTTGTGCCAATAGAAAAGAACAGTTGATGGCACCTACCCAAGGTCAGCTCCTCAAATCTGGGAGCCTGTTTTCTTCCAGACACTGTAAAAGTCACTTGTTTAAATGCAGCCAGTCGGCAACAATTAAACATCTAAACAAAACATGCAGATTTGGTGCTCCTTTTGAAATCTCCCCTATGCCATGCTGTTTATTTTCCCCTTCTCACAGTCTTAATTATCCAACAATCAGGCTACAAAATGGTGCTGGGAGCGAGGCAGACATTTTGTACCACTCACTGAACAGGACAATGGGAATGTGCTGAGGGAAAGGCAGTGACCCAAGGGGACAAAAGGAGCGGGCAGCTCTCTGATGATCCAGCTTTTAAGCAAATCCTTTATCTCATTTTATAGCAAAGTTAAAGCCAAGCAGCACTGAGGAGCCACCTGACAGCATTTGGCCACTGAGCAGGCAAAAATATAGTCCAGGACAGCTCTTTCCCAGCTGTCTGACTGTGGTGAGTGCAGCTCATCACCCATCTGAGCAGACACTCTTTTCTGGGAGCCACATGGACCCAGGACCACCCATTGACACTGCCTCAGTCACTGTAATCTTAACCACATTCTTCCCTTGAAAGTCAAGACACCAATGTTTTCTATTGCAGCCCCAGGAACTTCACAGTCTTCTGCACAGCTCTGAAAGCACTTGCAACATAATCACCAAATGAACATGCAAAGAATGGAGCCTACACCTCCATCTCTGCAAGTGACTTCTAATTCAAATTTCACTGTCTTGTGTGTAAAAGTCAGGGACAGCTAGAGCTGAACAAAGTAACACCAGAGCTGATAAAAGCAAAAAGCACCAAGAATTAATAAGAACATATTTTCTTCAAGTGTGTGTCCACCAGCCACCTTGTAAAAGTATTAGTACCTGATAAATCCTGAGAAACAAATATGCAAATCTTCAGGAAAAACTGCAAAGCACATGCTACTTATTAAAAATTTAGGTAGCTGCCTAATTACCAGTTTAGAGATTTAGAGATTTCACACTGATTCCTGAGAGGAGAAGAAAACACAAACCACCTAAAAAACAAAAACCAAAACATACAACTTTCTAACACAGAAAAACTACAGAATAAATAAAGAAATGGCTGAGGGGATTTTGCTTACTTTTTTTTAATGACAGAATAAACAAAGCAGCTGTGCTAGTGGTGTACTTGGAAAGGCTGAGAGATGTAAAAAAAAATTCCAACACCCTGGAATTATACAATGCAAAAAAATCATCATTATTAATTTTTATGCAGCTCTGATTTTGAGGGACTTGTAATGTAGAAATGAAACCACAAAAAAGGTAAGAGAGGTACATTCCTATACAAAGGCACACTGAATACACAGGATCACACTGAAGCTAGAAGAGTTTAGACCAAAGCATTTCTATTCCCTTTATTCCACTTGTTCTCCAGTGTGATGCTGCTACTTGATATTCAAAGGACCAGGAAGAGGTGACTGAAGGGGCAGGGCTGGCCCTCAAAAGCCAAGGATAGGTGACCCCTCCCAAAGTGCAGGTGGTAGAGTGAACCAGCTACCTGGAAAAGCAGTCAGAAGAAGCATATTTTGAAACTTTATCTCTTGGAAGAAATGGCAGAAAGCCTGACCATGTTAAAAGAAAAATACTCTGAGCCCCCAGGGGCAGCAGGGTAAAATGCTCTCAGAAAAGGGAAGAATTTAGCCTACAGTTGACATACATTTTCCAGTAACCCATCTCTAAAGCCATGGATTTAAAATCAGCCTGGATGACAGCTGTCCTTTGGTTTTGTTACAAACCCTAAAAACTGGAGAAACAATTCTGAGTTTTGTTACAAACTTGAAAGCAGGTCATGGTTTAGGAAGAAGTTCCCTATAGGTTGTGATCCTTCTGAGTTAAGATAACTCTAATCTGAGCTGGGAGAAAAGAGCTCTGAATTAACACAAGGCTTTACACTGAAGTGTGGGAAACTTGTGGCTTGACAAAACTTCCCTGCAAACTCAGGTGAAGTTCAGTGGGTTCAGTGATATTTCACAAAGACTGTCTGGATGCCTTTGAACTTGAAACTCAAAGTGGAATCCAGCAGCTGCAAACTTAAACACAGCAAGACAAAGATTAGGAAAAAAATGTTTGCATGTGCTCCTGGGAAGAATATACTAAATTTCACCTGCTGACATTGGAAAAGCAGAAGTCTACACACCCTCCAGGAAAGACAATAGGGAGGGGTGGCAGAGGCACATTTGTTATGTTTTTGACTTGCCTAAGAGAGTGGCATGAAGGAAGCAAAATAAAAGTAAAGGCCTGCAAGCAGAAAAAGAGAAAAGTGAGATGAATAAAGATGGGAATAAGGATTAAAAACCAACCCGCAAATATTGGGAAAAAGGTTTAGAAACCATACTGAAAATCAGGGAATGGGAATAAAGAGACTAAGTATGTTACTTATGGCACATTTCTTTGACATGCTTTTTTTCTTAAGTGTAGAAAATTTTTTGAGCAGTAAAGAATTTTGATTCTACTATTAAATCCCTAGAGAAAGAGAAAAAAAAATTCCTAAATTCTGTCTGCACACTTTTCTTCTCTGGGGTTCCACTTGTTCCACTTCTTTGGTGAATTATTCCTTAGCCATTTGGAAATGCTGGAAATCACATGTACTGATTCTAGAGTAATATCCCCTGCCTCTCCAAGTCTCCAATTATCCTTAACTGAGCAAAGCTGTAAGAAAAGTAGCCATTTGTACAAAATGGTCAGGCAGATCACCTCGAGGGCACAGCGCCATTCTCACTATGCTGCCATTTCTGCCCATCTGACTGAGAGAAGTTTGGGAAAGCAGGAGCAGAAAAGTATTTTGGGAAGAATCACGAAGTATCACATCTGTGTTTCTTATTATTTTCATAATATGTCAATATATTTTCAATATATTTCATAATATTTTTGTATTTTTTATATCTGGTATTTTTATTATTTTCTCTGTCTGTTTTTGACTAATAGATATCCTAATGAAGGAACTTAGTTACACAGACAAGAGAAACTGGGATTGATACAGCTGTGAACACACAAGGGCTGCAGTTTTTGATTGCAAACCTGGAGAATACTGAAGTAAAAAATCACCTGGATAAAATGAACTACAGCAACAAACCCCAGAATACTCCCTTGTTAGTTTAAGCAAAACTGTATTCACCATTATGACCTAATGTATCTCTTTACATACATTCCTTCTTTCTTCATCATTTATGGAAAACCAAATGCTGTGACAACTGAAAGAATTGCTTTAATAAAGCAATGTCCCCCTATATTTTAAATACTGCTGGTTCTTGAGACAAAGAAATCCACCCCACAACTCCACAGACACAAAATACTACAACACAAAAGAAGCCAAAGGCAAAAAAAAAGAGAATCCTGCACGCCAAAGGAATTTCGTGGAGAAGGTGGTATTTCTGGTTCACAGCTCCAAGCACAAGCTTGCTGCCTTTTATAAGCTTTATTACCAATACCTCCTACACCTCTAACTTCATTCTGGGTCCCCATGGCAAACCAATCCAAACCTGTGTCTCCTGATTGGGCTCCAATAACAGCACAATGACGCAGAATATAAGTGTTGCAAGGATATAGAATTAAGTGCTGAGAGCTCTGCACCCACTGATACACCTGAGATCAGGTGAAATGTGCTGTGAGAGAGGCTCACAAAGGACCCTCTGCACATCTGAGCAAACAGCCTCCAAGGAGGGATGTCTCTGCAGGATCAGGTGAGGAACAATCCTAAAGCTCTCTCTTGGTTACAGAGACATGGAGATGTATTGGCTGCAGATTTAACCAGAGCCTGGTGGGAAATTCTGGGAAGGAAATTGTGAAGAGTTTGTTTCACTGCAGTGGAATCTAACTCTGCTGTCCCTGCACACTGCCATTCTTCAGACAGGGACTTCACTACTGTGTACTCTGTGCTGGCCTGGAGGGACTTCTGCCTATACCAAAATATCACTCAGACCACTAAGAGTTAACAGAAGATGTACAAAAAAGAACAATTGCACATTGTCATGGGAGATGAAATTAAATATCCCAGCAGACATTCCTGTTCATATGACATTCTGGCCAACAGCCTCCTCAGATACTCCAGTGATAACAATGCAACTACTTTCATTACTAATGCTAATTCAACGGGAATTTACTGGAGTAAGTCATTTAAATTAGCATTTTCTTTTAGGAATTCTGGGCTGGCAGTAGTAACATCTGTCTCTCTGAAGTGATAACAGCTTAAGCTTCAGGTCTGGCTGTTCTGCAACACGACGCATTGCATTACTAACCCAGAGCTAGGTAATCATTCTCCTGCCAGCATTAATGAGTTTCTAGCTACCTCAGAGTCCTCCAAACTAATGAGCACAGGTAGCACGGGTGGCAGGGCAGGAGGCTGGGCCCTAGACCTGATCTCTTGTGCTGCCACCTCCAGGCAGTGCCCTGGGCCCCACTCTGGGTACGTTCTGAGGTGCAGTTCTGGCACAGACCCCAGCCCAGTTCTTACTCGTGTGACAGTGCCTGCCCCCAAAGCCAGCCCAGGGCTCCCAGGGAAATTGACAGTGGCACAGCCTGGCGGGATCAGCAGCTGCTGTGCTGCACCAACTCCAGCTTCTTCATTGCTTTGCCCATTTTGGGAGCACTTGTCCTTCAAAACAGGCTCCCAGAGGGCTTGCTGACTGCCAGGGAAAGCACGCTCCACAAAGGGAGAGCTTCTGAGAGAGGATGAAGCCAAGGTCCCAGGAACCCTTGGGCTGGCTCTGCAGTTAACACTTCATGCTCTCTTTTTTTTTTCCCTCATAAAATATTTATTTTCTGAAATCCTTCAAGAACTGTCATTAACACTGTACTTCTGATTTTACACAGAAGATATTTTGCAGCATAAATTCTGCACAGCTTATTCCATACATGTTTTTTACTTTTAAAAGCATCTCTCTCAGCCACATTATGTATTTTTGAGTAGGAATTACCTACTTTAGAATAAATTAAAGTTTGATGTAATTGTCAAACATTTATATTCCTTTGCAACTGTGAAAGAGTTAATTTCACATCTTAATGGGAGTTTGCCCTTAATAAGAAAGCATTAAAATAAGCCAAGAATAATAAGCTAAATGAAGGCCATTCTTCTACTTTTTGTCAATATTTTCATAGTGACAAATAGATCAAACACAAGATTTTTTTTAAGGCTTCCCCCCCACCCCCCCTTGTAAATCATAAATGCTTTGGTATATTTAATGTCAATATGAGTTCCCTGTAGATCAGGCTAACACAACGGATTAAGAAAACCTTCCCAAACCCTGCTGCATCTTAGATGAAAAAGTACAAAAAAAATGTTCTTTTGAGGTTTCCCCCTACTCCTTTTTAAACTGTTCCTCTTTCCCCTACACCAAAGGAACCAAGCTGTCAATGCTAATCAAAAGTTTCTTAGTTCTTTTCTGAGGCTTCAAAACACTGTAATACATATTTTTTCTAAATAAATGAAGGGTTTTAGGCTATATTCAGAGGAAAATATTCAAATGACTACATATTTGCTACACCACACAGATATAGCTGGTATATTTAGAGATAGAAAGATTCCCTCTGCAAGATGAAAAGTAAAGAGAATACCTGTGTTTTGAGACAGTCTGCACAAGGAGACTGTTTGTGAGGGACTCAGTAGAATGTTACTCTTGCATCTGTACCAGCTTTAAACCCTCCTAAGCAAGGTAAGGAAACAATTCTGCCCACAGAGAGGTGTTTGTAACACCTGACCAATATTTCCATGCAAGGGCATTGGCCAGACTCTGAAAATACTCCTTTGCAATACTTGCTTGTCATAAGGGATTTAATTTGCAGACTTGAATGTCCTTTCTCCTGTCCTTCTGTCCTTACTGGTTACACAATACCAAGGGCTCCTCAGTGAAATGTAGAGCACAGCTGTTCACAGCTGCTTTAACACATGGACACCAGCCTTGTTACTGAACAGGTCAGGACTTGGTTCACTGCCCCACTAAATCTGTCTGATGGCAAGTGCTGTTCCTGGAAAACACTTCTGCAGGAACTGCAAGCTCTGGTCCAGCTGTGGGCAGATGTGAGGGCAGCAGAGGCAGCAGGAGAGCCCTATGGATGTGTCCCAGTGCAGAAGGGTCCTGCCTCACTCCTCCTGCAGCTGGACCAGAGGATGGAGGCCTACAGCTAGAAGGAAAAGTGACAAAACAAGCTTTCTGCTCAATAAATCGCCAACTCTTCCAGCTGTGATGTCCCACCCATCAGAATGCCATGGAGGCAGCCCGGGATCACCACTTCCATAGGTGCTGGGTGCCACACTTGGCCCTCATCCAAACAGAAAGTGTCCCCTCTGAACATTTTGCAAGAATGGTAAAGGCAGGGACAAATTACTTACAAATGGCACTGCAAGATTTACCAATGTCTTTGGAGACAGAAGCCAGCCTGCAGTCTGAACACAAAGGCTCAGGGAAGAAAAAGGCCTAAAGAGCTCTAAAAAACTCTGAATTTCAGCTTGAGCACGGACATGGTTTTGGTTATTTACCACATATTTGAAACAATTGAAGTAGGTTTTTTCTGTGTTTACTTTGGAGAAAGCTATTTTTAAGGTCACAGTCCCTGCTAAAGGAGGAAACTATGCCTCTGAGGTGTTGGGAATTCAACAGAGGAAAGAAAAAGCTGCCTTACAGAGAGAACTCAAATATTTTGTTTCCTTCCTTGTGCAGTCTGTAGTCAAAAAAGAACTTTACAGTAAACACTAACTCATGGTTTTTTAAAAAATGAATGTAATTCGAATTCACAGGAATTATTTTTTAACTCCTGGAATCCCTTTCTGATAAACTAATACAAAGGGACATTCCCACTTGCAGATTTCCACTTGGCTTTTAATGTCTCAGAGCACATGCTGACCACTCCCCTGTCTGTGGTGACGCATGATGGCACCTATATCCATCAAATATTTTCTGCAGGCAGTTTTCAGACCTGAAGATACAGATGAGGAGGTGGAGGGCAGGCAGCAAATGTACTGAGAACCTTGGAAAAGCCAATCAAGACAGAAACCAGACATTGCAGAGGGCACATATTTTGCTGTGACCACAGACTTTTGTGGCAAGAATCAGAGGAAACCAGTGCCAAAGGGATTGTGCAGAAAGGAACAGGGTGACCAGACAGAAGCTACAAAGACAAAGAAGGGCTTCCAGCCCAGGTAAGACCAGGGCCTGCTGTTATAGTCTGTACTGTTATCAGCCTGCAGCCTGCCTTGCCCCTGGTCCAGGAGGTCACACAACAGTTTAGCACAGCAGAGCTATACTCTGTATCTGACACCAGGAATTAACTCTGGAGCCTTAGGTCTTAAATAATGCAGAGAAGGATCAAAGCCAGCAGCTATATGATAAGAGGCTTCTTTCCTAACTTAATTGCTCATTTACAAAATACCAGTGTTATTTATTTAAGTAACTATGACCTTTTTGGATGCACTTCCAATGTGAATGCTCATGTGTGCTTGTCAGAAGAAAATCATGATAATAAAATACTAATGCCTTAGACCAGGAGTTGTCCAATTAACTTTGCTGGGATAGCATTCCTATAGAAAAGGATCTGCACTGTACCTCTTTGAGGCAGGGGTTACAGCTGTTTCCAGTTCTGTCCCAGGCTCTGCACTTGCAGAAGACAAATGCATTTGGAGCCATTTTGCAGATGCTTTTTTCCCATGCAAGTACCATGAGAAATACATCAAGATCTTGGGAATCCCTCCTTCAGCTGGCCTCTGCTGTTTTTGTCATATCCCAGATTATGGTGGATGCCTGTTCCTCCAGCTGTAGTGCCAAGAAGTATATTTTTGAGGTGCAGATGTCTTCCATGGCTCTAATTAAACAGATCAAACATGTACAGGCAGGGAACAGCATGTGCATACCAGTGCAGAGGACATACAATGTCAACTGGAATTGGAACAACATCAGGAAGGCCAGAAAGTGAAGGAAGACTCTTCCATGCCTTGACAGTAGTGCAACACTGGACAGCATCTGTTCCTTATGCAGGTGTCAGCAGCAAGATACAATGAATAAGGGAATATCATTAGTATTTACTTATTGCTTGGGCCAAACTGGGATACAGAACAGCAGTTCTTGAATAGAACATGATAAATTCTGGGGAGAAAGATGGGGATGGGGAGGGGAAAAATGGGGAGGTATATACAAGAGTTCTGCGAGTGGAAAAATAAGAATTTATATGAGTTTTTCCTTCAAAAAGGGCATGCTCTGTCTTGCACCCAGGTATTACAGTAAGGATACAGTTTCTGTTTCAGTTGTTTCCCAAATCTCAGACATTAATAAAAATGGGACAGGAGCCCACAACAATATAAGATAATTTTGTCTTCAGAAATTGTCTTTAGATGCATAAGCAATTTACCTTCAGGTGACATCTATACCTTCATATGGAGCCTCACCTGAGTAGGGTACACACCGGTACACACCTGTATTTACTTTCCAGTGACACCATTTACTTCCCAGTGCACAAGTGACCACTATGCAGTCTTTTTTTTTTTTTTTTAAATCACCTGCACAGATACTCTGCAACACGTGTGTTAATCTAAGAAAGCAAATATACACATCAGAGCTGACTGCTACTGGTGGGAAGGGAAAATGTGTGACTTCTCAACCCCAAGTAAACACATTAGTAGGCTTTAATAAAGCAGTATTGTTAGCTGTATTAGCAGGACTAAAGAGTCCTCTAGGTATAAAAGAACCACCATGCAGAATGATAGCACCAGTACATTTAAGAACTTATAGTATTACAGCCATATCATTACCACCTTAAAAACCAAGCTTTCAAGGGTTCAAGAAAGAGATTAAAACCCTGTAAATCATATTTACATAGTGAATACACAAGAGTTATATTTTGTTTTGGGACTTATTTAAATTCTGCTGCAATCAATGTGTTTTGGAAAGCAATGCAAAACTCCTCAAGCAGATGATATTCTTCAATGTTGTTGGAACTTGAGAATATTCCTCTTGATATGCTGAGGTAATGCAGGCTTACCAAGAAAGATGTTCTAACTGAAACAGGTGAATTAATAACTCTGAAAGAAGGTGGAAGTTGCACAAATGGGAAGAGCACTGTGTTATATACATACATACATACATACATATATATATATACTTGACCAAAACCAGTATGCCACGCTGAAACACTGTGGAATTTTCCACAGGTTTAGGCTGTGGCAGGATGTTCTAAGCCTTCCTCGTATGGAGGTTTGGTCTTCTAGGCCTCTGAAGGGAGAAACACTTTCCAAAATCTGAACAGTCTACTGTGCTTTTTAGCAAAGTTTTTTGAAAGTACATTTTAGGCACAAAGAGCAGAAAAAATATCTGTTATCAGGAATGATCACTTTCTCAACTACTTAATGCATGTTATGTGACTTACCAAAATACTTCTGGTTTTGAGTCATACTACATCAAGTCTCCCTTGTTGGCTTTGACATCATATCTGGAACAGCCAATGATTAACAGATTCTGATTTGCATGTCATCAGGGAAACTGAAATAAAGAACAGGATTTTGTTCAGATTTGCTTTTATTCTCCATGCCAAGGAACACAAGCACTTGTCAAACTTCAGCACTGATGAATTTGAAAATCCCAGTGAGCTGTTAAAGACAAAATCGGGCTCACCAGAAGCCAGTACCTAACAATTCCACACATGATGGACCTAAGTGAAGGCAATTTTAAAATAAGGTCTCATCTATGAAATCTTCTGCCTGGTAACACTTACTGTTTAGCTGATGCCCAAGACTAAGTCTGGAGCCTGTTTTTAGCAGCATGCTGTTCAAAATATGATCACTGCCTAAAAATCAAGAAAATTTTCTATTTATGATTCTCAAGATTTTCACTGTTACCATTTAAAAACTTATGAAAGAATGCCACACTTGTATTTGTGAACGGCATGGCTCATGCACCTCCATACTGACTGCAATATGTTATTAAAAGCAAAAACCTTCAGCTTGTTGTAGCTGAACCTTGTCAGAATGCAATGTAGCAACCCAAAGTACCTATCTCATTTAGCTTCATGGTCTTGATTTTATACATTAATGATCTGATCACTACTTTTTCTGAAATCCAAAGAGTCCATATGAGCTGATATTGGGATAGCAGATCTCAGTCACTGCATGGCATTGTCAGAGATAGAAAACACAATATTCTGGTGGGCTCTGCAACAGTTGTGTAACTTACACCTTGAGACTTTCAACACTGACTGTATCCTCAGCTGCTGTAAGGTCCAGCAAATTATGTGATGCAAAAAAATCCTTTTGCATTGAATGCAAGAGACTAACTGGTGGGAGAAAATCATCTACCTGTTAGACTATGCTTTGTCATCTGGGAACAATCCCAAATTGCCCCTCAGGACTGTTCAAAGGTTGTACTAGAGTTTTTCAGAGCATTTGAGATTACTCCATTTAGCTGTAAAATCCCATTTTGGATGCAATAATGTTTGCTATATCTGGAATTACTGCAAGCATCCTGGTGACAAAGTAAGAACACACTATCTTCCTCTGCTAGAAAGTTGCTGAGAAGATAGTTTTACCTTCAAGAAATTGTGACCACTCTTATTAAGCAGGACACATTATAATCATGGCCTTTTCTGTTACCAAGTCTTGCATCACAAGTATCTAACCTGAAAATTGTCACTGGCAAAATATCTTTTAATTCAGAAGGAAAGTACACCCATAATGGAATCTGAATTGTGCTTTACTGCTTCTAAAACTTCACAATGTACTGATTCCAAGAAGAGATGGGACTCCATTTTGGTAAGCAAGAATCAGCTTTTTAACTTATTGTCAGCCTGCAGCAGCTGCTGCATTATTCACATGTTCTTTCACCTTGCCCAGGGTGAAGCTCATTATTCTTTAAGGATTAAAGAAGTTTTTATGGGGCTTGCCAGTAGACAGATAGGGGTTGGACTCTTCTCTCAAGTAACAAGGGACAGGACAAGAAGAAACAGCATCAAGTTGTACCAGGGGAGGTTTAGGATGGATAACAGGAAACATTTCTTCCTGGAAAGGACTGCCAAGCATTGGAACATGCTGCTTGGGGTAGTGGTGGAGTCACCATTCCTGGAGGGATTTAAAAGGTGTGCAGATGGGGACATGTTTTAGTGGTTGCCTTGGCAGTGTTCAGTTAATGGTTGCCCTTAATATGAGAGGTCTTTTCCAACCTAAAGGATTCTATGATTCTGTAACACTATGGCAACAAAATATAACTTTCCTTAGATTCCTGAATTTTTAATGACATAAAGTGGTATTAATGAAATAGTCTTAGGGCAAGCTAGGGCAAGTACTCACCAAAACACCAGAAAAAATATGTTCTGACACAGCTTAAAAAATATTAAAATAATTCAGAATTCACCTGATTCTATCCTCCAAGTCAAAGGGAGCAAACCAGGAGGAAAGCTTCTCAGGTATAATTCATGATGCAGCTTTCAGGGAGCACCTGTGACCACAGACACTGATCAGGCACAACCCTTGTTACTCCTCAAAGCACTGCCCAGAGAATGCACAGATGAATGGAAGAATCGTCCCCACAATGTCTGAGTGCCTAAGCTTTCCCCATGCACAGGGAGATGAGGAGAACCCTTGCCTGGCCTGTGGCAGTTGTGGTAATACTCATGGTTTGGTTGTGAAGAGCAAAACTCTCCACAGGGTGCTTTACTGTGATTTCATTTTTAAGGGAGGAGCAGTATTTAATCTTGCTAATGACATTTCCTAGGAACTGCTTCACAGACATTCTTTCATGTGAGGGACTGAAACATTAAGAGTTAATAACTCAAACGATGGGTTATTTGCCAAAGCAGCAGGTGCTTTGCTGAGCCCCCCAGCCAGAGCAGAGGAGAGCTTTGGGTGTGTGCTGGGGAAACCTCTGGTCTGCAGAAGCCCTGCCCAGGGGCAGAGGAGGGGAGCACCCACCACCTTTGTTTAGCAACAAGTTGATTTTGAGCCAGATAAGGGAAGAGGTCGACAAGAAGCAGATCCTGTGAGGTGGAATAGTGGTTTTGATCATGGCAATGTCCTCCCTTACACAAAGGACTCCACCTGACCCTGAGGAAGACAGTCACAGGGAGGCCTTAGAGTTTTCATCCCTTCTGATGGGGGGATAAACCAGGAGTGTAAATATCAAATTGAGGAGCTTGTTAGGTGTGTGGGAAAGATAAGACATTTCCTTGCATGTTCCTCTTCATTACGCTGCAGGCCTGTATATGTGCATTTCTCACCTGTGTCCATGCATGTGTAAAATCTCTGGTTTCTTGCTAAGTAGGTCAGAGGTTACCTATATGATACAGAATACCTTTGCCACTTTTGCTCTTCTCTCTCTCATCTCTTTCACATGAAATCATTTCAACAACAGAGTTCATTAAACATCTGCTCAACTGCACTGACAGGCAGGCAGGGTCTTAGAGAGTGGCAGAAACCATCAAAGATCCCTTAAATGCCCCCAGACTCATTTCAGGCTCTTCCACTAGAGAACTGTTTGACCCACAGCGCTATATCAGCCACTGAGACACTTCCCATGCCCCCAGGGGAGGCACCTGGGCATTCCCACCTCAGCACTGAACCCACTGCACTTTGTGTTTCATGGGTCAAGACTGAAACCATCACCTCAACCAACAGACACTGAAACTGCAACAATCAACTCTTGTCACTGGATCCATGGGTGGTGATATCTTTCCTCCCCTCCACCTACTCTCATCCTTTCTTCTTCTTCCCTTCTTTTCCTTGTGTGTTTTCTGAAGTGATATCTTTATACTTTTATATTGCTGTTTTTCTGTGGATACTAACCAAAGCAGCTACAAACCTCCTTGCCATTGCAACCAAGCGGTTCTAAAATAAACCTGCTGTCTATGTCTCTAAAAACACATTTCACTCTAATCCACCCCAAGGGATCTATCAACAAGAACCTCAGTTACTCGGCCTTCAGACGTGGGTAATAACATTTCCCACACCAAAATTATTTTTATTGTCATCAGTACAAATTAGGCTCCCAAGTCTTCTTACACGCAGAATGTCAAATTGGACTGATCTAAATCTATTTTCTTTGCTTCACAGATTTTTCTTCCACAATGATTCGTGTAAAACCTTATTCTAAACCTTACTCTATTATTTTAAATAATAACTAGTAGTTTTAAAGAGAAGGTAAAATAAAATATAATAAATTATAACTTCTTAAATTATAAATAATAAATTAAAAAGAAAACCAATATTCAGCTTCCACTGTCAAACCTATCACTTCAAACTGCTGTGCTTCTATAAGGAAATTAAAGTTTTATGCCCCCAGTACTGGGAATCCAATAGGAGCCTGATCCTTTGCACATGAAATGCCTTCCTTTGCCTCAAATCTCAAAGCCAGCTCTGTTCTGGTTCTCTCCTTCCCATTCCATCTGAGAACTAAAGATTCCTTTCCACTTTCCTTGGCCCATTACAAGAGGTATACATTTAACTATGCACACGCATATCCATAAAATAAATAACCTGTTCTTCATTTTTATCCTCTGAAATATGAATTAAAGAATTGTCTTTGGTGACAGTCTGCTCTTTTGTCTGTGCATTACCAGCAAAAGAATAACAATGCTCAATGGATTTCAATCAAGAATTAACAAGAGGAATGAAAAAGATTTTATGCAGTTCCTTTTCTTCATATGCAGAACTAAACCAGGCGTGTCTTCTCATATTCATGCAGACAGACACAGCTTTCATACAACTACAAATAATCACTGAGACTATCAGCACAGTAAAAAGTTAGTGGGGAACAAACACCTAAAAAACCTTTCTGGTTTTCTTTATTTATCACTATTTCACAGCACTGTTTCCTATAGCAAGTCAACTAGTTTGACATTGCAGAAAGAGCCCTTGTCCAACAACAGCAGGATGAAAAAAAGAAGCCTTGGAATAATTTAAATTTTTAAATAATTGATCATTTTTCAATAAACTAAAAGCAAACCAAAGCAGGGCTCAATATTCACATAACATTTGAAAATTTTACTTCCCAGATTTTACTGAGGGAAAAAAAGGGTAAGCTAAGCACCCCCCTTTGGCTCTCCCATTTTGGTAATTCCCCACTAGTGTATCTGCCTACAAAAGACTTCATCTGAATTCCAGTTTAATCTCTCCCTTGACTATCCTGGAGACATTCTGTTTAAACATGTTCTCATTTTCTTCAAGTCATGTTATGCGTTTCTTCCCTGAAGTGCAGTGTGTTGTCCTGAGAGGGTAATACAGGTAACATTTAATACCTAATTGTACAATAATAGTAGCATTTATCAACCCTGAGTTCCACTGGCACTACTAATTCTCACAACATATACCCATATAACTGAGGCCACAAGCTCTGGCACTCTAAAATCCATTTTTATGTCCAGCAGCAGGGAAGGATGGAAAGAGAAGTCCATTTGCATGTAGACCAGTGACAAAACCAAATCTCTGTGCTGGTTCTGACAGCTGCCCTTAGGATTTTCTCTCACTCTCCCTAAAATACAGTGCTTGTGCAATCACAAGGAAGCAAGAAAAACAAAGGATCCATGAAACACATCTGAATTTCCTTTTTAATGGCAGCCCGTTTTCCGTTTGTAGTTTTGCAGTGAACATTCATTATTTCAATAACAAAACAGTGGATGATCCACAAAGTCTATGGACAAGTCTTTAATTTCAGTTTCCTTTGTGTAATTGCTGATAAAAATATCCTCAGAGTAGACACTTACTAGACACAAACAGCTCTGCATCTGGCTACAAGGATGTAGGTGGAATAAGTAAACTAAACAATATACAAACTAATACATACCACTAATGCAGGTGTAACCTTCAAAATCACAACTTCTGTCTAAAATACATAGAATTTCATTTTACAAAAAGATCAGCACCTTTGCTACACTGCTTTCACCTGAAATACTCTTGCATTTTTCAGACACCCGGAATCACGTGCTGCTTTGCCACATGCACTACAACAAACAGTGTTTCAGCAAATGTCACTGGAGAAGCCTCATATTAAACAGTTTACTGGAGATCTGACCTGCCCAAAAAAGACCTAAGAAAGCCTTCCTGTAGTTGAACACGTATTTGTTTCAAATATTAATATGACACACCAGAACAGTGCAACATTTAGGAACATCTGAAAACATTCTGGCCACGTGGAAACACTATGCCTGCATTCTACACTTTTAAATTTTATTTTGCTCTTGATTTTAATTATCAAAGCAGATAGAAATTTAAATATTGAAGGATATAAGCATAAATTCATTAAACTTTTAAGCTGATTTATGTAAGCAGAGAAAAACAAGAAAGTAAAAACAACTGCAAAATATTTTCAGTAATTGAAATAAAGTAACTGACATTAAGTAGGGAAGGGAAACCTGTATTTTGTTTCAATATGCAATTTTAATATAACACCTACTTAGGGTGGCATTTGAGAGCTAACATAAATATTTTAACATTCTAAATTGCATCTTTACTGAACTGCACATAATCGCATTTATTATTGCAATTTTCACTGAAAGAGAAACCTGGTAAACATAGATTTAATCTCAGTACCTTAAAGCAGTAACAGAGCTGTACCTTTGCCTGCACCCTGTGTCCATCTTCACTGTGCCCAGGACTATTTCCAAGTGGAAATGACTCCTTAAGCTATAAATGCACAGTAAGATCCATAACTGCCTGCCTGACTGAAATGGCTTCCGGAAGGAGGAGGCAAAATCTAAACTGTCACCTCCAACTCTGGTTCTCAGTGACATGGAGGCAGACTCCCACAAATAGCTGAAAGTTATATTAAGAGGTTCTGTGATGTCCTGCCAGGGTCTTTACTAGGCTTCTAGAGTACAAAGGTCATATATTGTTTATTTATAGATAAGGAGGATACTGCACAAACCATGAGGCTTAGGGAAGCTTGTGCTTCTAAGCTAAATAATTCTGTGAAATAATGCAATATACACATTTTGAGAAAGGAATTAAAAGGTGTCCCCATTAACTAATATACACTTTCAATTTGAGAAGACACATGTCTAAATATTGCTCAGCTGGGGCAGAGCTTACCTTAACTTACTATTAAAAATAAATTTACAGGAGATTCCTCCTTGTTTAGATAGACTGAGAAGTGTTGTGATAAGGATTCCTCTTACTATGTATTTGTACAGCATTTAGCACAGCTGTATCTTTTGTCTCTACACACAAAACTACTTTCTCCTCTGCATTTGATGGTTGGACTTGACAATCCTAGAGGTCGTTTCCAACCTAAACAGTGCCATGATTTTTGTAGCAACTGTAGATGTTGCAAGGACAATGCTATGTGTTCACCCTTGGCTGCAGGGCTTGGTTAAGGTTTGATTCTCACCCCAGTCCTGCCAATCACTTGGTCAAATCACTCCTGCCTCATCTCTGCTCCCCTGGGACCAGGTAGTAGAGTGCTAATGTTTGCCAGACAGCTGCTGGGTGCCTTAATGATCTCCACAAAGGGAAACACAATTACTGCAAATTCTCATCCAAGGATGTTAAATGCACGCAGTGTCTGTCAGTAACATCAGCAAATCAGTCAGCATTTTGAGTGCATACAAACACAGGCTGTTCTCTAACTAATAAACATTTTTTTCCTCTTTTCAGTTAAAGAAAGGACTAAAGTAGACCCCAGTCCTGTAGTGAACCCTGCTTTACCTCCCACTCCTCACTTATTAACAGGCTGGAAAAGGAAAGCAAATTGTGCCTCTCTCTCCAGACACTGCTTTTATTTGAAAATTTCTGATTTTTCAAACCTGACAGAGCCTTTCATAAGATGTAATAGGCAAGCTGAATGTCAGTCCCAAGAGTCAGAAAAACACTCCATTTTAACCTGTCTGAAATGCAGCAAACAGCTTCAAGAAAGAAAACGAACAGACAGAATTAGTTCAGTATTCTGTATCAAGACACTTCTACTGTATCAGTCCAAAAAATGGGTGTACATTTGACATACATTGCCTCTGGAAAATGTATAAAGTCACTGATTTTAGAAGTCTATATTCAGGCTTTTTGCTTAGGCTGCATTCAGTTTGATTTAAAACAGTATTTTCCCAATTCAATTCAGATATTAACTGCAGAGAGTGGAGGGGGGAGGGAAGAAGCACACAGTTTTTTTCAGACCCTGCTCTCACCCCTACACATTCCTCTCCTGGACTGTGTTGTCTGTGGACGGACAGACAGCAGGACAGGGCTCTCCTTTGCTTTTAGTTAGTTTTTAGCTAGCTGAGGCAGAGAAGTTCCCTGGACTGTGGTTTTTCTTTTTCCTGGACCTGTTTAACCCTGCTCTGGACAGAACACCCAGCAGAGCACGGGCAGCTCCAGCTGTGGGCACCGGGCCGGGCCTGGGCTGTGGCATTTCCAGCACTGGAGGGACTGAGCAGAGACTGAGTGGGCTGAGCTACAGCCCACCAAGGGACTTCCTGAGTTTGTCATCTCTTCAGATTGGCAAGAGTTTATTTGTTTAATATTGTTCATTTTTTTTTTGTGCTGGTGAATGCTTTGCCTGTTAAATAAACAGTTTTTTTCCACTTTTTTTCTCCAAAGAAATATTTTCCCTACCAGCTGGGGGAGTGGCCACTTGAATTTGCTTTCTGGAAGAACCCTTTTGGAAGTTTTCTCCCAAATTTTCCCCAAACCAGGACAACTGATTTCTTACCTTATTTGAAAAGTACAGCTAATGGGGATGCTCCTAAGGCAGCAGAGCTGGTCACTGCTGGTCACTCCTGTCCCATAGTGGTGAGGTTTATGGTTTCCTGTAATGATGGGAAGGACCATTTTCTCAATCTATTGATCCTCATAGTTTCCTTCCAATTTCTGCTCAACAGCAACACCTGTGGGAAAAAGAATTCCCATTTTTTACTGCTTCCAGCATCTCAAGCTACTTTTGACATGGCTTTTGGTGGGTTGCATCTTTTACTGCCATCAATGTACTGTCCATGGCATTTTCTTCTGACACCTGCTATCTTGCTGCCCTCATTCCTCTCCATCCTACCTAATGAAGACTTTTCAGTCATTCTGTTTCCTTCCCCTCTACTCTCTGTCTATCAAGAATACTTACAAAACCCCAGAAAGATGTTTTGCTTAGACACTGGGTTAAATGTCAGCATCCACATTTATCTCCTGCAGTGAAACAGATTTTCAAAACAGTTTCTCTATTTTCCACTGCTAGTGACACCACTGGTGACAGGTTTTCAAGTGAGCACAGCATCAACCTGTTTCTGCTCCAATTCTTATGATGGGATATCAGGGCCAATACAGCTAAGCATTTTTCAAAGTCCAGTCTTCTCTCCTGCAGTCTAAATAGGACTTCAGAATTTTTGACATTGTGACCCTAATCTTTCAGTGCCCCATCATATCATAAAAAAAAAGGTATTTTGTCTTCTCCCAAGCTTAATCTTTTCCTAAGGAATTTAGGATATAAACAGATCAAATATTTTATTATACACAGCTTGTCTTGAATTTTACCCTGAAACTCTACTCATTTAGAAACATCACTGTTATGTTATGTTATGTAATGTCATGTAATGTAATGTCATGTAATGTAATGCAGTATATTTATTTTATTTTGCCAAAAGACAAGATTTGACTTTTAAGACAGTTCAGTTTCAGCAGACTAAGATTTGCAAAGTCCATTTGCATTAAGAAACTTTCTCAAAATGAAATCTAGTAAGGAAAAATTCCCACAGACAGCAAGACCCTGCTGCGATTTAGTTAAAATCAGCCTCTCCATTATTATGACTTTGTATATTTGTTTGGCTGGTCGTGGTTTTGCAGGAATAATCTTATTAGTCTACAAAACCTAGTGAGCAAATTGTAATTTTAATAATTTTCTCTTTCCATTGTTTTCCATTTGAAGCTCTTCCTGTGTTCTTATTTCACAGAAGGTGCTAGGAAGGGGAACCACATCTGTAGACACAGTGGCTCAGGCAGCTGAAGTTGTTGAAGTATTTATTAGCCCATCCCAAGGAGATTTTGTGTCTCAGTATGTAACAGACTGATGATCCACATTCTTCCTATCTTCTTTAGATTTCAGGGTTCCTCATGCATCTTTACCTCTCTCTTCCACTACTACTCTGTCCCATTCATCCCTCCTATCACTGGCAAGCAGAAACATCCCAGTACATGTTGATCTCAATAAGCTCCCAGTTAGAATCAGGGCTCTACACAAAATGAACACTATCCAACACAGGACAGCAAAGTTGAAAACACATGGTGTTTATCCAGCAAACAAAAAAACCCACCCTAAGAGTTATAACAGAATTAAACTCCAGAGTTATAACTCCAGAGTAACACGCAGACTCAGCACCCAGCACAACTCAGTCTGAAATGTGCAGAAGAGTTAAATGCATGCTCAAATGATTCATTAGCTGGAATCCATCAGGAGTTGTCCCGCTATTACCAAATATGCCCATGCTTAAAACTGATATGGCTGCTAAGATTTAACTTCTTTTGAAGCACAGACCCTTTAGGTTATACTTAGTTCGCTCACAAGGCAACCCAGTCCTAGATTACTTAACTGTGCAATATCCACCACACTAACCTAATGCCTAAACACAAATTACATTTCAAAAATACAATCTTAAAATCCTTTTCTGTTTCACTGTCAGATTCATCTCCAACTAGCACAAGGTAGTTTGAAAACAAACAAAAACAAAGTGGCTCTTCACAACAGGTGTCTTATGCTCTAGGACTCCTTGTGAGGGAGGCTGCAAGGCTCAGAGGGAGGTCGGGCAAGTTTACAGAACAGAAATCACTTCAGCTGCTAATGAGAAATAAACTATGCCCGACTGCATGTTTCTCTGGGGTGGGGGAGCACCAAGAGATCACTTAGCTGAAATATGATCCACAATTTCCTTGTCCTTACACACTTCCTTAGGCATTTGGGATCAGACAGGGTTGAGGACAGGTGCCAGTCTGAGCAGCTGGACAGTCCTCCTGCTGCAGGATGAGTCCTAGCACTAAGCTCAGATGTTCCAGCCCTTCCTGAAGGGAACTCTGACTCCATGCACACTGCTGTGGAGTGAATGATCAGCAATAATTAAACAAAATGCACCGTATTACACACTGAGGCTTAACCAAATCCTGTTTCAGCCCACCGGCTCAAATTGAGCAAAAAAGTTTCACAATTTTAAAATTTTAAGGAAAAAGCCATTTTTTCAGTTCCAACCAAAACTAATAACTCCAGATATAGTTAAAGAATAACAGAGGTTTTGTGAATTTTTAATGCAGTTCACTTTTACATTCTGAATGAAATTTCATACTTCAGCCAAATCAGAACTGTTCTACTCATCACCTCAAGTTCTACTGATCCATTATCAAGTCTAATAACTTTTAATTCAACCTGTCCACATGCACAGATGAGTCCTTAGTATTCTTAGCTAAATCATGGAGCAAAAATGATTGAATCTGTGACAAACACACATCTGCCTCTTCCCCACTCCTATCAGAATCAGATGTAAGAAGAAATTCCACCAGAAAAGTCTTTTTCAAGAGGCTGACAACTGATTCTACAGATTCAGCTAAAGGGTAGAATTCAGTGCATTTCTCCAAACAGATTCTCGTCATCTCTCTGCAGAGGATACAAGAAAAAACTGGAAAAGGGGCAGGGGTCACAGCTATGGTAACACAGCAACTTCACAGATTTGTACAGGCCTTTGTGAGCAGCCAAGGTCTTATTTCCACTTTTTAGGTGAGAACTTTAAGATACTGAATCTTGAAATGGATTATAATTTGGCCAACTAAAATTTTACCCAAACACATTTGGCAATCCATTCCACCAATTATAATCCACACAGAGCCTTGGCTGCAGCCTAGCATGATGGATGTAGTTACTTAGAAACATGCTTTCAGTTTCAGGGATGAAAAGCAAACCTTAATTAAGAAAACTGTTGAATTGTTTAGATTGAAGGTGAAAATTCTGCCTCTTGTCTTTATTTTAAGCAATCCAGCAGTTTTCCTAAACTGCTGAAAAGAGCCCTGCATTGCTAACACTGAAAAGAGGCCAGTATGATTTAACTTGGAGTGTGTGCTCCGCATGTACTGCTGCAGACTCAGAGTTATCTTACCTATCGTGTCTTTGTTTTTCTAAGTGTAGGGAGAGACAAATCTGCCCCTCTGAGGTTTGGGATCTAACCCATCTTTGTATCATTTCTAACACTGATTTTCCTGTGGCTTCAATCAATCCTCCCACTATGCACAGGAGGCTACTGGGATGTGTCCTGTGAACCCCCTCCTTTTTCCCTAGCAGACTTTCTGCCTGATGATCTCATTCTCCACTCATATCTTCTCATCCCATCTGTAGGCCAATAAGTCATAAATCTATCCTTTCTTTCATGGCTTGTCTCATTTAATCTCATCCTGTCTCACATCTCTTCTTGGGTGTTTTGTTGTCAGTTATGAGTCACTATAACTCTGACTTAATTCATATCTGAAACTCTCTTCCCTCCCCACATTACTGTTCAATAAATGCTTCTTAGGTACAATGAATGCCAATTTCTTTTCTTCAGAAAAGAAAAACAACAAAAAACCCAAACAAAACAAAACAACAAAAAAAACCACCCCTAAACTAATTCATGTTTTGAACATTATCAAGGAAACCAAACTTACAGACCGCAATTTTGGGAACTTGAAAAATTTGAGAGTTTTGCAAAGTTTTATAATTAGGAAAAGTTCCTTTTAAAGCGACATCATCTGACTGACTGACTGTGACAAAATACTGATTGCAACAAAATACTGATTGCAACCTTCTCAGGATGCAAAATTACACAAAATTTGTGAAATGGAAGCCCTCCTTCTGTGAAAACAGAACCAAATTAAAAGCTGTATCTTTCAAACATAGCAACACTTGCAGCTTTGTTTTACCTGTAACTTGTTGAGAAAACAGCGTATCAGAGCAGTGTTAGAAACATGAAGGGTTTTTAAAAAGCATTAAGTACATTTTTTCCCCAAAGAAGGAAAAAAAATTCCTTTCTAAAATAGCTCGTTACTCATTGTTACCCAAATCATATACAGTCTGAAATTTCTTAGAGGAAAATCCGAGTTTTAGAGTTTTATTATTTTGAGGAATGATCACAGTCTGAAATTCAAAGTCAATTTTCCCCATAATGATGAGTTTTCAGAACATTAAGGAAGGTTAGTAATTCTCATCTAAAATACTGGATGTTTGGTTTGACCACCACCTTTGGGTACAGAATGAGTCCATAATTTCAGCTTATAGAATGTTCTCAGATACTATTCTTCCCATCTACTATCAATAAAGTTGGTGTAAGGCTTTTTTCTCCTGCTTTTAAGTGATAACTCTTTGGAATGAACTGCTTAACTGAGCAGTAAAACATTTTTTAACCTCAAGTGTACTTATTTTTAAAAGGATTAAGTTTAAATTATTTAGATACAACTAATCTTCTTACAAGAAAACAGTATCACCCCTCAAAGCCGAATAGAAACCTTTCCTAACTCTACATTAGGAGATTCTGATAAGAGCTTACTGTTCTTACAGAGAAAACTGTAGTTCTAAAGTGAGACTGAGGATGTTTCTGAAGGTTAATGAGCTGGCTCAAGGTTCTAAAACACTTGGGAGAAAAACAAGAATTTTCACCACTGACTTTAGTTTTTTGGGACACCATGGCAGGCAACTACTTGCATTGGAGGTCCAATGCTGAAAAGGTAAAAAACAAACCAAACCAAACCAAACCAAAACCACAAATCCCACAAAACAAAAAAACACCCCCCCCCAAAAAGACCTAAAAAAACTACAAAAAAACACCCCCAAAAACTCTAACCCATAAAAAAGTAAAAAAAAAAAAGGCTACTGAAAGGAAAAGTACTAATAATACTAAATACTTAAATACTAAACTATCATTCACTGATCCCATGTGTTACATCTGCATTATGTGCAGCAAAACCTGTTACTCTGGGATTTTCTATCAATTTTCCATATAACTTATCTGAGGTTCTCTAAAATGAAGCAAACTGCATGAAGTCCCAGAAGCAGTTTGGTAGCAGAATCTGAAAGAGTACAGCAGTGTCTGTGAACACACTGCCAAGACCATGGAAATGGACACATAAAAATAACAATGTGAATAAATATCTGGAAGCTGATATAGTGTGTAATTCAGGAATTAAAATAATACCCACCATAACTTTTACTTGCTGTTTACTTGCATCTGCTTTCCAGAGAGTCACATATGATATAACATTCAACAAGAGTGATTTTTCACATATCAGTGATGTAAGTATTAAATATATACCCTCAGGAGATAACTCTGCTTTTGTGGGTTTGTTTAAAATACTTCATTATGAACAACAGTTAATTATAACAGCTTAATCATTGCAATGAGATAACATAAGACTGCAATGACTGCACAAATAAAATGTTTTCTCTGAATGCACCTTGGTATTGGTGCACTTGGCAAGGTAAACAGGTAAACAACTCTTACCTTTACTCCCATTAACTCTTACCTTTACTCCCATTAGCAGCTCATTTGCTTCCCCCAATTAATCAGCTACAAAGCTGTGTACAGCCAACCTCTGCACTTACAGCATTATACAAACACATGTGTAATTACTTGCTGCCATTAAGTTGTCACTTTGTACATGCATAGCATGTATGTCATCACCTGCTCACACAGAGCATGGAGAAGGAATCACACAAGAATTCTCCCTGCTTCAGAGACATGGAGCATAGACTCAACAAAGCTGTGCTACTTTCTGCTGTATGTATTCATAAACAAAAATCTATTTTCCTATTATCTAGAAAATTCAAGTAGAAAGTCTCATTTCTGCACTGAGAAGAACTGTAAAAGCCTTATTTTCTTTCAGCTGTATAAAGGACATATACACAACCTAAAGCTCACAAAAATCCTTAAGGCCTGGCAAGTCACACAGGACCTCTGGCATCTCTGGGATTTCAAATTAATTTCTTCCTCACTGTAGGCCTAGCCCAGGACCTAATTCCTGATGTCACTGGGAGTGTCACAGTGCCTTAGCCCATCAGCAGAGGAGGGGCTGCTCACTCTGCTCCAGTGGAAGGCAGGGAAGGATCCTCTTTCTCCACCACTTCTCAGATGGCCATGATTGCACTGGGCAGTGACAGATGGTAAAATCTGACCTGGCTAACAGATGTGATGGACAGCAGCATCAATGTATGTTGAACTTGGAGCTGCAACTCTACCTTTACAAACCTGGCTCCATCTTTAAGCTGAATGGGGGCATTCTGACTAAACAACTTTCATCTTCTACATGACTTTTTGTTTATTTAGATAATAAAGGCACCCACTTCGTGTGAGTTAACAAGCACAAGAACTGCAGAGCATACCATGTGTGTGAACCAATTACTGGTGTAGGATATGAAAGGGCAAATACCTGAATACCTTGCAGATTAGTCTCCAGTGGTTCCTCCTTCTGTGTTCTGAGTTCATTTTGCCAGATTACTTCTTTTTCTTTTTAGGGGCAGCCTGAGACAGATATGCTGGAACAGCAGAAGAAAAAGCCATCTGAGTATGAATTTAGTTAGAAAACACTGAATAAACACAGCAGAAGTCAAAACATCATTATTAAAGTACTGTCACCCCCTACAGTCTATTTGACTGATAAATGCAACATACCATGCAAAACAGGTAAACAAGCAACAGCAAACAAACCATGTCATTTCATAGGAAAGGATGGAAAATATTTGCACTGCTCCTTTAGCAATTGTTTTGAACATCCTGAACTGAACCACCCTCAAGACTACTAGCAGTGCTTGAAGCTTTGCTGGATTTAGTGGCTACTTTGCCAAGGCTTCTCCTGCTACCCTTCTTCAGTTGAACAAGAAACCTGTTTCAGCTGGGGTACAACATCTGCATACACAGACACCTCACTGGCTTAGGCCACTCACCTGGAGTGTGCACATTATAGGAAAGCTACAGTCCAAACCTAACAAAAACTTTCCATCTCTTGGTTACTCAGGAACTGGGGACAAATGATTTGTCATCATGACCATATTACCTGCCACAAAAACTAGCATAAGCTTGCACTGAGTAAAGTGATGCTGCACCATTTCATACAAGCAGAGAAATTGGGAAAATGTCCTGTAAAATTCTTCTAAATTCATCAGAATGAACACCAAAGAATTTTTTTCTCTTGAGGCCAGTAAGAAAATGTGTGTTCTACCTTTGTGGAAGAGTGGTTAACTGACCTTAACATGAAGATAAATCAACCTAAGTACACATATTTATTGCAAATTCACATAGAGCTGGGTGAGAAAGAAATGTTACAGAATGCCCAGAGTATACTTCATTTCTCCTTCTTTGGTATTTTCTCTGATTCTGCTCATCTTTCAAAACTCCAGGCAGCCCCACCGACCAGACACTGCCATGGGCCGTATCAGGCACAAGTCCAAGTCTCCTCTAAGCCCTGGTTCTCCTGGTCTCTACCTTTCCTTACCATTCTGTTCTGATGACTGCATGGCAGATTGATGTGTCACCTCATCACAGGTCAGAGGTCTAATTAAAATCCAGATCCAGTAGCAAAAGACCCACACGCTTGTTCCCAGTTTCAAACATTTCTGTTTGCTAAGTTTTTGCCTTTCTCTGAACATAAGGCTCTACACATGCATTTCAAACAGGTTCTAAAATGCATTTACTGTGCATGTAAAGTACTTTCCACAAAGGTATTCTTTCATTAAATATCACTGAGCTTGGGTCTCTTATGAATATTGATGCAAGCCTGAGATTTTTGAAACTCGGGGCAATGTGATTTTAGAAGATATAATCTTCTCTAACAGCAATTTGTAAAGATTTTGGGTCCCTCTGAAGACTGCTGGACCTGATCACCCAAAATCACCCATTGTTTTAAAACATTAAGGCAAGGTATATTGTGAAAAAGGATGGAGTGGCCACAATTTGGATGAGATGAAATGATTTACACATCAATAGCATCCCATGGAGCTCAAAACCATGTCTTTTCCTGGTAGGCAAATTCTGCCAGTAGCTGCAAGTATATAATCTCCCTATAGAAAACTGTAAGGCTAGGGTGGAAAATTATAGATAAAATAAACTCTGTGCACTGAGTAACTGCAGGGAGTCTGAAGCTGAAGATCTAATAATTAAGTCTTACCTCTATCAAGGTGCAACAAGAATAAGCTGAGAAATGCAAGAATGCCAGACAAGGCCCCAGGCTCTCCACAGCTGCAGAGACACCTCATTGTTCTGGAGAATTTTAAGGTAATCTCATGTGGGGGGAACATGAGACATTCCTTTTTGCTGCCATGCTGCTGAGGCAGGTGTCTGGAAGGTACATTTACCCCTACACTCCCCTTCACACACAGCCCGGTGCTGGCTTCCCCTTTTCAGGGCTGCTCAGGCACAGTGAGCACCAGGTGCACAGGGAACAGATCTGGGGCAGCCAAACTTCTGCTGGCTTGTGGCAGGCAAAGCCCAGGGGAAAACTCTCTTTACAGAAACAGAGTTCTTCCATTTCAAGCTCTGCTTTGCACAAGCAACTATTCTAGATCTATGATTTACTGGTGATTATTACACACTCCAACAGCAGCTGACACTTCACCCTTCAGACTGAAGGGAACACCCAGGACAAGAAGGTGGTCACTCCTTCCCCATGCTCTAACACACACTTGGACAAAGCACTACCAGGGCAGTTGCACACTTCTTCCTCTGGACTCTTCCTCTGGATTTCTCTGAATGTGAGAGTGCCTGAGTAACAACTTTATGGGACTCTTCCTCCAAACCCAGGACAGTTTCTCTCTAAAATGTGCAAACAATATGGCACCAAGTTCTTTCATTTCACATTTACATGGTACTATGGACTCTCAGCTTTCTCCTGCTCTGACAGAAACTGCATCATGGGTTGCTTACAAATTCCCACTGAAAGCAAGTGGAATGCTATCACTGGCTTCAAGGAGAGCCAGAATGGCTTTTGTGTTATTTTAAAGTATAGCAAGTGATATCCGTGTCCTTGGGCAACACAGAATACTGTACTTGGTACATAAAAACTGTTTGACTAAGAAAAAGGGTCCAAAATTTCTCTTTTTAGTGCTTCAAGCCTTTTCAATGCCTATGGCCCTCCAGGCAGCTGCAGTACTTTAACAGAGCAGTGGAGGAAGAAAAACTGGAAGAAACATAACTGAAATAGGAGTAAATGACCTATCTGCAACACAGATCTATAGCAAGCCTGGTTTCACTGCCAGTGAAATCCAAGATAAGTTTCAACTTCACAGCAAGCAGCAGAACATTTTTACTCAGTAAAATATTTTTTCTCATTTTTACTCATGAAAAACATGAACACTTTACAAGTTCATATATTTAAAACATGTTGCCTGTAACTGGGTCAAGTGAACGTTTACGCCACATGATTTTTCCTCCTAAGTTTCCTAAAGCTCTCACAAAGTCCAAAGCCTTCATTTTCTGAGAGAGACAAAACAGTATGAGAAGTCTGAGCTGCCCTACACCTTCCTTTCTCAAGCAGAAGACAAATGTGTCATTCTTACTTCAAGATTAAGTTTTATTATCTGGAATATTGTTGTGGCTTTCAAGTCTAATTTAATTCACCCCCATCATCAAGTGACAAAGCAAAATCTGACCTTTCCTTACACAGCCTGCAAAAAAGTATCCCCAGCAGGCTGAAGCACACAGACAGGAACAAATACCTCTATCTGTTCTAGGGTTTGCACAAACACACTCTTTGCAGCCTGCAGTGCCCACCTGGCAATTCTGAAAATCTAAGCCCTCCATGGTACCACTGCTATTTGTACCACAGTATTTGCTATTTGACTGGGGGATGAGATCCACAAAGAATAACACTTAAAAAGAAATTCTGACCCATAAAATCACTATCCTACTCCATAGGTGTTTTCTCTGCCAAATGCAACTGGTCCAAGTCTGTCATCATGTGTCCCATCTGCCTTCCCAGTGACCCCGTACTGGTAAATCCTACGCAGGTAAATCCCCGAGGAGCTTGTTCCAGGAAGGGCCTCTAATGCTGCATGTGGAGAGGGCAGATGGGATTTGCAGCAAGCCACAGCTTGATCATCCTGAGAAAATGCCACTCCTTAGCCAGCCCCTCTCCTTTAACACACATATGGGGGACCCAAAAGCCTCTAAAGCAAAGGAACAGCCCTGCTTGGCCTCACAGGGGCTTTAAAAGCTGTGAAAAAATCAAATGCTACATGAATAACATCCAAGAGTCACAGGCACAGCCTTTGTTAGTTATCATTGCTGAATGCAATGATGATGATGATTTGAAAAGCTTTACATCAAGAATCTGACTGAAGGGATTTGGACCCGACTAGAGGGTTTAAGCTAGGAGATGTTCCTCACAGTAATCCAATCTAGCTCAATGAGACTGTCTATATCAAATCCATATTTTTATTTTTATATCCACAGTGGGACTGCACCACCAAACATGTTGACTTGAGCTGGCCACAAAGGAAAGTGCTGGCAAAACGATTCTGAAATAATTTTAGTAACATAAAATGCCTGTGCTGCTCTGGCATGTTCCACCAAAAAACAGTTCACAAGGCTCTGCCTTGAAGCTTACACTTATTACCTACATGTACAGAAACCAGAACTTAGGATGAACCAGCTATGTTTTCAATACAGGGGACTGAGGCATGGAAAAAGAATAATGTCCATCCTCTCCTAAGAAACTGTGAAAAATACTATCCAAAGTAAATACATGATTTGTGAACTATTAGACATTGGACTTTTATTTCCAGTTAGATGTTTCTTTCCTAATCCTTTTAGGAGCAGAATGTCATTAGTGTAATTGAAGACTATGTGCCTTTATTTCCTCCTTCCCCTCGGAGCAAGGCCACACCAATCAGCGTGTGTTCATCCTGCAAATCAGCCTCTGGGAGCAGTGTGCCTTCCTCAGCAGCTGGATGCTGGCTTCATCACTGAGCTCCACTCAGCTGCTCTGCTACTTGCCACTAAAATGCAGCACGTCAATCACTTGCACTGCTCACGAGAATTAGCACAACACAAGTCTAATTAGAAACTAAACGCTGTGTTATCTGCAACCATTTGGAGATGGAGTAAGCTGATCTGTGTTTTAGGAACCTTTCTTGCCACACAGTAGTTCGTGATAACACCCACCTCACAGCCCATTAGCAAATCCAAATATTATACTGTATAAATATTACTTTGCTCTTTTCCTTTTTACAGAAGCCCCAGGTCTCAGAAACCTCCATTACTGAGCACATGTGCCTTGGTTATATTGGAACATTGTAGGAAATGGAAAGCAGCCCTGACTGTCCAAAAACAGCAAAATGAAAGCCAGTATACTGTATACTTTGGTCCTGTCTCTAGAGAAGCAGCCCCAACTAGCCTCCAGACATTTTACACTGCAATACCTATTGGCAGAACCAAAGAAACTCTACCCTGCATGACACTGCACGGACTGTGAGTCTGTCTGCACCGGGCTGATCCCTTTCGCTCGCTCTTTCCTGGAGAAAACAATGTAACCCACTATAAATCCAGACAACACTACTTCAAGCTTCAACCTGGAATCCAAACATGAGCAGGGGGAAACCTGGCAAAGAGCTGGAGCCAGAGATGTGCATGTTTAACACAAGAGAAGGACATGAAGGGATATGCAGCTGTTTCACTGCACAGGGTTTCTCCAAGGGGAATTGGAGAGCAGAGATGTAGCCCACGTTCTCACTTCTAGCTGAGATAAACATTTACAAGCCATTCATTTTAAACAGGAAGGCATAACATTAGGACACGACCTTTCCTTCAGTGTGAAGGCAAGGCACCCCAGCTCACTGCACTGCAGACATCCAGGAGAGATCCATACTGTTCCACTGTTCTGTTATTACAGGTGGGCTGGATTTCAGATTCAATGAGGAAGGTGCAATTTTATGGCTCTGTGGAAAAATCTCTGAAATACTGGCGGCTGGATGTCTAATGATGCCAGACTGGTGCTGCAAAACGTCACACACAGATAAAGCGCTGAAGAAAACGTCTGTGTGCCAATGAACGAGCATGTAGGCAAATAATTCTAAACTGTACATGCAGATTTGGTGTCATTACACTACTATTACAGATGCCTACCCTGCTTTTCTTCTTTTAAAAGGGTGCAATTCTGATGCTTTATCATTAGCTTTCTAGCTGGAAGCCGATAGAACTTGAAAGACAGCAACAAAAGACACTGCAAGATTAATTTACAGACAAAATCTGCGGATTTTGAAAAGCCACAATCTAATTGTAGCTTGAAAGATGAAACAGTTCTTGTTTGTATCACATCCATTCCTTCTAAATGCATATATGTGTGCAGACAATTTTTTACTGTGGGAAACTAATAGATATCGCTTTGTATTAATTGGCAAGTAGATATTTACAGCAACTTCTTATAAAATTGAAGTAGGTCAAAGACTGAAAGGTGGTAAGTTTGGGCTTTTGTATCCCAGCCTGAGCCACTTCAATAGGTGGATCTCCTGCACAAAGCAGAACGTTTCAAAACCTTTGAAAGGGCTATCAGCCAGTTTTCTAGATTAGCTCCTCAACACTGTCATTTCCAGAATGACCAGTGATTTTTAAACCTTGGCTCACAATCTTTAAAAAAAATAATATCCATACAAGCCATGCTAGAATCTGGTAACTCTGCAGGGAAAAAAAAAAAAAACAACTAAACAAAACTGTACAAATATATTACATGTAAAATTCTTCCCTGTTGTGAAACTGCTTCTCATCACTAAAGGCTTTACGTGGACCCTCAGCCTTAGTTTACAATTCCTTTCAATCAGGAGGAGACAGCGGAACCCCTCAAGAGGTTTGGTTCAGGGTTAGAAAACAATTCATTCCAACACCAACTGCAGAGAACCAAAGCTCTGAAAGGTGCAATTCTGAAAGCTTGCGAACACTTTTTTTGAAGAAGCACCAGACACAACCTTGACTTGGAAATACAAACTGTACCCAACTGGAAAAGGTCTTTTGAGTTATTTAATAACCTGGAAAAGTGCTAATACTATATTTAATTTTTGAAAACTGCAAACACTGTAGTGAAAAGCAAGTATACTGCTTCTGGTGAGACAGATATACTGTGCTTTGTGAGGTTCCAGCATTTTCAGATAGGCCACTCACACAAACGTGATTTTTACTAGAAAGTTTTTTTCCATTCTGGAATACTTTTATTGCCATTGGGTTTTCCTCAATAATAACATGTGTAAAACAAATATTTCCTGTGACTCTAGGAACTGCTTCAGACACTCTGAGACTTGAACTGCAATCCATATCCATAATACACTCCACTGATATCTTGGATCTAAAAGCATAGATGAACTTGAAAATCAAAACTAATGCTACTCTCTCATCAGATCAAAAGCAAATAATTAGGAACATGTTTTAGAGCACCTGGCTGGCACCTCAGTGAAAAATGGGGTACAGATCTTTAACTTCAAACAAAAGTCAGTTGTGAACAATTCTAAGCAGGCACAGGAATTGCCTGGGAGCTTCTGCTGATTTTCAGTTGACTTCCAACTGAGAACATGCAAGAAGTGAAATGACCAGGCCTGCCATGTCCTATCCATGAACTTTTGAAGAGAGAACATTTTTATACACAATTCTAGTAGGGAAAAAACAAAAGACAAAAATCCAGTTTTAAAGCAATACTCAACTGCTGGGAACCTATTTGTAAGCATTATGTCAGCAATTATATCAGCATTAACTTAAAATTAAAAATTCAGGAAAAAGTAAGATGAAAAGAAGGACAGAAAGACTTTGGGAAACACATAAAACTCACATATTTTTCCTTACTTAATTAAAGTATGGCGCTGGCTAGCATTGCCAAGCTCTGCAGTGGCTCTGGCATGTCTGATTTTGCTAGAAAATTCTGATTTTAGTTTTCTTGTGTGAAATTTACTGTTCCTGTTTAAAAGGGTTTTCCTATGAGAATCCTTTTCTGTTTATATGCAGATGAAAATGATCTAACTTGAGACGGCTGGAATAATGAATAGAAAAAGGAAAAGGGGGTGCCTCTTTAGCGCAGAAAACTAGTACAGTCCATCTGCAGTTTAACAAATCAGTAGGATCTTAGTGAAAGGTGTATAAAGCTGGATGTTCTTTTTGTTCTAGGCTGGCTTTCAGATTAGAAAAATTATGAACTCCTTTTTTTCTGAGAATTAATTGCCATAGATCCAGGCCAGTCTGGTCAGGTGAAATGCAGCACAAGGCAAGACGCAGATATGAGAACTTCATTTAAGAGTCAAAATACATTAATAAAGGTATGACCTTAATAAAAAATACTACTCATACCTACACAATGTATATATGTATGTTTTAGATCGTGCAGCATTTCTGGTAATAACTGTGGTTATTGCACAGAGAACAATAATTTGTCCAAACCAAACCATAAATAATTAAGGCCAGGATTTTGACATCGGATCTGTGTGGGTGGATTTTTGCACCCCCGCGGATTCAATGGCAAGATCAAAGCTTAGGAAAGCCAGAAATACACTCAGAATGTGAATATTGCTCAAGTCCATCACCTGGCATTTCCAGTGCAGGGAAGGGTCTGCTTTCACTGCCACCCTCCCATCTG
>NW_005054326.1:2254747-2282402 GCF_000277835.1 Geospiza fortis | reverse complement strand
CCCATAGCAGCCAATTCCTATCCCATCCACCTCCTCCAGTGAGGAGTTAGAGCTAGGAAAACAAGCTGGTGCTTGGAGTTTCATGTCTCCTGATTATTCTCATAAAATAAATTTAGCCTAACCTCTGCTCTCAAGCTTATATTATAGGCTTTATTTATTTATTTATTTTTACTTCCTAAAAAATAGTGTTCATTTTTATTTCAGCTGTTCTGAAAGTAATCAGAGAAAAGCAACACAGATTGCTGGCATTGATGGTGGGGGGCAGATCTGCTGCCCCTGCTGAGGAAGTTGTGGATGGCTGTCACACAAAAACTCACTCGATGTTATCAAACACCCTCATTTCACTTGATAAAAGAGAACTTGTTGCAGAAACATTAGGGAATCTTAACTTAAATCATCATCAAAATACAGCCCCCATTCACATGGAATAAAAGGGAAAATATTACAGCTGACATTAAGGACAGAATCAGCCCAAATGATGTTCCCCAGTTGCCTTAATTTGTGGGAGAAATTCAAAGCTTATCAAAAATTCAGCTAATTTCCATGGAAACAGGATTTTAACTAGTGAATCAAAACTGCAAAAGGGCAAAAATGCCAAACACAAATTATAGAAATATTTTTCTACATTGGGATTCTCAAAATAGGAGGCAAATAGTTAAACAGAATAGAAATAATGAATTCACAAGGGGCTAATTTTTCATCATCCACACTATCTTTTTTTGTATAGTGCATGTCTACCTATATATGCCCATGTTTGGAATATTTAATTAAATGCCCTAATATTAAAATACTGACATATTTTTTATGGTTTTAATATCTCTAATAACTTAAAAAGCAAAAAGGATGTGGAGAAGACACACCTGCATTTAGTTCAGCATCTCACCATGGGCCAGTCACAATCTGGACTTAAATTTTGCCTCTGTTTATGGAAACAGCTAAATACATTTTTAGTGAGTATCCCAGTGGAAACATTATCAATAGGATTCTCTGCTTCAGAATTATCACTTCACCTGAACACCCACAAAAAATGGACAATTACTCCCCTCAAACGCATTGGGAGTATATGATTTCTCTAAGCAAACAAGGCTCACTGTTGCACTTTTGTCTTTGCAGTAACTCAGGTTCTTGCAATAAATACCTGCAGTAAAATTTAACACTGGCAATGACAAAGCTATGTAAGAATTGGATTATTTTATATTTTTCAGTTTTTCAGCATAGGAGCTTTTACAGTCCTCTTTCAGTTTACACAATTTTTCATAATTTACAAAACAAACACAAAAGTGCAAATATCCAGTTCAGCCCAAGGATACAGAGCAGCATGTGGTGTTCTGCATTATACCAAAACTGCTGAATTTTTTAACATCTGACTGTCTAGGAAGAGCTTTTTCAGATCACATAACTTGGAGAAATTTAAAATTCTCTATATAGATTGTGCAGTGTTAAGGCTCTGACACAGCTGAGATTTTAAATTTATGAAAATAAGAGAAAAAGTTTAGCAACATTGTTTTTCAGCTCTTAAAATAGTGAACAGATTCCCTTCCAAACTGAAGAGTAGTAAAAAAAAAAAAATTAATTTAATTAAAATTACTAGGAGCCCTTCCATTCCCTCCTATGACAATTTTATCCCACACATATGTGGTGGTTTGTTAATTTGTTTTTTTCTTTGGAATATCTTTACTATTTGATCAGATCTTTTAAGATGGTTCAATATTTATCCACTGATTTTTCAGTTTTTCTTTTTTAATAAATAGCATGCACTGCAGATATATATTGAAATACAGAAGAATACTTCAGAATTGTGTATTTGTTCTGCTGGGGTTTATTTATTTTTTCTACATAACTCTGTGTTTAAGAAACCTTCAATGTACTGCCAAAATAAAACAGAGATGTTACATGTAACTTTTTAAGTCAAGGAACCATGGTTTCCTAAAGATAGCTTCTAATGAAAGTCAGGGGTTTTTTTACACCACCTTTACTGATGCAATTATATTTAATCACTCTTAAGAGTCAAGATTTTTAGCAGCTAGATGAAGTATACTGGATTAGCTTAATAGCCATATCTTTCTCAGACTTTTTAAAACCTGTTTTTCTTTCCATTGAAGCAGAGAGCGAGGGGATTGGAAACTTCCAGTGATTCTTTTGTAGACTAAAGTGGTTTAACTCTGCCTGCTCATATAAGAAGACAACTCTAATTCTCACGGGTCAAGAAAGAGAACAAACAAAACCTACATTCTACGTTAGCCAGAAGCACATATTGTCAGAAAAGAAACAGGACAGAAAACATTACCTGCTGTACCAAAATATACAGGCATAAAAAAAATCCTTCAGGAAATATGAGACCCAACTCTTTTCCAAGTTTTATGAAAAAGAGAGCCCATGCATTTAGAGCTAAACTGGATGAATCCATCACTTGACTCAATACTCCAAGGAAAATGTGGCACATAATATATTAAGTTAATAAAAAACAAACAAATGTACAGCTAATAAGTCTGAAAATTCAAACCTTAAGTTCCTCATTATAAAAGCCACAAGTGACTTTCTAAGCAGGACTACCCAAACCACTATGCTGCGTCCCTGGGGACAATCAGTTTTCCTTCTCATCTTCTTTGCTGCTTTTGTACTGATGTATAAAAGTTTAGTTGTGTGGGGCTCAACCACTTTGAGGCAGCTTTGAGCAGTCACCAGCCTGGTGATGAGACGACCATACGTGATGAAAGGACAAGGTTAACTCACAGTTTCAGAGTTAGTGTTGGTGTTTCATGTGCCACATGATGAATAACAACATGAGAGGCCCCTATTCTTCTGAAATATAATTGGCTTTTCTTTAGAGAACGGCGTAGAGAAACACAAAAACCCGGGGTAACATTCAGGTCACGCTCAGACAGATTGACTTCCTGGTGCCTCTTTCAAACCTTATCTTCCTCCTTCTCCTCTCTCGGAAATGCAAATGGATCCCCCCAACTTTCCTTTTGACAGTTGTGCTTTCCATGCAAACATCTGGTGGCTAACTAGAGACTGCTAACCCAGAGACCCCAAAAGGCTGGCTCTTTGATTCCATTTTCCCTCAGACATCCTGAGCTCCAGAACAGCCTGTTGCTTCGTCCAGGTCACTGCCCTGTGGTTCCCTTCTGCCTCCCTGCTGAGGAGGGGAGAGTCTGCTCAGCCAGACACAGCACCACTGCCCACTGCTGAACTAAATAAATCCTTGTGGCTCCCTTCCCACCAGTCTCAAATCTTTCTTCACTTTTGTGCATTGCTCACAGGTTCATCCCCCTCTTCCCTCTCTCCTGGACTCTGCTGTGTCCTGCAAAAGTGGCTGTTGTTTTGTTCTTTTTCCTCGATATTTCAGCTGCTCTTATTCTTTGATTCATTCCTTTAGGGTTAGATGGTTTTTTTTCTCAGCAATTCTCCTGTAAACTGGAATCACATGTCCCACAAATGATCCTGTCTCTAATTAGGAGATCTTTTATGTCTCTAATGTACATGTGCATGCCAGAATTTTCCATCACACAATGCAAGCATCTATGCTCTTCTCTGCTTCTTGCTTTTGGGATTTAGAGAAAAGTATCCCTCTGCTATCTCCTGTACATTTTCCTCAAATATTTTTCCCAGCTGTTTTGGGGTTTGTGTATTCAATTCCTGGCAATTTTATTTCACTCTTTTATTTTGTCTGGTGAAAGTGTAAGAAAGCTCTACCTTCATCTTGTCATTTTTATCCCCTTTGTCAGGCTCATACACAGACACAGGTCTTCCACATGGGCCTGAAATCTTGGTCCAGCAGTTTCACATTCTAAGGGGTCTGGTTCCTTGCAGGGGGTTACTCTGCCCTCTCTAGGTGCCATTAATCAGATTTTTTTCTCTTTGTGGATCTCTCAGCCTGCCTGATGCTAGCCACACTTCCATGCACACCATGCTAGGTAAATAACATGAGGGCTCCACATTTTGCAGCAAACTTCATTATTCATTGAGCTTTACTACCCATAACACCTGGATATCTCAGTCTGGTATGACAACAGTAAAATATCCAGTGTTTCAGACTATGCTCCTCTTTCTAAGTTCCAGTTGGGCTCCCACAGTCACTGTGACAGGAGTTTGCTCTCACAAGTTTGGCAGACACTTCCAAATCTCCTCACCTCCGTCCTGCCCAAGTAGCAAATTTCTTTTCCTAGACTTCTAACAGCCATCTTTAGGAAAACCACAACATTCTCTAATGGCAAGTGTCCTATGAAGAAGTGATGGTGTCAGTCAGTCCCAACAGCAGATAAACATTCTTGCTTGAAAAATTCTGGAGGCAGTGCTTGACCCTAACAAATCACCTGGCAGAACAACTTCTCTCTTCTGCAGCACAGCTCCTTGACTCCACAGCAGACACAACCTCTCTCTCCATTAGTTCATGCCTGTAAGAGCTTCTAAGCTCCATAAACAGAAGGGAAGTTACATTTTAATCACGTGCATAAGCTCTGATAGTCAGAGGCTGTGCTCTGGGAAGATGCTCAACCTCACAGGAGCAGAGCACCCCGTGTCCTTGATGCTGGGAGGGGGCTTGGAAGGTAGGAGCTCCTCACTGTCCCAGGCTGAGAAGCTCCAGTGAGTCTCCAGCAGAGATGCACCTGCCTGGGGCATCCTGGTGCTCTCTGACTCTGCATCCTCAGCTTGGGGCTGGAGGAGACCAGAAAGGATTCCCAGGACAGGTGGCACATCCAGGTGGGTCCAAGAGGGCCGCCACACGAACAGAGGCACAGGTCATGGGCACCAGCACAATCAAAGCAGTAAAAACTCCTTTAAAGTGCTTTATCAGAGCAAGTGGAAATTCTGAAAATGAGGATGTCAGAATTTAAATTGATCTGCGGGGTCACCGTACGCTTCATCTGGCTACAAACACCACCAAGCCACACCACCAAATGACACACCCAGGAGAGCAAAGTGCTGAGATTCATTTTTTAAGAGCTGAGTTCTAAGATTTGGGACTGGCACAAGCCTTTCTTTTTGCAAATTCAATTTTAAGGCTAGATTTAATTGTTGCTAAAAATAAGGTAATAGAAGGGTTCCGGTCTTGCACTATAATGAACTGCAGGCTCAAGTGTTTAAAGAAGGAAAATTGCATTGATGAGACTGGATCAAAGACAAACAAAAAAATCAGTTATTTCCTCTTGAGGGTAAAAAATTTGGGAGGCTCACGCTTTTTCAAGCAGCCCTTACTGTGGTTTAGAGGCAGAGAGATATTGTAGTCAGATTTGATTTATTAACAAAACAACAAGAAAAAAAAAAAACCAGAAGCGGGCACATGAAGACTCCAGTGTCAGAGAAGACTCAAAGAAAACCAAATGTAGCAGTTCCTATTACAAAGTGGAACATGTTCCCAAGCTTGCTTTGTTTCAGAAATGAGCTGCAATGCAGACAAGGGAATGGCATTTGTAACAGCTACAACTGCCTGCCATCCGCAAGCAGGAAACCTCCTGCTAAACTTCAGAGGCACCACCATTTTTAATTCCTTGCCAACATACACACTTGTCACGACTGTTGGGATGCCAACCATTTCATGACAAAATACAAACAGCAAGAATTTTTAATCCAGGGAATGCTCAGAGCAAGTTCTGTCACTCCCTGTGCCTCATTCCAGAGTCTGAAAATAATACATGGCACAGTCATTACAATTAAATCTACACACACTTAAAATTCTTTAGTCTTTCATGTCTTTTTTAAATGACTGTTTATTGTACCCAGTTTACTAAATCAGAATTTTGTGGACACACTATTTCCTTGTCTAATAATACTGAAATTAAAAATAAATAAAAAGAGCAGAGAGGCCAGGTAATTGCTTGAATGCAGGCTGTATGAAATCAGTTTTATAGATGCATGTCCTGATTACCTCAACCAGCTCAGGAGCCCTAAACTTGCCTGTGATTTGTGAAGCTCTTCCAAACACAGCTGAGTGGTCACATCGTATTGACTGATGATGTCAGGCTGCTAAACCATATCTGGAAATGGGAGAAAGATACAGTGCACTTTCTTTAAACTACTATCCTAGAAGCAGTATTTGTAGCAGTGCTGCATGAACTTGTGAATTTCAGGCAGTCTGTGCCTGTGACCAGCAGCTCCACATTCACACTGAAAACAACATGTCCTTAAAACTTACTTTTCAACAACAGTATGCACTCTGGTGTTTTCACAGAGCAGAAGCAGTTCCCTCCCATAAAAAACAACAACAACAACAAAAAAATTAAAAAACCTTCAACAAAATATAAGAATTATATGTGGAGTATCACACGCCTAGGTTTAATCACAGAATACCAGATATACCTGCAAAAGGGCTCCAATATCTTGCTGTAGCATTCTACCTTTTCCTATTCTGCTACCTGTTTCAAGAATTGCTACAATCCCCCGACAGACACACTGGGCTGGAGGTGCCTGAAGTCTTTGAAAATGTGAGACAAAGGAGACAATGACCTCAGAACTGGTGAGGTTTTACCCAGCATCTGAACTGAATTTCTTAAAAGCCAATGTCCCCCATCTCAGGCCACCTGAAGACAGAGAAGTGACAGGAAAAGGGAGAATGGCTTCACAGTGACACAGGGCAGGGTAAGATGGGATATTGGGAAGAAATTGTTCCCTGTGAGGGTGGTGAGGGCCTGGCACAGGGTGCCCAGAGCAGCTGTGGCTGCCCCATCCCTGGAAGTGCCCAAGGCAAGGCTGGACAAGGCTTGGAGCAACCTGGGATAGTGGAAGGTGTCTCTGCCCATGGCAGGGAGTAGAACTGGATGGGCTTTAAGGTCCCTTCCAACCCAACTCATTTCATGGTTCTGTGATCCCATGGTTCAATGTAAAGGAAAAATTAGAGACCAGAGGTGTTCTGAAACTGTCCTGTTAAAAGCAGCACCTTTTCCCAGCCAGTTTAACAGGCACTGGGTCCAGTTCCAAGCAATGTGGGTGTGTGGGTTATCTCCTGGGACTTCAACCTGCTGGCCATGGGATGCCCAGGAGTGCGCACTCACCACACCTGATGAGGATACAGGCATTTCTAGAAAGCCCCCTTCCAAACATCCAGAGCAGGTCTGCAAAGTAGGTGGGGAAACCCACCCATCTCATTTCATCACCTACAGAGAAATGATGCTTCTGTGTGCTTTAAATACAGGAATATCAACTTATTTGATGGATATCTATCTCACGTTTTGCTTTTGTTGGGTATGGAGCTTCCAGGGATAAGAATTCACACATGCCAGTTATTTAAAAATTTGCTTTAACTGAAGTTAAAGCAAGCAAGTTATTGGAAATAGTTGAAATTGGAAAAGCGAGTTATTGGAAATAGTTGAAATCAGAAAATAATTGAAAAATAATATTATAAGACTATGAAAGTACTTGGTAACCTGTTTGGTAATTAAAAAAAATATGATATTTAAGAAAAATTAAGAACATGACTTATACCAAAATCTTTGAGAAAGATCATGACTTGCCCAAAATACTCTAAATTAACATTATTCCTGTTCTACCTTTCTCCTGGTTACCCAGAGAATTTAAGCATCCTCTTATGCTATTTCTTGCGAGATCTTTTTGTTCCTTAAAATCTTAAAATAAAATTTCCTTTCTTTCCAATGGCTGATAGAGCTTTTTCTCACAGGACCTCCTGCACAGGAATCCTGTACAGAGACAAAGAGCCCCATACTGAAAACCACTGCTGTGTTTAACTAAAGCTGTCGGCGCTTTTTAAAACCCATCAGAAACAGGACTGAACACACACTCATCTCGTGATCATTTTTCAGCTGCAGATTGAATCAGCCAGCTGACTGCACAAATGAAGATTTTCTTTAGAGAAGAAAAAGGTTATAGTCAAAGCACAAAGTTCTCAAAATTTAAAAGGTGCCAAAGGAAAGGCTGCCCTCTGCTCAGAAGTGAACTGTTATGACTGAACTTGCCTATGGCAGCAAATCTGAATAATACACTCAGCACTGAAAGTTCACCCCGCATATTTTAAGTTTTAAGGAACTTTCTTATCTATTTTAAGGAACAGATAACAATGACAGTAAGAGGCAACTAGGCTCTCCCACAATTAACTTCCCTTGTTTCACTACCCTCATTTTAGTTGGAGAAAGTCAATACCTTTGCAATTATCTAACTTAAGGACATGTATTAATCTTTATGTTGCACACTGTATTTCTACTGCAGTGCATTCCTTCTCTAGGAAAAAAAAAAGAAAAAAGGATTATCAGTCATTTCCTGTGGGCTGGAAAGAAATCCAGCTTGAAAGGCTCACAAGAGCAATTTAATATTGGAGCAACTGCACTGTCCATTCTCTGTATTCACTGTTCACCAGCTGAGTGAAGATCAGTTGTGTACAAGGGCATCTGCTTTTCACAGGTGGGTCTGACAAGCCCAAATTATTCCATTTCTTGTGGAATTACAAAGAAAACTGCAGCTGAGGGAAAAAAAAATCCCATACAACCAAACCTCTTTATTCACCTGAACACATCCAAATTAACTTTCAAGCAATTTAACAAGCATGGGGTCAGCCTTTCCTCTCAGCTATTATTTATTGTATACACTGATGATACTCTGAGTACAAATTTATTTTAATTATTTGTGACAATATAATTTGGCATTACCTGATTTTATTGTTAACTGGGTTTCTTCCTCAAAAAATGAACTGCAGCCTCCAGAGACTTTAATCTTAACAAGACTTCATACATTAGAGTTCTTGGAATAGACCACTTCCTTAAAAATACATGAGGATCAAGTTTTAGAAGATTTTAATTTAGTTTCTGATGTTGCAATTTATTCTGAGGTCTAGTCCTAAAGAGATACATGTATTACTAGACTTAGATACATCAGAGGTAGCAGTAATAACCCACTGTTTTCTTAATAAGAACAACCACCTCTTAACCAGACTGATATTTTTAATTTCTCTCCATTTTTAAAAAGAAGATTCTTATGATGAGATATTGGTGTTTTAAATTCAGTGTAAAATATATGGACACACAAATCTCAGCTTTTTAACACTGCTGGCACTAACTAAAGATATAAACTACAACAAAAATCATCAAACTGGTAACATTTCCTCAATAGAAGTCATCCTTCTAGATAATTATTAAAGGCCTCAAATCTCCTGACCCCCAAGTACCGTTTCATCAGATACACAGCCCCAAACTGCTGTCCCCCGGTGATGCAGACATAAATGGGCTTCACAGCCAATAAACACAAGCTGGTTTGGACCAAGCTGTGAGAGGAATCAAATCATAGATTCTCTAAGGGCTCTTAGAGAAACTGTGCTGTGGCAACTCTCACACACCAGTGACCCCCCAAGACTGACATTCCAGCTCATCTCAACTGCCTCAGAGGTGACATAAAAGATGTACAACCCCTGAAGTTAAAAGATCTGCCCCATAGAGGGCTCTGCCCTCAGACACAGGCAACCCAAACCACTTTACATATTTATTATATACATGTATGCATGAACACACAGGTTTCCTATGCAAAACAAAATAATCTCATTCTGTGCCAGGATTCCTGGGCAGCTTTTTCATGTGCTTGATGTAATCCACAGTTGGGTCATGCAGGCTCCAGATCAGCACGATGGATTCCTCAGCCAAATGGTAATTTACAGTAGTCATTTCCAGAAATAGGACACTGATGTAATGGTTACACAAGTCTTTGCCTGTGGTCATTAATACCTCTGGTGCTCTGGGGTGCACAGTGTGGTACTTGTGTCCAGCTATCGTTCTTATCTACAGCATTTGGAGTGACAGCAATGAGAGAAAATAGGCATGCTTTGCCTTTATTGCAGAGGCACAGATGATGGGAGGATAGGGGATAACCAGATCCAATAAATAAATGGATCTGCATGCTGTTGATTCCCCCACACTTATTACTGTGCGTTCTACCACAAATATTCTCTTTGATGCTTACAAGAAAGATGAGCTACAAAGGCTGCAAGAATGCTTATGCCCATTACTGTCTTAATTATAAACTTGTCTGTCTATAAACAAACGAAAAATAATGTCTGTTTGTAGGCCCAAGCCAAACTCCTAGGGCTATAAAGTGAGCATTCCATTTTTTTTTCATTTGTCATAAGCAGCATTTTATATTGCCCTGAATGTGAACACCTGCAACATTAACAACTGTGCCCAACACACATTTAGAAAACAAAGTTTCTGGAATGTGTTTTAGTTATATATATATAACCTAAAACAAACCATAGGAAAAAAGTCACGTGTAAGAGAACATAGTGATAGCCTCTGGAAAATGCTCTTTATATAAAATCCTATGGCTACATAGGAGAAGGGATCCTGATGACAACCCAGCTGCCTGTACTACACTGACAGAGAAATAAGGAAATACACTGGAAGAGTTTAATTCACTGAATGTAATGGACACCACTACAGAACACAAACCAAAAGTACTAAGGACAAACAATGGCATAACCTGTACACAGGTTATGCAGCTATTTCTATATTGCAGCTATTTCTCAGGAGCTAAGCAAAACAAAATACACTGTCCTACTCAGTGGTTCCTGCTTTCCCTGCTTATGCTAACAATTATTTTTCACACTTAAACACTTCTGTACTTTGAAACGTATTTTCAAAAGAATAAAGAAAACATAATACATCCTTTACTTCTTAATACTATGCAATTTCTTTATATATACATATATACATTTATATATATTTAATTCTGGTAGTAAACTTGGGCTTATTGTCCTTACTGCTTTGATTATTTAAACAAATATTGCACTGAAATTTTCTATCAATGTTATTGCTTCTATAGACAGGGGTCAATGCACAAAGAGGATCCTCTCTGCCCTAGAATTATACCTTCATGCTTTGCACCAGCTTCTACTTTGCAACTAAGTTGTTCTTTATATTTAATCTTACCTTAAGCATCAGAAGACCTGCAGGAGTGCTGCAGACAGTGGGATGGAAAACTTCTGCTTGGCGACTTTCACTGTGCATTTTGAATGATGGTTCAGATGAGTAAGAGCTTTTCCAGCATTAAAATAATTTCTGCTGTAAATTTTACACTCCTGACAGGGTGACTATATCCAGGCTGACGTGCTGCAAAAAATAATAAAAATAACAAATTTCACCACCCAGAAACAGGCAAATATGTATCAACTGAAGTAGTAAATGTCTGTAGGGGCTTTCTTTTCTCTGCTTTTGTAATTATGGGGCAGGATATCAATATTAGCTGTGAGAGAAAGGCTGCCTGCACACTGCATTTAGATCTTGAACACACAAAGAGGTACGTAGACCAGTGAGAGTACAGAAGTCAGAGTTTTGCAAAAAACCCCCATTTTTTTTAACTGGGTCGTATGCAGAGTTGTAAGCAGGAAGACCAGGATGTATTTTGTGCACACATTTTAAGTTTGCAAGGGCGGCGATTCTCAAACAATTCCCCAGACAAGGATTCTGCTCTTTCTGTGTCCTCAACCCGCTGCTCGCTGCTTCTCCCTCTCAATCCATGAGCTCCACAATGGCACTGCATGGAACAGTGCCCTTTGTTGGGACACTGCACTGTGCCACCAGGAAAAGCAGCAGCTCTCCAGCTGCTCCCTGCACAGGCTAGGGAAGCAGAGCAGCTCCCTGCACTGAAGCAGTGAGCAGTGCTTTGAGCTGCACACCGTGTGCATTTCAGCGCTGCGGGAAGGAGCCGCGCCTGCTCCTCCACTTCCACCTCACAAAGTAACAGAGCAAACCTGACCCGGTGAATCGGCCGTTGTAGGGGTGACATCACGGCCTCTCAAGCATCTTGTGGAATATTTATCATCAAGTTTCTCTGGCAGGCAGAGTAACCATGGTACAGGCTGAGGTGCCACCTCACTTGGCAATTGCACAGGCTGTAAACTCACACTGGAGACTTCCTCAGGACAACTGTGTCCTATGCCCAGGGAGCCAGAGATGGAATTAACATTGCAAGCTTAAATCTAAGATAAAACTCATCAGTGGATGCAGAATTATCACTCTCTCTCAGCAGCCAAGGGCCTCCCCCACACAGCTTAGCTCGGCACACTGTGCTCCAAGAGGGACCTGTTGTGGATGTGCCAGGCTGGCCCTGGGTGAGACACACCTCACGGAGGCAGGAATTCCTCCTGCCCTGCTTACACAATGCTTGCAGACACCTCAAAGACTCCTTGAGCACTATTTGAGCTGTTTGGCAATTCTATCATTAGGGGTTATTACTGTGCAAGTTTCACCTGTAAAAATCCTTGTCCCACACTGGAGAAATATGTAAATAACCCCGCTCAGTAGCTTTAATAAAATTAAATGTATTTTTGTATTTATATTTAATAAAACATATGAAATACTGAATGTAACTGTACCCATGTACAGTACACTAACTCACAGCTTTCTATAGCAACACATATGCTGTTGGACTCATCAAGCAATTTCTATAGGGGCAGGATGATTAATTTCAATCCATACTTCTAAACACGTGTCTCACAGAATTAATGTATACTTTAATTACTGTGCCAAGCAGATGAGCACATAATAGCAGCTATCATTTCAGAACTTTACAGACGTGGTTCACTATTTGAAAAAAACCCCTCTTAGATGAACGTTTGCTTTACAAAAGCAGCAGATTCTTGATCTCATCGATGCTGCTTTATTTTAAAATTAAATCACAATTTCATGATACTCAGTATTGTTCTTAAAGCCTTGGGTTCTGCAGTTATGCAATTACATGACACCTAACAATTTTTAAGACTAAGTATATCTTTAACTGTTATGTTTTATGCTTAAAACCTGTATCTCAGCAGCTCAAAAACCACTCTGCCAAGAAACTCTACAGTGCTGTAACATCTTCTAGCATTTAAATTATGACATGATTTTTGAACCCAAGCTAATATTTTTCTATATTAATACCTGAAATTAGTAACGCCACACCATTAACCCAGAATCTGCTGTGAAGGCCAAGGCCAGCCAACAGCATCAGCTCCTGGCACTGCTTCCAGCAGATGGTCAGCAATAACACCCACAGCCCTTAAAGGGGCTGGACAGGAGCAATGCAGCTCACAGGGAGCCACTCTGCCTGTCCTGGTGCCAGCATCCCATGGGACAGCATGGGTCAGCCCCAGTCCTGAGAGGCTCCTGTGCCACCCCTCAGCCTGCTGAGCAATACTGCAGAATGACAGGGACCCCCACAATGCCCATCAGCCCTGTGAGAAGGGGCTAAGGGACCTGAATAGGCTTTGGTGACAGCCCCTCCACACCCAACAGGAGGCTAAGAGAAGCCAGAACCAGGTTATTCACAGTGGGGTGTGGTGGGAGAACAAGGGACAACAGACGGAATCTGAAATACAAAAGGTCTAGGCTAGAAACAATGGAAAACCTGTCTGCCATGAAGTCAGGCAAGCAGGAAGGGACTGCACAGAGAGGCTGTGCAGAATCCATACTCAGAGGCTTTCATGACCTAACTGAACAAAACCTTGAACCACCTGGTCTCAGCTGGCCAAGCTTTGAGCAGGAGGCTGGACCAGATGCCTCCCAAGGTCCTTCCACTCTGAAGGATGAGCCTATGACCCCCCTGTGCTGCTGACCATTGCTGCCTAACTGGAATGTTCCCTGGAGCTCATCTCTTCTCAGAAGATTTTATTTGCTCTGTTCACTTCTCAGAGACCCTTATTCTTGATACCCTTCAGGCCCTGGAAAAGTGTCTTGTCTGACACCCACGGGACTTTTTGCCTCTGAGAGCCAAAAGCTTCAGACAACTGAACCCCAAAGTATTTCAGCAATACTCTACAGCTCACAGGTTGGGTTTGGACTTTATTGTTCTATACAGTGAGTAACAACACACACACACACACACACAGCATTTAACATGCACAAAGAGGAGTGAAATACTTGTTAATTTTTTCCTCATCATGAACAAAATCCAATTTAGTTTAGGACATTTTCCCCTTATCTTTTAAAACATATCTCACCTTGACGTATCTCTTCTCACTGAGGTCAAAACCACTGCTGAAACTGCTGGTATAAATGTACTTCCATTACCTTCCTCTCGCATATGTTCTACATTTTCAGCTCCCAAAGCATAGTGCAGAGATCAGGAAGAGCCCTATGGCAGCTTCCATGCAGAACAGAAACCCAGAACCCACTGGCAGCCTGGCCCATGAAGCAGATTTCCACACATGGACCTGTTTTTATGGCTACTGGAATGCTGAGCATAACACCACCAATACAACCACACACAAAGGAACTAACAAGCAGCAGTGTTGAGCTACCTAGAGCCCAAATTATATGACATTTGGAAATGCTCCTTAGGCTCTTACATGAGGTTCTGAGGACATTTTGGTACACAGACTTTACTGCTTAAGTCAGAAAATGGGACAGAACTCACAGAAACAAGTCTTACAAGCAGTTAGAAATACACAGCTAGAACAGGTGACCCCAAAGCAACTCACACACACAGCACAAACCTACCATACTCTTGTTAGAAGATCACCTGCCTAAAGCAACTGCTTTAGCTCCTGGAATGCTTTCTGCTTAATTTCTTTGTGTTGTCCAGCTGGGCCCTAACTCCATTTTGCCAATGTGTATAACTTCCCCTTAGAAAATATCAAATGGACAAATCAGGTTCCAGCCCCTGGAACCAAGATATTACTGAGCTCCATAAGCTATTAAGGGGTTTCAAATTATGGCAAACAAATCCCTCAAGGCTCACTTAGAAAAAAAAATATAAAAACACAGGTCTAAGCTTGCCAGACTGTCTGCCTCTCACATTCACACAAACCCGCCTCAGAAGAAAAAAAAAATCTTTATTATGTATGAGGTACAGACCATCTGCGATGGGCTTTGAGAGCCAACTTAAAAGTGGGGGGGAGGAGAGTGTTTCCAACTGCATTCACAGTCAGTGAAGAGCTTGAGACTCAGCAGCTGTCTGTGAAGAGGGAAGAGGTGGTGGGTCAGGATGAATGAGGCTGCACAAGACCTGCCAGGGTCAAGGATGGAAAGGCACATTGTTACACACAAACTGTGTGGAGAAGCATATGGAGAACAGCAGCAAGAACCAAGAAAACCTCGTGGAGACAGTAAGATCATCCTATAAACCAAGGTATTCTAGGAGTGCTGCTTCCCTGTCACTGCAGAAAAGTAAGGGATGATAATATTATTATGTGGTTGTAATACAGACCACTGAACGCCTCATACCATGGGAAGTAATAATGGCAACAGCAGTAAACTGGTAGCAACAAAGAACATGGGAAGGCTTTCTTTTTTACCCTTTCTTTTAGAGAATTATACACATCTTTCCATATCAGTCTTCAAAATTTTCGTAATTCTTTTGACACCTCTTTTCGCTACTCCACTACACATATCTGTATTAGCCATTTACTGTTATGCATACCATACAGCTCAAGAATGTTTCATTTCTGAAAAGGAAAAAAATTACTTGAAAAAAAAAATTAACCACTGAAACTAGAGTTAGAATTAACCCTCCCTGTCCAAAAAACCCCAAATCCCATGAGAACATTTTCTAACTAAACCCATGAGAATGTTTTCTAACATCTAGCAGATTGCTGAGCCTTTGTGTGTTTGCAGCTCAACAAACAGGACAGTTCCTTTGGCTGCAAATTAACTGTGACCAGGTTAATATGAGTAAACCCTTACAAGTGACTGTTGCTGATTCTGTCAGGAAGCAAATCTATTTACATCTCTACTCAAGCCAAAATCATCACAAGTATTTGTCCTGTTTCATAAAATTTTCCAGGCTTTTTAAACACTACAAATTAAACCCTGCATTCACTGTATCGTTGGCTAAAAGTCACTCATGTCTGTGGGGCCAGGCTGTCACCTGGACCATGAGTGTGTGTATGGGCTGATCCTGTGAATACTTACCAGCTGTGGAAGAGGCATGGGTGAATCTCGCCGTCACACACCCAACTCCCTTTTCACAGTGGGCTGCTCCAGCTGGCTGCTGGGGATGAGGGCTCTCCATGCTAAATCCACGGGCTCCAGTGGCAGCTGGGGGTGAGGGCTCCATGCTGAATCCACGGGCTCAGATCTCGGGTGCGCTGCAGCAGCTCCGCAGCCAGCGATGCCCTTCCAAGGGCCAGAGCAGGACCTGCGGGTTTGCAATGAGGCAGCTCAGGTGTGCGTTCTGCTGAGGAAGCACAAATCCCCAGGGAAAGGGTGGGGTGGGGAGTTTGGGGCAGCAGCAACTCCAAGCAGCTTCCAGGAGGCTTGCCAGAGGTTGTCTGCCAGCGGCTCAGCTCTGCTCCTGCGCAGAGCCCGCACATGCCCGGGCCTTCGGCAACACCCGCGCCTGCACAGGAGGCTGAGGCCTGGTGGGAACAGGCACCTTCCAAACGGGCACCAGGACATCGCTTTCACTTTGCTCAGGAACTACAAAGACCAGGAGAAACAGTGCAGGAGTGCTGGGCTTGCTCATTTATTTAAAATAAGATCAATGTTGCCAATATCTGTGCCAATAGCTGTAGAAAATTTACTGGCTGTGCCTCTGCAACTCCACACTGCATCAATTCAGATGAGCCCTTGCTATGAGAATGCCTTTTTACCCACCTATCTAGGAATATGGTTATGCCTAAGCAGGGAATTTTAAGTTGTTTCCCAGACTGTTCCTGAATCCAACTGCAACCTGTTTATTTTGACCTCAGTTCTTAGAAACTGTTGATGCCACGGTAGAAATATGCTGTGTGTTCCAACAGGCAACAAACAGTCCTAATGAGAGCACACTCCATCTGTGCTGCCAGTGCACACAGCCTCAGCCTATAGCTCGGATACGCTGGAGCTGAGCGTGCAGGGACGAGCTCACACTGCAAGGGACGTCCTGGCACAGCAGAGCTCCCCAAAACAGGCCTCTGGGAGAGTCCTGAGGCAGCCAGGGTAGGCACCAGCAGCACCTGAGCTCTCCCCTCCCTGTTCTGAGTTTGCAGAGTACAAGCGCTTACGTTTTTTAAAACGTTCCAAAACTACAAAGTAAAGAAAGCTGACTTAAAAACTGCCCAGTGCTCTCAAAAGGTAGGAGTTACAGCATGCAGAACATATGGCACTATTTACAGCTGGCTTGCACACTGGATTCAAGGGAATTTTCCATCAGCCTCGTACTCTGCAAAAGGTACATTACAGAAAAATGCATGTGGGGATCCTTTAATTTCTCTTGCATCTTCTCTTATAAGATGCAGCTGGGGAGCAACACCCATTGGTATTGGTAGCATGAAACGGTGATCCTTTCCTGTTACCGAGGTCTGGTACAAATTACCATGGATTTAGAGGCACTGTATAAAAGACAGTGCTGATTTGTTTCTAAATTTGTATCTTGATTAAACTGTCAGGCCATAGCACAAATGCAGAGCTCACCTGACTTTAAAATCCTACAACAATAAATTATCCAAAAGTGCAGTACAATTTGGAAATGCTTATAAATGGATCAATACTCTGTCTTATGTTTAGATTTTACATCTTGGTCATGCCAAATCAAATGGAATAGAAGCAGCACTTTACATTCAAACTGTAAACTCAGTGTGCTCCTAATAAAACTGTATGTGAGGGGAGATTGTGAAGCAGGATTTTAAAAACCACCAAGCTGGCCAACAGGATAACAACCGCATTATTATTTTCAGCATAATTTTTAACTGTGTTGTGGTAAACAAAAAAACAAATATAAAGGGCCCAAACTCCTATTCTCAGGAACTCGCATGCAAACTTGCATGGGTCAGATCAGTGGTTTTCAGCATTTACCCCTGTAAATAGAGCAGAATTTGGTCTCATTCATTAAAGCAAAGTCATTTACTTCGGAATAGCTTCAGTGATACTGAATATATTTTAACTACCCAGAATCTCAACATCTAGGATTAGTGCCGCAAACACACATAGGCATTGCAGTCTAATGAAAGAAAAAGTCAATACAAATATAGTGCAGCAAAAGTGAGATCAGCCATGCAGAACTTCCAAAAAGTAGCTTAGGAATTAAACTACTATTATTAAAGCTACTGTTATTGAGCTATGTTAGAGCCTTCACAGTTCACAGAACCATTCTGCATAATGCAAATATTATAAAACAGAATAGATCAGTTTTCCATCATAATTACAAGCCACTGCTGTTCCTAAAGCTTTTGCTTTTTTAACTGATGTTCTTGTATGTTTGAACACAGTTTTTCTACTTGCTTTTACACAGGGTATCCATGTAAGAAAAGAGCTATTCTAAATTAATTAATCAACACACACCCTTCCAAAGAGGGAATATATGATAAAAGTATTACATAGTGAAGTTCAGGCATATTTTTATACTCACAAAAGAGGGTAATTGATCCCCCCCCCCTCTCCCCAGTTTCAAATGTGGAACTTGGCTGCTATGGATTCTTTCCCACACAAATCAAGCCCTAGCTCTTTTGAATTGAAACAATATGGGATGATTATTGTGGGAAATTTTTTACTGTTACTGTAATTTAAAACTTTCTGTACCTAATTTTGCATTTTCTATAAATCAAAAACCCATTTCACTTAGGGCTACAATTAAACAGAGGAAATCAAAGACTAACTTCTAAGCAAGTCTTGCTATTAATCATAGGACAAACTAGTAGTACAACTACTTTTACTGCAGTTCCTTTCTGCCTGGGAACTACATTTTCATCGGAAGCTCGAGTTCTTTAGAGGAGGCTGTGCCACAGATGAGACAAATTAAGCAGAGGTACAGCAAGTGGGAGAGCACCATGTGCTGTTGAGGATGAGCCTGCCCAGCACGGGACTTCTGCAGAGACAATGACTCAGGGTCTGACGCTGCCATTCCAGAAGCTACTATGCCTCTTCCTCCACCAGGAGCAGCCACGGAGTCACGGCTGCTGCTTTACATATCTGAACTGAAATCAGCATCTTTGTCCGTTTAAAAGAAAAATTTACAAAAGCAGTGGATTTCAACACTGATGTTTGTATTGAAAACAGGACACGCGAACACAAAATGAAAATCGGACTGCAAAATGAAAATCGGAGTGCAAAATGAAACCGTGTGCAATATGGAAACATAGGTCTTCTGTTTTTTCAATTCGGAAATTAGATGATGTATTTTTATTTTCTAAAAATAAAAAAATGCATATTGATTGCTAGACAAAATAAAACATGAATTCTCAAATCAACAGAAACATGTTTCGCCCAGCTGTCTTTATTTTTTTTTCTCTGTGTCTGTTTCTCAAAGAAAAATTTTTATGTAATTTCTTTTTTTTCAAGTGTTTTAGGGAGAGGTTTAATGTCTCATGGTGTTAGCCATTGCAAAACTCCTACAGAGGTACAAGTCATACAAGCCATCACATTATTTACAGCAGTGTATCTACAATAAGAATAGGTGATACTAGTAATTTATTCATAAAATATATGCTCCAAAAAAATTTGGCTTCCAGTTAAATAGTCTGCAATGTGTATATTCCATGCTAAAGAGGAGCCTTTTAATGACTGCAAAATAAAATTTAAATATATCTTGTAAAAAATGCCACTTTTTAAAATCAGACACAAAGAAAACAGCTGTGAGGAGTTTGAGGACTTATTGGAAGGGCTTCTTACAGAAACAAAACAAAACCTTCCCAACAGTGACTTACGACTCCAATACTGTGATTCAACAAAACCTGAATGGAAATGGTTTCACCTCTGAGCACAACTAGATTTCAAAAGTAAATTACTTACTAAGGCTATAGATTGAAACATTGTTTTACCATTGATTTTCTTCCTAACTAAGATCTCTCACGTACTCGCAACTCTCATTATCTCTGACAATGAACTCCTGCAGCAATTGACACACCTGTTTCTCAAAAAGCCATGAAACCATGTCAGTGGCTGTGGCACCAAGAGCTCCCAGGCCTTTGCTTCAGGCTGCTGAAACCTGCTCATCCCTTTGAGCACACCTTTCACTGGGGACAACAGAGAGCTTCTTCTGCCTTCCTCTGATGTCCCTATCAGTCAAAGGCAGGCACCCACCACACAGGAGGTGAACGAGCAAAACAATGCCTGCAAACACAGCTTTGCCTACCAGGAATGTTGGAAAGACTGGATATCAATTGACCTAAAGGGTGAAAAAAGAGAGAGTGGGAAAAACCCAAAAAATCAAACACAGAAGTTTGGAAGTCTCGTGCAAAGAGCATGAAAAAAGCCCGGAGCACTTACTGCATGTAGATAGCTACAAACCCTGCCCAACTCCACAGTCCAAACTGGAACACCTACACCTTCTCTTTTTCTGTTTATCACATTCATTTCTCCCATTTGATCTCAACTGATACTGCAAACAAGAGACGGGAGCTGCCTGCCCCGGACAGCTTGTACACCCCTGGTGCTCAGGACATCCATATGCAACTGGGCCTGGGAGTGGAAATGAGAGTCCAGAACCATTAGCTAACAAAAGCACTCCTGAGCCAGCTGGAGACACCAAAATAAACACCAGCACCTCAACTCAGGGGCCCAGCAGCACTCACCCAAAGATTTTCAGAGCCATTAATAATCAGAATATAAAGCTGCCAAACTGGGCAGAGGAATACTAGGGAACATTTCAGAGAAGTCTGGCTGCAGGACTCCTGTATTCCTACCTTTGGTTCAAAGCACTGGTTTGCCAGTGAGCACCAAGCAGCTGGGGATGGGGGGAGAAGGGATGGACAGGCAGAAAGGACATGGAAAGAGGACACAGAGAGTCCCACTCCAGGACTACATGTGGGTGCACAGGTCAGCCCTATGCACAAGCACCTGCAGGACTTGGTTTTCACAGGTACATTTATTAAAAATGCAGGGAAAAACTAAACCCAAACAGCTTTTCCAGAGTTTCTGAAACACCCTGGCCTGCTGGAGCTGTCCACACGGTGGAACCAGCGTGGCTCTGTGCACTCAGCTGCTCCTCACTGAGCACCCCGTGTGTCTGGGACACTCCAGGGTGGCCAGGCTCTTGGGGAAGGGACACTGGACACGGAGTGACCCAGACATCTGCTGCTCCAGCCACTGCAACACCACAGTGTCAGTGTGGACAAACCTGCCTCCCAGAAGCCAAGCTCCTCGTGCAAACAGAGGAGAGGCTGCTGCAAAAAGAAAGGAGTCCTAAACTCAATTACATTTAGGCAAGTAGGAGGATAAAAAGAATAGAATTGTCAGAGAGCAAAAGAAATAAAAATCCAGCAAACAAAACATGTAAAATGTGCTAATGTCTTTATATTTAAAAGTTACCACCCAGCTTTCTGTTCTGCAGGGAGCATATAAAATGTTATGATTTGTAAGTTCTAGTTTTCATGGTCATGGTCTGGTATTCTGTAAAGGTTCGAGGGATTGTTGTTTTTTTAATTTTTTTACGCAATGATCTACCTAACCTCCCCATATAACCTTAAAATGCTATCAACATACCAGATTTTAATTACTTGCACAGCAGAATCCTAAACTGGAAGCATAAGAGACCACGCAATTTCACAGCATCCTTCTCCCAAGCCATTCAGATCCGACCTGAACTTTGATTCCAGATATATTGATGCAGATGCTGAGTGTGTTAGTCTCTCCTATTATTTATCAATGCATAAAACAGAGTGATTGTCTACAAGACAGTGGTGATGAAAGAAACCTCATGGCAAGCAATACATAACCTTTCCATTTTGGTAAGGAATACTAGTGAATTTTGAGAGGCAAGATGCCCCTTGTGCAAGGGCAGCACTGGACCCCTCAAATTCTGCAGGCTCTGCATTCTGAGCAACTCTCCCTTCCCAGAGCAGTGTTCTGTGCTGTGTGTTGGCTTTATGTGGTTTATTCAGACATCAACTGGTTTTCACATCAGAAATCTCATGGGCAACACCAGATTTATCTCCAACTTAAAAGGGGAGGTGCTGAGGCATGGAAAGAGGAGGAAACTTGAAGAGGCTCTTACTCTTATACCCAAGGCCGAGTGAAAAAGAATCTCCCAACTTCTCACTCACTTTTCCAAACAATGGCATCACAATTCCCAATTCATCAAGGCCCAATTTCTGGACAACAGCATGTCTAGATTAATATTTTACAAATTAAAGGATATTATAAGAAAAGATAGAAGAATGACTAAATAAAGTCTCTGATCAAAATAATCTGCAGTCCCAGAAGTGTTAATTGTTCTTTGTATCCATTATTTCTTCCAGTGGCTTCTACAGTAGTAGCTCATGGTACACAACAGACAGAAAAAAGCTGTTGGCCATCTGAAGTGATTTGAGTGGGCCTTAAACTGTATGCAGGCCTTGCAATAGCCATCAGCACGAAGCTGAAATTCACTCTGTGAAGAGTGGCTTCATTTTTTTTTTAATTGCCATTAGAAGCAGACCCATCCAACAGCTACTGCTCACTTGTGGAAACTTTTTTGTCCTGAGCATTCTACAGAAATGCTCAAACAGAGCTGGAACTGAGGCTGCAAGGGCACTGGCAAAGTGGTTTTGCAGCTTGATCTCCTGGTGTTAATTGAATTGTAACATTTTTCTATTTGTTCTTCCACTACTTGCAACCTTAAAACTAATAGACACAGTTAAGGTGTAGGCCTAGTTTTTCACAGATTAATTTTCAGGAGAGCTTGTTAGCAACTCCCGCTGAATCTTCAATTGCTCTTCCATTTAATGTTTTAGGTTAGATTGTATCTCAAGAGGAACATACTGAACAAGAAAAGTTACAAAATTCAGGAACTGGATACAGGTGCACTCACACCCCTTTTCACGGTGAAATCCAACCCGCCACCAGGCCTGTGTGGACTCTTCGGCGTATTCAGCTCAGGAGGCATCGAAAGTTAAAAAGCTTTCAGCAATTATTTCAACAATAATGGAATTTTAGTGCTTCTGTGTCCAGCCCAGAACCTTATATGGGTGCAAACCAGCCATATCCAGCTGACACTGTAAAGAAATCTATTTTGGGAAGAGAATTATGCTCATACTTTAAGTTCCTTCCAACTTGATAAAACCGACAGCAAGACATGGCCTGCAGTGTCCTGGACCAAAGGGACCTGCACAGCAAGGACACACACACGTGTGGCACCCTCCACAAACATGAAGGTCTCTTTAGAAAATTACACTTCTTCTGTGTTCACTGACTTCCACTCTGGCCTTCTCCTTACAACAGTCACAACCACCTTCCATTTGGCTTTCCTGTCCCAAATCAGCCCATTCCTCGAGACTCCAGGCCACCTCGTGCCCAGCTGGCTGCACCTGCAGCCATGTGCTATTCCTTAATAAATTTTAATTAATTAATTAGATAGAAATCCTTTTATCCTCTCTTAAGCAACGCTGCTGAGCTTTGATTCCTGAAAGCATTTTGGTGAAAACAAAATGCAAGCACCAGATAGATATCATTTTTATGCTGTTAAATACCACCCCCAAAAATCTTTTGTGTTATAGAGAAGTAATCACTAGTCTAAGTAAAGCGCTAAATAGCATCTTAAATGTGTACATTTGAATACTGTACATGCAACTTCACTTTTATTTACACCAAACAGGAGCACGCTCATGCAAAAAATACTCAGATTTCACACATGAGACATATACATAGTAACGTAGGTTATACTTTAAATGAAATAATTTTATAGAGACATTCAAAGGTACCAATAAGACAGTAGAAATAATTGTTTTAGTATAATTTAAAATGTAAATGTCATGTAATATGTAATTTAAATGTAAATCTGCACCTTAAACCTTCAATCCATCAATGTAAATCTCCATTTAAGAAATAAAATTTCCATGTGATCATGTTAATTCCTCCTTCTATAATAATTATAGAATGAGAAACGTATAACCTTCAATTAAAAACTGGTAACTAGCTATCTTCATAACAGGTCGAGTTGAAAAACTGTTTCTATAAAATGGTTACTAATAAAAATAAATTTTAAAATGTTAATTATTTATTCACATAATAACTAAGTAATCAAAAAACCCCTATACGTCACACTGTTTTAAAACCAAAACTAAACCTCACGATGAACCCCCGAAGCAAAACTGTATATGTCCTTTGGGCCTGTAACAGTTTCCATCCATTCTGGGATGTGATCAATTCCTTCCATGCACCCTGCAACTCATAAATGCGTGCTGGATTAGGAAGAATAGTGATGCCGTGTCCCTTAAAGAGAGAGAAAGCAAGATTCTGACACTCCTTGGGTTAAACTGGGTAAAGCAAGGAGGTACAAAAGCTCACTGCCCAAGTCTGAAGGCTGTGCAGAATGTAGCATTCTTTAAATGCACTTTAAGCGTCATTTGAGTTCAGGCTTCCTGCATCAGGTTTTTAAATTAGTGTTAGTTGGGTCTGAGAGTACAATCCAAAACCCTCTGATATCTGTGGGAGACTTTCCAGTGACTTAGGACTGGATATACTATTTTGCTTCCTATAGACAAATCAGATAATACATCTTATCTGCCAAAGGTAACAAAACGATCATGAGAACTCTCCTTTCTTAAAAAAAAAAAAAAGTCTGCAACCAGAGAGAAAAATAAATATGGACATAAAAAAGCAGAAAATAAAGAATGATTTATCAAAGAGGAAAATATTTTGAAAATTATACTTGCTGTATATACAAATGTAGAAGTAAATATACCAGAGCTCTTTGTGTTTGGGTAGCAAAACAAATACAGTGATCAGAATCTCTTGGATGCAACAAAACAGCCTTCCTAGCCTTTTGCAGACTGCCTTCCAATAAAAAGCAAGAGCAGCTCTGGAAAGATTGCCAATGCATTTAGAAGTCCATGTCAAAGCTTCGTGTTCACCAACACAGAACTGCCTGAACTGAAACAACTGTCCATCTGAGACACTGTCAATATTTGTAGCTGCTTTATGGTTATTACACCCTGCAGATGAAAATGCAAATGAACTCTCCCACAGAACAGCCCCTCCTCGATCACCTATGTCACTGCGATTCCATGACACCAGCCACTGTGAGCAGTGCTCCAGAAATATTAACCTAACTTGTGTGAAAAAATCAGCATTAGGTGATCACTTTTACAGGCCCCTTAAACTGACTCCTCTCTCTGAGGAATTAACTTCAGTGTAAAACACCTTGGCCTAGCAGGGCTGTGAAAAACAAAAATGCTCTGCTCTCACATATTTCTCTAAGCTACTCAGTTCAGCAGCCTGTCCCCACAGCATTAAAATAAATAGACTTGATGGTGCTGCTCCTTGTCTTCTAAGCTTCTGTTTGCAGGATATTTTTCTACTTTAGAAATTATGTAAAATGAGGAAAAAAAAATCAGAGAAAAATAAAGAAAACACCAGCCTAAATAGTACTATTTTTTCTGATTTAGCACTCCAGAAATATTTGCCTCAGTAGTTATAAAACCACGTGAACTCTTTTATTATTGAAATTGTAGCTGGCCTCTCCTCTGGAAATGTCTGCTTACATTGACAAAGGAACTTCAGGAGCTGAATGAATGCCACAGCAAACATATCGGTGTGAAGGTATCTGAATAAATGGGCAACACGCTAAGTGTCCTTCAGATTTAAAGTATGGCAAAATATCAGTCAGCAATTCAAATGCAATCAATCAAGGGCTGTAGAAAATGATGACTTAATTAATATTTGATAAAGGTATATTGGTTATTATAATAGTAAATTCATTTTTCCTTAGCTCCTCTTCCCTCCCCTTTGCAAAATGTTCGATCGGTATGCAAAGCAATTTACTTTTCTATTTGCGCTTTAACAAGTTTGAAAAGAGCAAATCACTTTGAAACTCCACACAGATTGGACAGGAGCTAAATGTTTTCCTTGGCAGATAACAGGATACGACGGTTGAGGTTAATTTAAATTTACGTGTGTAAAAATAAATAGGCAGTACATTGCCATCTCAGATCTATAGACTCCTTCCAAAAAGGCTGCCCTAATTTAAATAAAGAATGCATAAGGTAATGCATCAGCTACATACCAAATATTGACCCAGCATTCCCTGTTTTTTATTCATAGAACACGCATTTGGAGCACCAGTGAGATAAAGCTCTTTGGAGCACCACCCCCCCCCCCCCCCCCTTTTTTTTTTAAAGCAAAACAACAAAACGGGATTCATGCTTAGATGTGTATTTTGTATTTTGGAGCATCACGTCTAGACAATTTTTATGAGAGTTTTGAAAAGTTATGTGGAAGACCCTGAAAACCACTGTAGCAGTCAGATCTTTATTTGAAACTATTATGCATATAGTCTTAATTCAGATCCCATTTGAAGTCAGTGAAAAAACCCCTGTCGCCTTCAGAGGCCTTTGGATCAGATCCTTTGTTTCCAGAGGTACAGAACAGCAAATTTCAAACGTATGCAAGAACGAGGAGTATACAACTACTAAATAAATGGTAACACTCACTAATCTGTGAAAAAAGACAGTTTTTATAAAGGGCAACTCAAAATTATGAGATCTCATATTTGATGGAATATTTTTTTTGAAAAGACAGGCTGCAAAAGGCCTGATCTGGAGCATTTTATTCCTACATATCCCTCTACAAATGAAGGTGTCTTGAACAGAATTACATTCTATTTTGGAGATCATAAGTCAAATTTAAATAAAATCCTTCTAGAACTGGAGATTTAAAATATCCTCTATGAGTGCAGAGAAATACCTGTGGACACATTTCTGCACCACTGCTAAGAGAATCACAGACTGGTTCGCTCTCTAGTGAGAAGTTACAGGCCAGCATAATTAGTGATTCCACAAATGTGCACACAGGCTATGTTAGTGAATATCTGGCAGAGGGGGATTGCTCCAAAGCCCATCAAACTCAGCTCAACAGAATTCAATGTATTGTGGCTCAGGTACGGAGCACAGATCTGCACAGCCCAGTACAGTTCACAGCAGATAAACTCAGGACTTGCAGAAGTGCGTGTGCACTTCCAAACACCTACCCGTCCATTTGCTATCTACTGGGATCACTGCTAGGGAATGCCTATTGTGCTGGCTACAGGGATTCCAACTTTTTGTCTTCTGGCTGCAAACGTGAGTCTAGCTGCACACACCCTGAATAAATGAACACTTATCTCTGCGACAATCAAACGCGCTGGGCGAGCACACACTGCACAAACACGCATGCAGCTACGAAGGAACACGCTCCACACTGTGTCTTGTTTGAGAAACAAAAACATATGCAATCATATTTTTAAATTATTTCCCCCCCCCTTCTCAGACAGGTACAGGCGCCATAAACCAGCATTAGAACTGTGGCAGCGTGGCTTTGTTGTGCATGTCAGACCTGCACAAGCACCACCACTGCAGGGGGAGGAGGGAGGGCTGATTACCGGCACCTGCTTCAAGCTGCGAGGGACTGATGCAGTTAGCAGGAAAAATGCCTAATTAGAGCACATTTCCATTTTCCTGAGGGAAGGTGTCACCATCACGGGCCTGCCCCTGCCCTGAGCACCCATGTGCATGGCAGACTCTGAGCACCAAGGCCCTGCCAAGCTTTATGGAACATGTGGCACACGGATGGAGGCCGAGTGCAGCACAGAACCCATTCTGCTCGCAGGGGAGCTGATGAAGCACTTAGTGGATGTGAATTACATCCCCCTGCTCAAAAAAAAAAAAAATCAGGGTTCTTTTTTCCCAAAGAAAACTGGATGAGAAAAGGCATTCCTTCCACTCCTTTTATTCCTCCTTAGCTGCTACCGAAGGTTTATGAATACTTGGCATGTACTATGAGAAGACAGTGCTGTACCCATAGAGCCACACAAAATACAATCCAGCCTCACAGTCCTACTCATCTCACACATGCAACAAAGACGAGGACCCCGGACT
>NW_005054326.1:2251819-2254737 GCF_000277835.1 Geospiza fortis | reverse complement strand
TTTCCCTTTCTCCTTCTCCCTTTTCCCTCTCCTTTACCCACAATAAAATCTCTCTTAACCTGATCCAAACCTGGCAACATTCATCCGGACAAAATTACAATTAATCTTAAAAAGTTTAGCCAGATGGCCCAGTTGCTATCTCTGGCAGTGAGGATCCCATGGTAGGCTGCCTGCCTGCAGATCCTGTTCCTGGGGATCACTGCTGTGCCACGCACGGAGCGCGGCTCTGCCCAGCACCCTGCACCCTCTCAGGCCTAGAGCACATGGACCTCACCCTTGTGTTCCCCTCGCTCTCCACACCAGGAGGTAAAAGCCAGATTTTCAGCCAAGATAGGTGGGAGGTTAACAAGAGACAGTTCATTTATCAGCAACTCCTTAAATTTCCTTTCGGAGGACAAAATTGCATTTTGAGGATTGAGATGAGGAAGAAACACTCATTTTGCCCTCAACTTGCTCTATCATTGATTATTTTAATTCTGTTTCACTCAATTATTACCTGAAAATATGCAAAACTTCATAATTATTATCTGAAAATATGCCAAACTTCATCCTAGCCAGCTATAAATCTTTTAATTAAGCAAAGTATTGTCTATGCTTTTCATTTTCCATTACATGCACCAAACATTTTGTACGAGAATTTTGGCACTCCAACACAAAACACTTTCAAAATGTAAATGCTCCAGCTCACATGCATAATTTCTGAAGACATTCATCTGAGGGGCTGAATAGTTCTATCAGCACTTATATTTCAAGTTACAGACTAAAAATAATTTTAAATTTAAACCCTGGAAATTGCCAATCTAATGAACAGATTTTAATCCCTCTTCAATTAACATGCACGTGGTCTTTATACACTGCTATGATCAGCATATTTATAGAAACCCTCACTGCGAAATAAACCAGGCAATTCTGCTTCTTTTACTTGCAGAGTTAATTTCTAGCAAGCCTCCACAAAATAATGAACTAATATGTGAGATACAATTTTATATTCCTTTAAGCTAGTCCTCATCAACAAAGCAGCACCCAAGTACTACAACCTAAGGATAAAAAAGAAACCTTCTTTAGATAAATAGCATCATTAGGAGCAATACTGCCAAGTACTCTGAAATTTCTAAGTGAGGAGTGTTCAGCAGTTTGTGAACCCTCAACTAAGATTTTATTTGCGTTGCACTGTGCTGCTGCTACAGGCCTCTAAAAACTACTTTGAAGAAATTAATTTTAGCTATCACCAAGCCATATGTTCCTAAATTCCTTTCTTAATCTACACAGTTCCCTAAAATATTCTCTAGTTACTTTGAGCATGATCAGCCAATAAATACTGCTTTACTACTTAAAGTTATGAGTTGTATTTCAGTTTATGTTGCCATAAAACACTTCTAATGCAATGCCAATACGGAGATGGTTTGGATACAATGCTGTCAATGGCCTGAATTTAAAATTATTTTTGTATAAATCACTAAGTATTTTCAAATTATTTTGGGTTTTTTTTTTTGGGGGGGGGGCAGCTTTATTTAGTTGGGGGGGTTTGTTTGTTTTATTTTGCAGAGAAAACCCCTGAACTTATTTGTATTTGGTCTGTTATTTACTTTAAATCCTAGACATAAATAAAATTAACAGGAAAAGATTAAAATATTTTATACAAGCCTCCCATTTTTTCCAGTGCGCAGAAAAAGCATTTTGGTTTAGAAATACATATGAAAGGACTAGTTTCCTCATAAAGTGTCCTAAAATAGATTTATTTTCAGATACTTTAATTTCCACATAGATTAGTCTATATAAAGAATTGAAAATACCTATTATTGTAAGTCTGGCAATTTCACAGTAGTAATAAATCCTAAGTGTTTAACTATCTGTCAAATTGTGCCTAACTCAGTACATCTCTAGCCACATGCTACTTTGGTCTATAAATGGCATTACTCTAATATTTAAGTATTCTACTTAAAATAAATTCCTTCATTAACACCCAAAGAGAAAGAGAGTGGGAGTGTGCGTGAGCATGTGCCAGGTCGCATACATAAAAAGATAAAAAGAAAATACACTTTTGGCACTTATGGACCTTTAAAGGCCTTGAAAAACATAATTTTTAAAATATATGATAAAAATGGTAATTAGAAACTAATAATGAACAATTCCAGGTATCAAAAAATTTAAAACATGAATGATGAAAATATTTACGTTCAAATTCACATCGCTAAGAAAATCAGGAAATGTAATTGTGATGAGATACAATCATTGAAGAGCATCAGATAGTTACCTGCAAAGCCAGGAGTTGAGCAATGCCACCAGGTCCCTTCTCTCGTATGTGTCCCTACAAATAAACCCCATGCACTGGCTGGTGGCTATGTTACAGCTGCTCTGCACAGGGATGCTTAATAATGCTTCACACAGACCGAAATATTAAATAAATGTAAAAAACTTGCACCGCCCAACTTTGTTTCTTCTCTTAAGCTCCCTTCTATTTTTTATTTTTTAGAAGGAAAGGGAAAAGCGCCATTCAGGAAAGCAGTTATATTGTGCTCAATGAAGGCAGGACTGGCACAAGTCCTAGAACATTTGCATTCAGAAATAAAAGCTGTGATCGACCTTTGTCTGCTAAGAAAATGAAGCTTGCTGGTTTTAAACAGGCTAGCGAAGGGAGGGGCAGACTCGATAGAGAGGGAGAAGAGAACCTAAAAAACAGCAACAATAGCAAATATTAGTCTATCACATCCTTAATAGGCAGCAAAGCCATCCTCCCGAATGAGCCTGGACCTCGCCGGGCTGATAACGCACTCCTGGTTAATCATAAATTATCAGGCAGACGCGAGCCAATGTGCCGATCCCCACGTAGTTCCCGAAACTTGATTTTCCCACTTGGCATCCCCTGCGCTCCGGCGGGAGCAGCTTACCCTGGCAGGGCGGGACGGCGGCCCGCGAGC
>NW_005054326.1:2246501-2251301 GCF_000277835.1 Geospiza fortis | reverse complement strand
AACCCCCCTCCCTCTTTACCGCCTATTTTACTTCTTTTGTCTGGGAGCTGGCACCTGTCCCAGAGACGGCATTTTACTGCACATCCCCTTTTCCCTCCTCAGCAGAGAAAAGGGGAGGGGGTGGGGGGGGGAAGGTCTGCAAGGACGAGACAGCCTGTGCACCCCCTCCCCCCCACCAGACATCCCCCCCATATTTCCTTTTCAGCCACGGTCCAATTACAGGGGGTTTGGAGGGATATCACACGCCCTATTTCACATGGTGCAGATACCTACAGCCATTAAAAACATATTTCTACGAAAGAGAAAGAGAAAGGCAGAGAAAGCAAGAGGCTCGCTCCCTGAGCAGCACTGTGCACTGGGACTCCAGGGAGGAAAATCACCAGCAAAAGCCCTCATCCTCAGAGCACACAAACCTGCAAAGCCCGAGTCATTGCTCAGGCAAAGGAATCCATTTCCTTCACAGAGGGAAAAGGGAGTGAGGGAAAGGGATGAGCAGAGGGGCGAGCCCTCGGCTCTTTGCCCTCTGCATTGGGATGTACAGCGCAGGAGAGGCGAGAACCAGCCCCGCTCGGGAACGCTGGGAGAGGAGAGGAGGGCTCAGGCAAGCAGAAGAAAAAGAAGATCCTATTTGCAGCATTTTTAAAAGTTCTGCTCTGGCAAAGGCCGTCTGAAGGGGAGGCCCTTGCAGCAAGAATGCGAGCAGCAGCCGCCTTTACAGAGTCCAGCCTCCTTCTTGTGAGCGACTGGAGCAGTCTGGCGGAGGAGGAGGAGGACGACGTGAGCCAGCGAAACGCAGCGGGCTGGAGCTGATGATGAAAGCGGCACGGCCCTGCGCGGACGGGCTCCTTTCCATCCCCCGCAGCCACGGGCACACGGACACGCAGCGAGCCCGGCTCTGCTGCCACCCCCGCCGGGGACCCCCGCGGGCCGGGGGCTGCGATGGGGACGGCGCCGCCGGGAGGGGACCCGGCAGAGAGGCAGCAATGGGAAGAAAGGCGCTGCGCTGGAATGTAAATGCACCCACGCTATGGCAATATGCTTGACAGGGCAGTGCGGCTAATGAAGCTTTTAATTGGGGGAGGTGGGGGTGTGTGTGTGGGGGGGGTGGTTTCTACGGAAATATCTCCCGGGATTAAACGGAGAGAAGAGGCTCCTCTCTGCAGTCACACACCTACACCGCTCTGCGTAACACAGCAGTCCGCGAGGACCACGAACTACAGCACACACACACAAAACCAAACCCAACCTACCGAGCTGAAAATGGCTATTTGAAAAAGTAAACACTGTATGTGACAGAAAAACTTTGCGATTTTGTTTTCTCATGCCCTTACTTCCAAACCAGCTGCACAGCCAAGCTCAGGCTGCTTGGCCCTTATAACTCTCTTGGCACCGAGTCAAAAGCTGATAAGCATTTGGGCGAGACAGCTCAACTGCTGTGCTGGAAGAAAAACAGCTGCCATGATTGCTGTTTGATTGAGAGCGCTCGCATACACTCACAAAAAACATACCAGGCTGCAAGGACGGGCCACAAATGCCTGAGGATTCAGCTTCAGAAGATCAACATACATTTCCTTAAAAAAAAAAAAAAAGAAAAAAAATTATATAGTTTTGCCTCCAAACACCCTCCCCTTCTTTAAAGAAAATGTGCTGCGTCGACTTGCTTTTCTTCTTCCCATCCCCCTCCATAACCTCAAGCAAACTCAAGGAATTGTGCCAAAAGTCCCGTTGCTAGTTACCAAGTGCATTTTTTTAAACGTCCCTTTGATACTTCTTTCCCTCCTGCTTGCCATGGAATATGCAAGTAAGATAATCTTTCAATTACTTACAAGAAGTAATTAAAAAAGAACTTCTAGCTCAGCGTTCCTTTCCCTCTTTCTCTCTTAAGGGGCAAGAGGAGGGAAGCGAGGGGGAGAAGGATGTTTTTTCTCTTTGCCGAGTCCAACATTTGGCTTTTTCCATTTGTGGCAGATCACTGTAACGCTATTGTAAAACAACTTCCTGCCCCTTTTGGCTCACGTTCCAGAAGCTGCTAGGCTAAGTTCATAGCACAAACTTTTTTCCCCCTTGCCGAAGAAGATAGACAAAAAAAAAAATTCCTGCAAATTATTTTCCCCCTTTTCTGGCTCATGGACTCACAAGGTGAATTTATTGCAGCTCTTTAAGAATATTACACAAGAGACGTCGGTATCCCAGCTGGATAATTCATAAGATGAAAAGGTGGGGTCATTATAAATATATGTCTGTGTGTGTCTGTGTGTGCCTGCATTTTAATTCTGTCATTTTGAATTGTTAAGTCTCAGTACCATCAGGTGGATAATGAGCTAAGCTGCTTCATCTGCCGTACTAATTTGTATATCTATCATAGCACAGATCATTGGCTCAGTACATACAGCCTCCTACTTTCCAATTGCTTTTGTGCTCTAAGGTGACCTGCATCTCTCTCATCTCCCTCCGCTTCTCGAAATGCTCAGCCTCATGAAAATACCCACTGGAAGCTCCTGAACCCTCCCTGCTAGAAACGGGAGACGTTGCAGTCTCTCTGCTATAAGCCAAAAAGGAAAACTAAGGCCTCCACAAGTTGCTCTCTCACGGTCTCTCCCTCCCTCCCTCCCTCTCCCTCTGTTTCTCTCATAGCAACAGCATTTCTTGGTGCGCCTGCTTTGGCATACATCAGCATTTCCACCGTCCAAGTGTCCTTTTGCGTCACATCTCGCCATTTCATTCAGCCAATGAAATCTCCTTCTTGCAATAAAAATATATAGACTTTTTCTGTTATTGGTATATTCAAAATTTTTTTTCATGTGCTTTTCTAACAAAAAACGAAGAATCTTCTTTGTGGAAAATATGTTACTGTAAGAAAAAAGGGATCAGATAGTTACTTAAAGAAAGTCATAGTTGACCCTGTCACTTACTATTCATTTTGCTTATGCTATCATTGCTTTCCTGATGTACTTTTAAATCAGCTAGGCAGCTTCACCTGATTGGAGAAGTCAATACCATGTGTATTGAAGTTTGTAAAATATTCTTCAGGAAAAACAATATATTAATTGATATTTCATTCCACTAAATATTGATCATGAGGTGATAGAAAAAACTGCAATGTGAAAAGAAAACCCATAGACATACATCTGTCTCTACACCATCCAAAGCAGCTGCCCTCCAATGCACTATCCTGCAAAATGGAGCGGAGGGTTTCACACTCGGAGGCTCTTTCCAAAGAGCATTTCCTCCTTCCATTACCTCCCAAGCGCAGCATTTCAGTGCCCAGCTGTGGTGGAGATGGTGACAAAGGCTCCGTCCCACGGCCCAGGTACCCCAGCTCACAGAGCTGCGGGCGCTGTGCCTGGCACGGGCAGCCCTGCCCGGGCTGCAGCAGCAGAGCCTGGCCCTGGAGCCCAGCTCCTGCCCCAGTCCCAGTCCCAGCCCCAGCTCCAGCCCTGGCCTGCCAGCAGCGAGCCCTGCTCTCAAAGGGCTCAGTCACAGCCAAGTCCAGAGGGCACGGGGTGCCACATGGGGCTTTCTCCGAGCTCCACCGACAACTGCCGTGGCAAATTTAGGGAACTTCTGTTACCCATTTCCATCCAGCCTCAGATCTCTAGAAAATACTCAACCACCAGCATTCTGAGGAGAATACACATTTCTTCTGTAAGCAAAATATATGTTTTATGGTTTTCCCTTACCAACTTTTTTTTTTAACGGTGTGAAACCACAAAATGTTTCTAATATTTATTTTTAGGGAATTATAGTAAAAGCATACTAGAGATTATCAGGACACAGTTGACAAGATATTTAAACAGTAACTTTCCCACAAATATTTATTTCGGTAAAATGACACCTAGTAATTTTGACCTCTTCTAATAACTGGTCTCTACTGCATATAGACTGTGGATGCAGAGGATGTGCATAAATTCTGGGTGATTAAAAAGTGAAAGCAAGCAAAATTTCTGAATAACAGCTGTAGCAGCAGATAGCCAGCATATCCAGCTAAAACTCTTATAATTTTTGTTTTAAAATAATGGCATGACATTCCTGATAGCATTTATTTTAACAGAACATCCACAAATGAGAATGTTAACCCTGCACAGTAAAAAAGAGATTACATGTGACAGTGCAGTCAACAACTTTTAATGCCCATGAAATATAAAAGACAGACCTATTTTTTAGAGAAGGATCGGACTTACATAGACAAATTGCTTAGTTCAGAGTGTTTTACTTGTATTTAATCAGCTTTCTGAATGACTTTCCCCCTAGTTTCTCAGAAATGATTTTTAGCTCCCTATTTATTTTTCTACTTTCTACATAAAACATAGGTCCTCTTGTTCTTTACTCTCCATACTACCTGCTCCTTCCTTTCTCATTTTTGTTATTGTGGAAAGAGCTGAGGTTCATCCCTTCTTTTGCCTGCTCCTAATGGGGATAATTCTGGTGCATTTGGAGGGTTAAAAGTGCCTCGCCTTTACACAATGATGGCTCGTATTCATCCACCCTTAGCTATACTTCCTCAAGGAGACATAAATGCATTCTGTCTGTCACCACAGTTGTGAAGTAAGGTTGAAAGTTGTCTAACTTTAGGTTATCACAGAACTAAAAAATTAGGGATTCACGAAACAGCAAAACAATCACCTCAAGTCCAACTTGTAAGCTTCACTTAAAAGAAATGGAATTCCAAAAAGGGAGGTGGAAGAATTATTTTAAGATTCATCGTACCTGAATAAATTCAAATTATGCAAGTAGTAGTAAGCCACTATTTTCATACCACAGATTATACTATTACTGAATTTTATATCTCCTTTCTTTTCC